>NW_005360124.1:11956508-11967403 GCF_000412655.1 Myotis brandtii | reverse complement strand
GGGGTGGGAAGAGATCAACCAAGGGACTTGTATGCATATATGCATAACCATGGACACAGACAATAGGGTGGTGGAGACCTGGGGCAGGGGAGCAGGGGTGGGCTATAAGGGGTCAATGGGAGAAAAAAGGAGACATATATAATACTTTCAACAATAAAGATGTTTAAAAAAATAAACATCTGGCTGGCTCAGTGGTTGAGCTTCGACCTATGAACCAGGAGATCGTGGTTCGATTCCCGGTCAGGGCACATGCCCAAGTTGTGGGCTCAATACCCAGTATGGAGCATGCAGAAGGCAGCTCATTTATGATTTTTCTCTCGTCATTAATGTTTCTATCTCTCTCCTTCTCCCTTCTGCTCTAAAATAATAAAAATATATTTTAAAAATAAAATTTAGCACATAAAAAAGCCAAAGAAAATAAATTCATTAAAAATATTAATCTAGCCCTAGCCAGTTTTGCTCAGTGGATAGAGCATTGGCCTGCGGACTGAAGGTTCCTGGGTTTGATTCCATTCAAGGTCACATGCCCGGGTTGTGGGCTCGATCCGCAGTGGGGGGCATGCAGGAGGCAACCAATCAATGATTTTCATCACTGATGTTTCTATCTCTCCTCCCTTCCTCTATGGAATCAAATATATATATTTGTTTTTTTAAGGCAAAACACAAATAGCATATGAGACCAAAAAAATAAAAGTATTAATTGGACATAACAATCCTGAATAGTTATGAACCTAATAATAGAATGTTAAAATTTATGAAACAAAAGCTGATAGAAACTTCTAGACGAAATAGAAAAATTCACAATTAAAGAGGTCATCACCCAGCTCTCAACTGATAGAACACATGAACAGTCAGTAAAGATATAGGAGACTTGAGCAACACTATCAACTCACTGGATCTATTTGATATTTGTAGAACACTTCACCCAACAACAATAGAATATATATATATATATTTACAAGTGCACATAGAACATATACCAAGATAGATCATATTGTGGGTGATAAAATAACTCAATAAATTTTTAAAAGATCCAAGTCATACAAATTATCTTCTCTAACCACAATGAAATAAATTAGACATTAATAACAATCTGCAAATATATATGAGTTGAATAAAACACTTTTAAGTAACACATGAGTAAAGAAAAAAAGGGAAATTAGAAAGTATATGGAAATGAATTAAAATAGAAACACAACATATCAAAATTTGGGGAATGCCTATAAAGCAAGATTGGGGGAAATTTATAGCAATTAACAGCCACATGAAATACAAGAAAGATTGCAAATCAATTACCTCAGCTTTTACCTTAAGAAGCTAGAGAAATAAGAGCAAAGTAAGCCCAAGGTAAGCAGAAGAAGGGGAATAATAAAGATCAGAGTGGAAATCAATGAAATAAAAGCCTGAAACAATAGATAAAATCAATGAAACTAAAAGCAAGTCAGACTGATTAGGAAAGAATGCAAGAATACACCAGTAACCACTATCAGGGATGAGAAGAAGATTACTGCAGATTCCACAGGTATTAAAAGGATAATAAGGAAATATTGTGAACAACTTTGTGCTTGTAAATTCAACAACTTAGAGAAATGTACAAATTTCTTGAAAGACACGAATTACCAAAGTTTATCCACAAAGAAATACATATATAACCTAACTAGCCCTGATTCTATTGAAGAAATTGAATTTAGAGTTCAAAACTTTCCCACAAAGAAAACTCCAGGCCCATAGTGCAGCACTGATGAACTCTACTAAATATGTACACATTCTTCACAAACTCTTCTAGAAAAATCGAAAAGGTGGCAATACTTCACAATTCATTCTATGACTCCAGGATTACCCTGAGACCAAAACCAGACAAAGACATTAAAAGAAATTGCAGACCAATATATCCCTGATTTATAAGCAGAGATGACAAAAATCCAAACAAAATTTTAGCAAACTGGATTCAAAATATATAGAAAGGACAATATGTTTTGAGCAAGTAAATTTATCCCAAGAACGCAATGCAATATTGTTTTAACATTTGAAAATTTATTAGTATAATTGATCATATTAACAAACTAGAAAATATGTACCTATAAATCCTATATAATAAAAGGCTAATATACAAATTGACTGAACAGCAGAACGACCAGTCACTATGACTTGCACTGACCACCAGGGGGCAGACGCTCAATGGAGGAGCTGCCCCCTGGTGGTCAGTGTGCTCCCATGGCCAGAAGCCGGGCTCGTGGCTGGTGAGCACTGCGGCAGTGGCAGGAGCCTCTCCTGCCTCCTCTGCAGTGCTAAGGACCCCCTGGGGAATGTCCGCCTGCCAGCTTGGGCCTGCTACCCACGAGGGGTCCCAGAGGGGTCCCAGGGGATATCCCTCGAGGGGACGCGGACTGCGAGAGGGCGCAGGCCGGGCTGAGGGACCCTCCCCACCCCTCCACCCCCCACCCCCCTGCACAAATGTCGTGCACAGGGCCTCTAGTATATAAATAAATATATAAATTATCTCAATAAATGCAAAAACATTGAAAAAAATCCAATATTCATCTCTGATTAAAAAAATCTATTAGAAAAATAAGAATAGAATAAAATTTTGTCAACCTGATAAAGGTATTTACTTAAAATCCTACAACAGCATCATACTTAATGGTGGAAAATGAAATGATTATTTCCTAAGATCAGAAACAAGACAAGGATGCCCAATCTCAACATTGAACATTTTAGCCATTGCAATAAGGCAAGAGAAAAGAAATAAACACCCATATTGGAAAAGAAAGAAGTAAAACTGGTTTGTTGTTGTTTTTTTAAATGACATTCTCCCTTATGTAGAAAATCAGATGAAATCTATAAAAACCTACTAGAACTAGTAAGTGAGTCTAGTGAGTTTGTAAGATACAATCTCGATATACAGGTATTATATTTCTATATACAAGCAAAGAAGAACCAGAAATTAAAAATAATATTATTATAAAGACATAAAAAACCTCTTAGGAATAATTTTAATAACAGGTGTAAGAGGTTTATACACTGAAAATGAAAACTACAAAACATTGCTAAGAGAAATTAAAGAAGACCTAAATAAATGGACATGTGCCTTGTTCATAACTTGGAAACTCAACATTGTTATTAGTTCTCCCAAATTGATCTCAAGTTAAACAAAGCCCAATCGAAATCCTAGCAGGCATTTTGTTAAAATGACAAGCTGATTCTAAAAATCATATGGAAATTCAAAAGACTGAGCATACTCAAAAACAACTTTGAAATATAAAACCAAGTTTCGGGGCTAACACTAGCAGATTTCAAAAATTATTTTAAAGCTAATATAATCAAGACAGTGTGCTATTGGCATAAGATCAATGGAACAGAATAAAGAATCCAGAAATAGACACACACATACATGAACAACTAATTTTCAACAAAATTTCCAAGACAATTCAGTGGAAAATTGGTAGCCATTTCACCTGAAACAACTGGCTATCTGTATCCAAATCAAACAAACAAAAAATACCAATTCATATTTTGCAACATATAAAAAATTAACTCAAAATGAACCATAGACCTAAATGTAAAAACCCCAAACCATAAAACTTCCAGACTCAAACAGGAAAACTTTTGCGATCTTGAGTTAGGCAAAGAAATTCTTAGATTTAACACTAAAAGCACAATTCATAAAATAATATTGTTCAATTAGACTTCATCAAAATTTTAGACTTCTCCTTGAAAGATACTGGTAAGAGGATAAAAATAAAAGCCACAGATTGGTAGAAAATAATTTCAGAGTATATATCTGATAAAGGACTTGTATCCAGAATAAAGTACTCTCAAAACTCAATAGCTAGAAGGTAACCCAATTTTTTAAGTGGGCAAAATTGTCAATAGAAAATTCACCAAACAAGATATATGAATGACAGAAAAGCAATTTAAGAAGCACTCAACATCACTAGTCATTAGGGAAGTGCAAATTAAAACCATAATGTGATACCACCACACACTGACTAAAATGGCTAAAATTAAAAAGATATTTAGTACCAAGTGTTGACAGACATAGAGGAACTGGAACTTCGTACGAGGCTGGTGGGAATGTAGAATGATACAACTACTTGGGAAAACAGTTTGCCAGTTTCTTGAAAAGTTGAGCATACATATACCACATGATATGGCTATTCTACCCCTAAATATTTACCCAAGAAAATTGAAAGCATATGTCCATGCCAAGATTTTTACTTGAATGTTTATAGAAGCTTTGTTTGTAATAGCCTCAAACTGCAAACACATATGCCCATCAGTCGATGAGTGGATCAGCAAGTTATGGTGCATCCGTGCAATGGAATACTACACCCATAAAACTCAATGCAATTATGCTGAGCAAGAGAAGCCAGACACCTTGCCTCCCCCCAAAATAGGACATGCCCTATGATTCCATTGATATAGAATGCTAGGAAAGGCAAGCCAATTTATAGACAGAAAACAGCTCAGTGGTCGCCTGAGTATGTGGCAGAAGAGGATGGGAAGGAATGCGAGGTGATTGTAAAAGGGCATGAGAAACTTCGAGGCTGATGGCTATATTCATTATTTTGATTGTGATGGTTTTAAGAGTGTGTACATATGTCAAAACTTAAATTGTGCACTTTTTAAAATATGTTTTTATTGATTTCAGAGAGCAAGGGAGAGGGAGAGAGAGATAGAAACATCAATGATGAGAGAGAATCATTGATCGACTGCCTCCTGCATGCCCCACACTGGGGATCGAACCTGTAACCCAGGCACATGCCCTGACCATGAATCGAACCCAGGACCCTTCAGTCTGCAGGCCAACGCTCTATCCACTGAGACAAACTGGCCAGGGCTAAATTGTGCACTTTGTATGTCAATTATAACACACCGAAGCTGTTAACATAATTAATTTGATAACATATTACTTGAGAACTTTAAAAAAACAATCAATCTGATCATCCCTATGAACAGATGGCATGGGGGGGAGACTGATAATGGACTCTTATTCCAGAGCAAATCAAAGCGTGAAGGCTGTTTCTTGCAAAGTTTTGCTTGCTTTTATTGCTGTTGGTTTTGCCTTCTCTTTTGTTGATAATAGTTCCTGGGAGTCCCCGTAAGACTGTTCTGATATAGAGTAAGCAAAGCCAATATCTAAAATAACCTATCCTCTCCTTTAAAATTCAAAATGAACCATTTGTCATCATAGAGGAGGAGGAGTTTCTCAGGTGACTGTAACCTCGAATTGTGAAGTTATAGCCAGTCTAGTTTTACAAGTCTAACCATTTAATGAATTGGTTACTATGGTGTCTCCTACGGGACATTAGGCCTGGTTTTTTCTTCTGTCTTCTTTAATATGGAAATTTAGATCTACTCTGTGTAAAACTGGATTCCTTTTTAGAAAAATAAGCAGAAAGTCTTCAAAACCCATAGAGCCCAAGTGGAGAGATTCTGTTCATTATCCGTCCTGCAGCCTCCGCTACAGCTTCCTAGTGGATGGGAAGCCTAGAGCAAGGCAGCTCAGTATCCGAACTCTGGTAGGAGACCACGGGGGAGGGAGAGGGAGGGGGACGATGGCATCACAACAGGCAGAGGAGCCCGTCGGAGGGCAGGTCGCCACGGGCTTGTTCTCATGGACTGTGCTAGGGATGTTCTTTCCATTTTTATGGTGCACAGTGGCTGTCTTCATTGTTCGATATTCTCTTTATGCTCCTCAATTCCAATCAACTGTGCTCTTCAGAAACTAAATGTTGAGAAATTTCAAGTGAGATTACTGAAGCAACCTATGAGATGCATGGACTTTTTATAAACTGTTGAAAACTGGGGTAGGGATTGGTGGCTATAGGCATGAGTTCTGTACAGAGGGAGGCAAATGGAGGTTTGCAGTTGGAAGCACAGAAAACAGTTTATTCTTGTACTGTTGTTTATTAACTGGAGGCCCGATGCACGAAATTCATGCATGGGTAGGGTCCCTAGGCCTGCCCGGCGATCAGGGCCAATCTGTGGGACGACTGGCAGGGCAATCGTGGGGCCCCCGCTAGCACCCGCCTTGGCCAGCCTGGGGCCTGCTGGATGGGGGCAGCTCCTGCGTTGAGCGTCTGCCTCCTAGTGGTCAGTGCACATCATAGCAACGTGTCATTCTGCCATTTGGTCGATTGCATATTAGGCTTTTATTATATAGGATTATGGTATTATTTTCCATACAAACAACTGCAAACCTACCTTTGCCCCACTTTGTATGTCTAACCCAAAGAATAATGACATTCTTTGAGTTTGTCTTGGAACAATCATTTAAAGTAAAGAGAGATTTTTAAAAAATCAACAAAAAAGGGGAAATGAAGTGATTCTGTGAAGTGGGGGTATTTGAAAAAATGCATTCTTTCTATTTATTGACCATCTCTCTCTCCTTTAAAAATATTAAAGAGATTACAGCCATAAAAACTGCCTTAGTTAAAACATTATCAAAAACATTTAAGGAATACCTCCTTTCTAATACTATCTTATTGGTAAAGTACTTTTTATTTTGCTGAAACAACTTATCTCCTTCTCACAGGTTTTAATTATAAAAGCCATCTTAACATTTTACACATGTACATACAATTTTCCCCATCACCTAGCCAAGAAATTTTCCACACACATTGCATATTTTTAACATGATATACATATGGCCATTATTCCCCCCCCCCCTTTTTTTTTTTCTTTATTCTCAAATGTATTTCATATTCTGGCTCCATTCTTCTGACTCATACACATTTGTAGGCTTCCACATATTTCCATTGTTTCTAAAATCTACTGTGCTCCCTCCCTCTTCCCGCTTGAAAATGCCCATGAATGAGCGGCAAAAATACACATCTTGGTGCAGGACAGCCCGGAGGCTTTGAAGCCGTGCAGACCTGTCCTTGGCTGCTGGCTCCAATGCCTACCTTGGACCAGTGACATATCACCTGTTTCTATCAGCATCTGTCACGTGGAGACAGTAATGGTACCTGCCTTGCAGTGCTGTTGTGAGGACTGAATGAGACAGAAGATGCTGCAGAGTCTCTCCCACGCCTCCCTATTTTTGCCAAGTCGTCAAAACCTTTTTATAGGAGTATGTGAACGACAACATTGGCGGAACTGGCAGGCCCCGTGTCCAATAGGTTATATGCACTCTGGCACTTCACCATCATAACCACCCTGCCAGTCCCGGTCTCCCCAGCTTGCGGAGCAGGTACCAAAGGCTTACAGAAGTTCAGTGACTCATGTACTCAAAGTCACACAGTGAGGAGGTGGCCTGAAGCCCAAGCTCTGGCGTTCTGACTCCCCCTTGTGGAATTCCTGCACCTGACCTCCATATCCTCCTTTTGGGGAGATTATGTTTTTCTTCTTGTTCTTTTTTAGATACATAGGGTGTCTCCCAAAAATGTACACACACACTTTGAATAATTATAAAGGCAGTGTTTATTAAAATACATTGCATTTTCAAAATAGACTGATCAGCTGTTACATTGTGTATACATTTTTTAGAAGACATCCTATATTTTCTAACTTCGATTTTTTTAGTAATCTTATCACCTCAAATATTTTGTCAAGCAAGGTGGATATGAATAAAAACACTTTAATAGTGATATATTAAAAGCCCTTTTTTGTATAAAACCTTTCCCATGAGTTCCCACTTTTGTCTTAAAGTTAAAATTCTATAGCTACTTTCTGACATGGTAGCCACCTCGCTTGCAAATCCATTGACTCCTAAATTACCTTTGAGATTGCCTGGCATTTTAAATTCATCCTGTCATCTTCCTCATGTCTTTTTCAGACATTTATCTTTGTCTGTTAGGCATCTTCTTCTCTCCAGAGCAGTACTTCCTCCTTACCTATCTTAAACATAGGGCCGCGGAAATTCACAATTCTGTTCATGTTTGACTTCTGAGGCTTCCCCAAATGCCTCACATCCGGGCTCCTGTGAGCTTGAGCACTCCCTCCCTCCTTTAATGCAGCAGGAGGTTCAAACCTCACAAGTCCCTCCCCACCTGGCCTCGCCCCCTGCCCGCCTGACCTCGCCCCCAGCCCACAATAAAACCCACAACCACCTCCTCGCCTTGCTCTATGAAACCACTTTGGATAAACTTGGGAGGCCTGCCTACTCCCCAGAAAGACTTATGAGTAATAAACCTCTTCATGCCTTTTGTTGGGGGAGGTGAGGGGAGGGAATCATTAGTGTTGACATCTGAACCAGATTTGGGGGGGAGGGTCCATCCTGTGTCTACAAGGCCCCGCAGGAGAGGAAGCCTTGCTCTCCTGCCTCTAATGAGTCCACTTCCCAAATATGTTGTTTATTTTTCAATTGTGTTCCTGTCTACATCATCATCATTAATATTTCATATAGTATTTTTTGGTGGGTGTGGGTGGGGGTAGGGCCAAAGCATCAGGGAAATTAAATAAATTCCAGTTTCAAAGGTGAACCTGAGGCAGCCTCATTCTGAACTGCCTTTTGGAGTCCATATAAAATCTCAGATATTTAAACTGGAGTACACTTAAAAAGCAAATATTTAAATGCCGAGACATTCCTTCATAGGATTCTGAAGAGGAAAAGTACAAATGATAAGCCCTGATAATAAAAATAAACATAACTGAAACATGCATAAAGGTTGACTCATTTAGGTAAACTCCAGTGAAGACAATTGGCATTTTCATGGGTGGTGATAACAGAAGTATTTTTGTAGGATGCCCAAAGCTGCTATCTTACGACCAGCACAGAAATATACAGGTGACTGTAGGCTTTTAAAAAGTGACTTTGATTTCTATAGAAAAACATTTTTTTAGCCATTGTCAGAGGTAGTTAAAAACAACAGATTGCACTTAATGCTGATCTGGACACAGAAAGATAAGTTGCTTAAAATGCATTTGTCAGTGGCTCCCTTAAAAATGGGGGATGTTAGCTGGAATCTTGAAAAGCATAAACACTACATAATGAAATTACTAAACACGTCCTAGAAAATAATAAAGGCTTGGAGAAGCTATAAACAACTTAGCACTTCCTCTATGGGAGACCCCTGCTTGTTATTTCTACTTTGGTTTGGCAAATGTGTATTTAGTGCGCACAAGAGTAAGACTGGCCTGGAGCAGCCCCCAGGGAGGCAGGCATTGAGGCAGAAGGGCCTGAAGGGGAGTTCCCTGCTGTTTAGGAAAATGGGAAAATCGGCAAATATTTGATGGTTCTCAGCTAGTTATGGTGCAAAGAGGATAGAAGACCCCAAAGTTTTTCCTGGGTTAACAGAAAGCTAGCGGACTCTGAGACTGGGGAAATGTGGTTGTTTGGAGCTGGCGTCAGAAGCAAACCTGCACGTTCTGAGTACAGGACGGTGTGGCATCTGCCTGAGAACATGAAGGTTCCTCTCAGAATAAGCAACACTGAGTTCACTTTGGTGTGATTCTCATCATTCAAGCCAAGGGCCATGGCCCTTTCAATCCTGCTCATATCTGTACCATGTTATTCATTATTAGTTGCATTCAAGAAAGATTTTTATGGTGTTGGGAAAATTGGAGAGATAGATGCAAAAAAAATGAAACTAGACCACCAACTTACCTTACACAAAAACAAACTCAAAATGGATAAAGGACTTAAACATAAGATGGGAAACCATAAAAACATTAGAGGAATCCACAGGCAGCAAAATCTCAGACATATGCCAAAGCAATATCTTCACTGATACTGCTCCTAGGGCAATGGAAATTAAAAAGAAAATAAACAAATGGGAGTATCAAAATAAAAAGCTTTGTACAGCAAAAGAAACCAACAAAACAACAAGAAAGCCCACTGCATGGGAGAACATATTTGCCAATGTTATCACCGATAAGGGTTTAATCTCCAACATTTATAGGGAACTCATATAACCTAACAAAAAGAAGATAAACAATCCAATCAAAAAATGGGCAACGGACCTAAATAGATACTTTTTGAAAGAGGAGATAAGGGAGACCAAAAGACATATGAAAACATGCTTAAAGTCACTAATCACCTGAGAGATGCAAATCAAAACAACAATGAGGTACCATCTCACACCTGTCAGAATGGCTATCATCAACAAATCAAGACCATCAAACCTCAGAGGGAAGGCAGGGGAGGGTGGGGGTAAGGGGGCGAGATCAACCAAAGGACTTGCATGCATGCACATAAGGCTAACCAATGGACACAGAAACCAGGGGGGTGAGGGCATGAGTGGGGAGTGGTGCGGGGGGAAGGGGGGATAAGGACACATACGTAATACCTTAATCAATAAGGGGAAAAAAAAGTTTAAAAAAATTTTACTTTTATAGGAAAAGTATAACAAAGTGAATGGTATGCGAAACTCACCCTCCAATTATTTACTTTTTTAAAAAAATATTTTTATTGATTTCAGAGAGGAAGCGAGAGGGAGAGAGAAATAGAAACATCAATGAGAATCATTGACTGGCTGCTTCCTGCATGCCCCCTACTGGGGATCAAGCCCACAAGCCGGGCTTGTGCCCTTGAATGGAATTGAAGCTGGGACCCTTCGGCCCACAGGCCAACGCTCTATCCACTGAGCCAAACCAGCCAGGGCTAATCCACTTTTTAAAATGTGATCCAATGAGCAGTACCTCTCATTTAAAGCTTACCTTCAAGAATTACTTAGATAAGAAACATTCTAGAACCGAGCTGGGTGCAAGCTTTCTCTAAGGCAGGGGTGGACAACCTTTTTGTGATTGTGTGCCAAAACCAGCAAAATCTCTGACTAAAAATTCTGCGTGCCAACCCTAATTTTTTGAGAACATGTTACGCCTACTTGATATCTCTTAAGGTGTACGTATGTGAAGAACCTTGAAGAAATAATAAAATTCATTCGAGCGACAAAAACACAGTATATGATGATGAAAAATACATTTATTTTTTAATGTATACATGTACACTG
>NW_005360124.1:11952686-11955942 GCF_000412655.1 Myotis brandtii | reverse complement strand
AAAAAAGTCGATATTCAGAAAAAAATTGTAAATGGAAGATTATAAGAGAGGGTTTCGCGTGCCAGCAAAAGTTACTGGCCTGCCATGTTTGGCACGCGTGCCAGGGGTTGCCCACCCCTGCTCTAAGGGCCGGACAGAAATAAGTTAGGACTGCAGGCTGTATTCTTGGTCACAAGCCCTCAGGTCTGCTGTGTGCGACAGACAACAGGTAAATGAGCGAGCAGCTGTGTTCCAATAAAACTTCATTTGCAAACATCAAAATTGGAATGTTATATAATTTTCACGTGTCTGGTATATCATGCTTTTTGTTTTCTTCAACTGTTTAAAAAAGGTAGAAGCCACTCTTCGCTTGTGGGCTCTACACAAACAGGCTGGGGGTATATTTGACCAGGGGTCCCCGTTGGTGCCATCAAGATACCAACATATATGCCCCTCCACCCCGCCCCCCAACTTCAAGCTTTCCAACAAAGGCTGATGGAAGAAAACTGGACCATCCTTGAGGGAGTAGGGGGTTGTAACTCCTGTCATTAACTGAAGGTTATATTAACCCCTAGGGTGAGAGATGGCAAGAACAAATATTTGTTGAAAACCTAGTACTGTGCCAGGGACTAACCATGCTATAGTCTTATGACTTAATCCTCAGCATACTATGGGATAGTTCACATACATACACACTTCATCCATACACACTTTTCTTTTCCTAGATAAGGAAATGGAGGCAGAGAAATGGCTAAGTGCTATGCCTAGACCTGGTTCCCCACAAGGATTTGAACATGAGTCAGTCTTTTCAGAAAAGCTTCTAGGTGGTGTCTTGACCTGGAAAAGAACCGAGTGTGGTGGAGACGGGAGGAGCAGGACCAGCACTCGGAAGAGATGAAACTCAAGAGCAAGGGCCCCAATGCCAGGGTGAGAGGCCGAGGCTGAGCGAGGACGCAGGGGAGAGGCACGAGACCACCTTGCTCTGCTGGCTTAGCAGCCCAGAGCCGCCCCAAGTCAACCCACACCGGCCCAGGGTGTGACCCTGGGTGGGCCTGTCCCGGTGAGACAGGCAGTCAAGAAGCGCATCATTAACAAACCCATTGTAACTAAAGCCAGACCAGAGAGCAAGTTAATCCTCACACAACAGCTAGAGGCTTAATGTTCTATTTTGAGATCTGGTATTTAGATTAACTTCCTGACATTTCCTTTTTTCTCCTTTTACAAATGAAATGCATATTCACTTTGTAGAAACATCAGAAAAAATATAGATAAGGACTATATTTTATTGATTCAGAGAGGAAGGGAGAGGGAGAGAGTGATAGAAACATCAATGAGAATCATTATTGACTGCCTGCCTCCTGCACGCCCCCTACTGGGGTTAAAATTGTCAAGATAATCACGGCGAACATTTCTGTGTAATATCCTTTAAGTCCTTCCAGCCTTTTGGCACTGTGCTATTCGGACCACTTTTTGCACCAACTATATCATGAACATGTTTCTATGTCATTTTCCAAAGTGTGATTTGCCAAGTGTGCCCCTGAAACAAAGCAAAGCAATCAGAATCAAACAGGTTTATGCAATTCCGCACGGTCAGGTGTTAACAATGCCTGTTGCAAAGGCTCACAAGGGGCTCCAGGAGAGAAACCTGGCTCCCCTGGCTGGGAAGCTCCATCAAACTTACCTAATCACAGGATCTCTCTAACATAACTGTTCAAAAATTAACGTCCTACAGGATATCCTTGGTGAAAAACTGCTCTACATCATTTGTCCTGGGTGCATAACATCCCTCTGTTATTTAAACAATCCGCCAGAACTGAAGATTGAGGTTGTTTTCAAATGTTCACTATCATAAACAAGACCACCACGCAGATGTTTGCAACTAAATCTTTGCAGACATTCATGGTAATTCCTTGGACATGCAGCTGCTTTGTCAAAAATAGGAGCATTTTTAAGTTTTGTGGTTTTTTAAAGAAATGGATATGAATTGGTACTTTGAAAACTGTTGGCAGCGCCTACTAAAGTGAATGCATGCAAACTCTATGTATTAGTTTTCCGTTGCTGTATAACAAATTACCACAAACTTCAAACAAAACCATTTTTACTCACAGTTCTGAAGTCCGACACGGTGCAACTGGGTTATCTGCTCCGGGTGTCACCAGGCTGAAAACAAGAAGCTGGGGGGACGGAGTCCTCATTTAGAGGTTCTGGGGAGAAACCCAGGTCCTACCTCAGTCAGGTTGTTGGCAAAATTCCGGTCCTTGGGGTCCTAGGGCGAGGGGTCTGTTTGCTCGCTGTCAGCAGAGGCAGCTCTCCAGTCCTCGCGTGGGGACCCCGGTATCGTCAAGCCAGCAACGAGGCAGCAAGGAACGCTGATCTCAAACCTGGCTCCCTCTTCTGCTCCCAGCCCCTTTCTCTGCTTTTAAAGCAGTTGGTGTGATTGGACTAGGCCCACCTGGATCTCTCCCCATCATGAAGCCCACCTGGAAAACCTTTTCTCATCAGGGTGTGGAATCTTGGAGGCAATTTCCAGCATTCTGCCTATGACTGAGAAATTCCAGTCTTAGACATAAAACCAACAGAAATGTATACGTATATGTTGACCAAAATAACATGCAAAATGAATGCTAATAGAAACACTACTCATATAAGCCAAAACCTGGCGAAATTCTCAACAATAACTGTGCTATATTCTTATAATTGAATACAGAAACGAGAATGAACAAACTGCAATGACTTACAACATGAATGAATCTCACACACATAATGTGGAGTAAGCAGGTAACTGTGTTTTATGGGAGTCGATGGAGGTACCTACCCCAGCCCAGAAAGTCGTAGAAAGCTCCTGGGGAAGGTACAGCTCTCACTACAAAGAATTATTGAATAAAACGGGGAGAGGGAGGACAGGATTGAATTTTAAATCAAAGGAATAACGAGCAGAAGTAACATATCTGAAACAATTATAAGCAGATGGGTATTATGAATAGATGGCAAAATGGTAGGGGAAAGTATGTCTAGAGAATTTGACAGGGGTCCAAACGTGGACCTTGCAAACCATGTTAAGATTGACCTTAGCCCTAGCCGGTTTGGCTCAGTGGACAGAGCGTCGGCCTATAGACTGAAGGTCTTGGTTTTGATTCAGGTCAAGGGCACATGCCCAGGTTGCGGGCTCCATCCCCAGTGTGGAGCATGCAGGCGGCAACCGATCAATGATTCTCTCTCATCATTGATGTTTCTCTCTCTCTTTCCCTTCCTCTCTGAAGTCTATATATATATATAT
>NW_005360124.1:11945921-11952356 GCF_000412655.1 Myotis brandtii | reverse complement strand
AATTGACCTTAAACCAACGGGGACATGGGAGATCCTTGCAAAATGAAGGATATGGACATGTTTATATTTGGGTTCACTGACACTGCAACCTGAAAGATGAAATTAAACAAGGAAAATGAGGAAATGAGACTAGTGAGGAGGCTATTCAAGGAGTGCAGGTGAGAGGATGGGAGGCTGAAATAGCTGGAGGGGGAGGAGGGACAGTAGAAGCACAGGGGCCTTGTATCCACCTCCCTTCCAAAAATCTCTGAGCAAGGTCCTAAGAACATTTTCATTGTTTTTTAATCCTTATAGTCCAATTGTCTCCTAGAAAACATGTGCCAATCTAAATTCCCACTAATAATATGCCCATCTCACCCAATTCTTGACAAAATGGGTGCTTTATTTTTTAAATTATTTGCCAATTCCATAGGCAAATAACTGTACCTCATTATTTTACATTGTGTTTCTGACAGAAAGCCTGGTGAACATTTAAAAAATTATTTTATTGACTATTTTTGTTCATTTTGTAAAGTGTGAATTCATATCATCTACCAGACTTCTCTAAATATGTGCACATTTTGACTTGTAAGAAGTTACTGCCCAGCCGGTGTAGCTCAATGGTTGAGCATTAACCAATGAACCAGGAGGTCATGGTTCAATTCCTGGTCAGGACACATGCCTGGGTTGCAGGCTCAATCCCCAGTGTGGGGTGTGCCGACCAGTGATTCTCTCTCATCGTTGATATTTCTATCTCTCTCCTCCCTTCCTCTCTGAAATCAATAAAGATATATATACATTTTAAAAGAAGTTATTCATTAAAAATACCCTTTGAAGTACATTTTTTCCATACCTTTTAATTTTGTTTAGGCAAATTTTTCATTTATAATAGTTTCACATTATTAGTTAAATCTATTAAACTTTCTGTTTTTGGTTTCTATGTTAAATTTGTGCATTTGAGTTCTTCCCCAAGTCATGATTGATAAATCTTCACCTATATTTTAAGTGCTTTACTCATTTTAAATCTTTAATCCATATAAGATTTATGTGTATATGGTTCCAGATAAATTCGTTCCAAATAATCAGTTGGCTAAATACAATGGATAATTTATGCTTTTTCCCATTGATTTGTAATGCCATTTATAAAATGTTTTAAATTTTTACAAATTCTCCTGTCCTCAAAATAGGTCTAATTCCTGTTAGGGCAAATTCTCTTCCATTACTTTTCTTTTACAAAATGTTCTTGACTATGCTGGTAAGCCAGGGTTAAACTAGCTTCCCACAGTGAATTGAATTGTTTCCTATCATTTTGTACTCTCTATGTTCTAACAGTTGAAATTCTAAAGGAGATATTGGTGCCTTAAAGATTTGAAAGATTTTTGCCTTTAAAATTATCTGGGTGCTGAAATTCTATGGTATTTTTCAACTTATTTTATAGTTTTATTTGTTTATAGATAATAAAACCATATGGAGCTCTACATTTCTCTCTACATACAGCTTTGAGTATATTTGGGACATATAGTTTTCTCTAATTTTTATTGTCTTAAACTCTGAATATAATTTATTTTCTCTTTGATCTATTAAAGACAGTATTTTAATTTCTAGTATTTTATTAATTTAAAACTTATCCTTTTGTTATGAATTGTTCACCTTATTGCCTGTTGGTCAAAAAAAATGTAGTCTATAGTGTGTTATAGTCTTATTATGTCCTATATTTTTGTATAGGTTTCATGGATAGTTGAAAAGCATATGCACATTATTAAAATTCACTATCTTTTTAAGACTAGTTTTTATGAAATTCTGATTTTTGTATTTTTGCTTTATCTATTTTGGTGTGGCTGTAGGAGGATGTGAGTACGGCATTTACCTACACTACCATCTTGACTGGAAGCCTCTGTCTTGTTATTTCTTGAGCTTTCTGTTTCTTCCTCGTGTTCCTTCTCTCACCTTTCCCTCTTCTTCCCCCTCCCCCTATATTCTACTTCAGCTGATATCCGCTTCTTTGGCTTCACTTACTATCAGTTATGACTGGGACTTCCAAACCTCCAGTCCAGACCACTGTTTTGAGCTCTACACTAACATACACATCGTTTTCTTGACATTTTTATGTGACACGTCCAAACTAGTCAATGACTTTTCCTTCACGCCCAGCCTCTCTTCCACCTCACCAAACTGCATTAACAACGACCATAACCTGAGGGTCATTGTTAGGCCTTTTCTTCTCTTATCCCTGACATCCTAACATCCCCAAATCCCAATGATTCTGCCTCCAACTTATTTTTGGAACTACTCACTTCTTTCCACCCCCACTGCTAACCACCTGGTCTGAATGACCACCGTCTCTTGCCTGGACAAATAACAGCGCCCTCCTCACTAGTGCCCCAGCTTCTACTCTTGCCCTTTTAAAATCTATTTTCCATGCAGCACCCAGAAAGAGCTTGCTGTCATATACAGTGGGGCCTTGACTTACGAGTGTCCCGACTAACGAGGTTTTTGAGATACCAGCTGCCTCTTGGCGGATTTTTTGCATTGAGTTGATAGAGTAATTTGAGTTAACGAGCTCCTTAACGAGCTCGGTCTCTGAACGAATTAAACTTGTAAGTCAAGGCCCCACTGTATATGTGATCATCGCACTCTCTGCTTTAAACCTTCCAAAAGGTTCTTCCATCCTTTGGATCAAAAATCAAACACCACGTTATAACCTACGATACAAGGCCCTTGTGGCCTGTCCTGTACCAACCACCGCTCAGAGATAACAATCCGTGGCACTAACAGGTACTCAATAAATGGGTCAAATGGAAATGATGCTCAGTTAGTCCATCGCTGCCCTGATGCAGGCATAAAGAGATGGAGGGTTGGAGTCAGCAGATCCAGATTTAATATAACACCTATTAAATGTGTCTTTTGGCAAGTTATGTGACCCTCAGTTTTTTCATCTGAAATATGTGCATAACAGTGTCTACTGTATGACCTGTAGCGCTGCTGTGAGGATTAAATGACAGAAAAGACCTAAACACTTGGCATCATGATGAGACTATAATAAGACTTTAATGAGTAATAGGCAGCTAGTATGTATCTATAGAAATTATACACACACACACTTTGGTGTTCACCTTCACTTGGCTTAATGGTTCCACTGCCCCAACTCCGAGACCTCAACCTGGGTGTTCTTACCGATATCATGTCTCAAAAGCACAGTCTGAGTCTCTCACATTCTCTGACCAGTTCCTACCACACCCCAGCCTCGTCTGAGCATTATAAACCTGTTAGTGATTTACACTGTCCTCTATTACACTATAATATACATTACTTTATATTCCAGCCACCTCCTCTTCTCTTAACCCTGACGTCCTAACATCACCTGAAAATACAAACATTCCCCTCCAGCATCATACAGTGGTTCCTAGCAGCCTCCATTCCACCCGCTGCCTCGGAGGTCTGTGAATAGCAAGTACGCACAGGTCGTTACAGATACCGCACGTGCTGAGGCGCACAGGGCCGACGCCTCTTTGCACTCATCGTAACATCCTCTGAGCACAGGTGAAAGAAGTAACCGCTCTCGCGGCAAAATGAGCCGCCTTTAAAACACAGAAAGGCAGGAACAATGAAATCTTGATCATTTTTATTATTTTTATTTGGACAACATATATACATATGTACAAAATACCTACTGTCAGAATCCTCTATTATAATTTTGTTTGATTTACAAAAACAGGACAGCAAAATAACTTAGGTCACTAATACTGTACAAAAATAAAACTGATTAAACAGTTGTAAAGATCAGTATCTTACAGTGTTACAGATCATCCGTGTGAGAGAACATTGCAGGCTATCCAGAGTGATGAGTACTGTGCTAAATCTATCTGCAAACTTACAACTAATCAGTTTCTGTAATTATAACTACCAAATGTAATTCTCAAAAAAAGCATGATGTAGAGACAGACCTTAACGCCAGGGCATCGTTCCACAGTGGTGAAGGGCTTTCGTCTTCCCTAACCAAGGAGAGGAGTTATCTTAACTCTAAAACTATTAAATGTTTCCAGAATATGACAACTACTTACAGTATTAGGTAAAACAACGTTCCTTTCTGTTTAAACACCTGCAATAGTCTTTCAAAAAATTCCGTTTGGTTAAAAAAGTAAACAAAAATTACTATCCTGCATTTGGATTTTTTAAAGTTAAATCCATGGTCTTTTTAATATAAAAAGTAATTGCTTCATAGTTTTAGTAAGTTCAATGAACTCTAGTAGTCCTAGTTGAACCAAATCTTCATATAGTAAATCTAATTAGAATGCTGGTTCCTGTTTTGTGACATTTTAAAACAGGATTTATCACAAAGAATAAAAAGCCTTGAGTTTATACGTTACGTTACTATAACATATAAGAGAATATCAAATGTGTGTTTGTCAACACCTTGAAAAGGCAAGGAGCAACTTTTTGGGGGAAGTAAATTGTGCATTTTTCTTTTTTTCAACAAGTTGCTGCATTTACATCCATCTAAGTGCTGGACAAAAGCCACATACAGAATTACTCCTGAAACTACAAAGATTGTCTTTCACTGACTTTGCCTGGTTTTTCTTCGTTTCTTTCTGTGAGGGAAAGATGAGTCTGTACAAGTTGGTGGGTTGCTAGGCAACCCCAAACTCCTCTCTCACCAAAAGGCCGCGCGCAGAGGGTCACAAGCAGAACCACTCCGTGAACTCTGTCAGAAGCAGGCGGCCTCCCCTACTTCGAATGGAAGAACAGATGTCCTTAAAACTTATTTTGGACACAGAAATTAAAATTTGGTTTAAAATAAGCGTTTCAAAAATCTGAAACAGAGGTAGAAAGTGTTCTTTTATTTTTCCTGACATGTTTTCCCGTGAGAAAACACTTTCCGTTTTATCCCATGGACTGCTCCCAGTCCCTAATGTTAAAAGCAGTTCTCTTTACAGAACTACTAATACAACTATGTTGGTTAAACAAAACAAAAAGGAAAAAAAAAAAGCAAAACCCACCATGCTAGTGATGGCTACTGTGTTGGAAGCAGGAGTCAGCCGTGACCCACGCCTGCGGCAGGAGCCACACGGGTTCTGAACTGGAAACGAGCATGTATCGGGGGAAATAACGCGTCCGCTGGCAGGGGGGCACCCTAGGTTTACACAACACATCTTCTAGCACATGTGTAAACGCCAGTGCACCAGGGCTCCCTGTTTTAAATACCAGATAAAATTGTCAGAAAGCGTTATTTCTGAAGAAAAAAAAAAATGTAAACATTTTCCCACCATCACTGCTGACTCCCCCATGTGAGGTTTCTTCTTCACTATGAAAACTCAGTTCGTGTTTTTGACCGTGGAAAGGCCAAAATGAAGTTTTCAGGTAAATGGCGTGAAATGGATGTAGTGGTTTAGGCCATTGTAGACACCTGGATACAAGATACATAGTGGTGAGGCTTCGGATGTATCAGGTACAGTGATGTGTTGTCATCCGTGTGGATCCCATGTGCCGGCATTGCCGTCTCCTCTGACACCATCGTGGTATTTCCCCTTGGCACTCACTGCTTATGGGGTATATTTTTCTTTTCACAGTTCAGCTCCCTTTTCGTTTTATATAACTCTTGCACCTGTTAGTGGGAGTTTTGTAGGAACATGGGAAGGAGACCAACACACCTTTCCCCCCAAAAAACAAAGGTGTTTCCAGAACTAGCTACTGTTATGCATCCATTCAAATAAAACCCACCAGAATCAAAGCCCTCTCCCTTCGTGGCATTATGGTACAATAAGGTGGCGTGAACTAAAAGAATCGGAAAATTTGGGAAAGTTAATAGAGTCAAAATTCTGTTTGTTCTTTTTAAATTATTAAAAAACAAACAAACAAACCTACCCTCCTTCTCCTTCAGCATCTATTGCATATATTCTGCCCTCGCATCTTCTGTGATTTCTTAGGGAAACGTGTATACTGTAAAATAAGCAGATTATAACGTGGTTCCAAAAAGAATGTCTGCTTCTATCCTTAAAGCATGAACGTAACTTATTCATCCTCTGCATTACAACTTAAAGTGCAGCTTATGTTCGGAAAGTACAATTCATACAAAGCAAGGTTTAAAAAGTTCTGTACTTAGTGTAACCTTTCCAAGGTTTGTCTTGATTAGTATAAGTTCAGACGGCTTACCCATTCATCGACTATAAGTAACGTGTGTGTTTCCAAGTCTTTAGATGACAGGTCATGCTGGAGGAGGTGTGCTCTTGCTTGCATAAAGACAGCTGTGCTATGGCGTTTTTGTCTCAAAAGTTAACGTGATTCAAGAGAGTGGTTTTGCTAAAGAAACCGAAGCACACTCGTCATTACATTAAAAGGTACGAAAACAATTCTGAGAGACAGCAAGCAGAAAGGGCCCGGAATCACTGTGATGCCACAGGTCAACTCACCCAGTCACACGTATGTACACCAGTGTTGAATCTTTAAAATTCTGCCCCA
>NW_005360124.1:11935458-11945884 GCF_000412655.1 Myotis brandtii | reverse complement strand
AAAATAAAGGAGAAAAAAAAAAAACCACACACAAAAAATTTGCTTTTCCTCCAAAAGTCAGAGGCGGTTCAGAGTTCCCTTGGGCCACAATGTGCTTTTTAAAAACAATGCAGGGAGAGGAAAAATCAGAATATTGACCAAAGAACAGGGCTTCCTGTGCTGGCAGCGTGCCTCTCGGGGGCTTGGTTTCCCGTGTCTGTCCGTGTGCGGGGAGTAGCTGTGTCTCTCCGGGCCGGGCCCTCCCTGGCTCCCGTGGGTCGCACCTCACAAGGGGCTGGCCAGGGCCTTTTTGGACCGCTTGATCATGCTCGGGTGGAACTCGGTGTGGCGCCGCGCGTGCTTGGTGAGGTGGTCGCTCCTCATGAAGCGCTTCTCGCAGAGCGGGCAGCGGAACTGCTTCTCCCCGGTGTGGGTCCGGTAGTGGCGGGTCAGCTCGTCGGAGCGGGAGAACTTTTTAAGGCAGTCTGGCCACGTGCAGGGGAAGGGCCGTTCACCTAAGAGAAGGGAAGCGAGACAAGAGGCCGTTTCAAGAACACGTCACCGAAGTTCTGGAGGCTGGTGATGATCAACAGCCCCGATGGCCCAAAGGGCAGCTCCCTTGCATGTAGGTTTGATGGGATGAATGATGGTCCCCCACACCCTCCCCCGATTCAGAGGTTGACGTCCGCACCCCCAGTTCCTGAGAAGGTGGCTGCATTTGGAGATAAGGCCTTGAAAGAAATAGTTAAGGTTGAATGAGGCCGTGAGGCTGGGTCCTACGCCAATGACTGGTGTCCTTGTAAGAAGAGGAGATGCCCTGGCCTGTGTGGCTCAGTGGGTGGGGCATCCGCCTGTGCACCAAAAGGTCCCCGGTTCCAATCCCGGTCAGAGCACATGCGGGCTGTCCCCAGTAGGGGGCGTGCAGGAGGCAGCTGACAAAGAGGCCGTTTCAAGAACACGTCACCGAAGTTCTGGAGGCTGGTGATGATCAACAGCCCCGATGGCCCAAAGGGCAGCTCCCTTGCATGTAGGTTTGATGGGATGAATGATGGTCCCCCACACCCTCCCCCGATTCAGAGGTTGACGTCCGCACCCCCAGTTCCTGAGAAGGTGGCTGCATTTGGAGATAAGGCCTTGAAAGAAATAGTTAAGGTTGAATGAGGCCGTGAGGCTGGGTCCTACGCCAATGACTGGTGTCCTTGTAAGAAGAGGAGATGCCCTGGCCTGTGTGGCTCAGTGGGTGGGGCATCCGCCTGTGCACCAAAAGGTCCCCGGTTCCAATCCCGGTCAGAGCACATGCGGGCTGTCCCCAGTAGGGGGCGTGCAGGAGGCAGCTGACAAAGTTTCTCTCTCACATCAATGATTCTCTCTCTCCCTTCCACTCTCAATAAAAGCATTTTTTAAAAAGAAGAGATTAGGACACACACAGACGTAGAAAAAAGACCATGCAAAGACATTGGGAGAAGTCAGGCAGCTCCAAGCCAGGGAGAGAGAACCCTCAGAAGAAACCACCTCTGTCAAACATCGTCATCTCGGACGTCTAGCCCCCCAAACGGTGAGATATAAATTTCTGTTGTTGAGGCTGCCCAGTCTGTGGTGCTGAGTTATGGCAGCCCTAGAAAACTGGTCCCAGGAAGAAATAGCTGAGAATCATCTCTAAGCAAATGAGCTTGCTGTTTTGTACCCAATGGGTCCCCAAGAGCCTTGGAAATTACTCGTTCTGGTTTATGGTACGCGGTTGCTGCCTTCATGAGTTCTCCCAGAGGAGTCAAAACCTCAGGCCTTTGCTGAATTTCATGGCATCGCAGAGATGGAAGAGAACGGAGGCGTCTAGGCCAACTGACCTCCCACCCGGAGCATCTCCCTGAGCTCCCGAGGGCAAGGCTGGTGACTGGGAGCCGTACGCAGAGTGCCTGCTGCTCCCCAGCATCTCCGTCACACACACCCGTCGATACAAAATCTGCCTCCCTGCGAAGGCCATATTTTAGTCATATTTTCTTCAACCTAAAAATAAGTTGGTTCCCTCTGCCACATAATAATCCTTTAAATATCCAAAGACAGCTCACATATCTCTCTCTAATCTTTCCTTGTCTAGACTAAACAATCTGAGTGTCTTCCGTATTTCTCATAAAAGAAGAACCAACATTACACCTAAAAGTGCAGGCACAGAGCTAAGAGAACTATCTCATTGAAATCCCACAGGACACCCCACGGAGGTGGCCCATTTTACAGATGAGGAAACAGAGGTGTAACACTCGACAGTGGCTCCAAATCCCTCCCCATCCTAGTTGCTTTCCTCAAATTCACATCATTGTCTGTGTCCCTTGAAAATGCAGCTAAACCCTGCCTTCCAGACATGGTCAGGCCAGCATCAGGGGCCTCCTGACCCCCCAGAATGGCAGGGGAGGGACTGTGTCCGTGACTGTGGGACACACAGCAGAAAGGCAGAACGAGCTGAGAGACTCTAAGATAAGAGTCTTGCTGGCTCATCTAGCTCCAAGCGCCAGCCTGCTCTTCACACCTTTCCCAGCGCAGCCCAAAGCAGCTGTTTCATAGGCTCAGGCACACAACTCCTGGTTTACACAGAACACTCAAAGGCACTTAGGTGTGAGGAGTGAATCTTTTCTCACTCTGGTCCCCACCTTGCTGGAACCCAGAGACTCCAAAGGCTGGGAGCTGTCCAGCGTGGTGTGACTGAATCGCCCAAACATTTTCCTTCTTTTCCCCAGCTCCTCCTAACCTTGCCAGAGATGCAGAAATAATGGTAATAACAACAAAGCAAAACCCCCCATCACCTCGTGACTCCTCTACATGACTAAGGTTTTATCTGCTGTCCTCTGAGCAGAGCAATGGTGATCACAACCTCTCCAACCTACCTGCTCTTGTGGGAAACCCCAAGTGGGCAAAACCAATCTGTATTCAATAGCCCCCCCCCTCCTCTTATCTACAGGGATATGTTACAAGACGCCCATGGGGGTCCGAATAGTAACAACCTATATATACTCTACCCCCCCCCCCCCCATACATACACTTTACAGCTTCTCTGCAGCATATCTGAATTGCCAGCATCACTATTCCTGCACTTTGGGGCCATTAACTAAAATAAGGGTAACTTGTGCTCGCTTCAGCAGCACATACACTAAAATTGGAACGATACAGAGAAGATTAGCATGGCCCCTGCGCAAGGATGACACGCAAATTCGTGAAGTGTTCCGTATTTTAAAATAATAATAAAATAAAGTAAATAAGGGTAACTTGAACGCCATCACTGCCACCCTGGGACAGTCTATTGATAACTGAGATGGTCACTGAGTGACTAGCAGGCGTGGCGCGTAGACAGTATGGACATGCTGGACAAAGGGATGATTCACGTCTAAGATGGAACGATGCACACAGCAGAGTAGTCAGCACACTGCCCAGGACGTACACAATTTACAACTTATGAATTCTTTATTTCTGGAATTTTCCACTTAATACTGTCAGACCGCTATTGCCTGTGGGTAACTAAAACCAAAGAAAGGGAAACTGAGAAGGGGACTCCTATAGGCATATTCGCTATACGGGGGTCTAGGTATAAGCTCTCACTGAGCTCCGGGCTGAAAATCCACAGCAGCAAAAGGCGACAGCAAACCAATAAACGCTGAGGCCTACCCACGGGGATGAGCTAGGGTTAATGGTGCCTGGGGATGCTCAGTGGCTCTGGTAGGGACAAAACAATCAAAAAAGCAGAGAGCTTCACACTGAACTCTGGAAAACTCAACCACATGGAGCTGGAAACTACATTCTGCCACTTTTGTTGGATGAAATAGCATTTTTACCCAGTTCAGCAGAACTCTGGGCAGAAGGTGAAATGCAGGTTGTCACAACCCAACAAGGTGGAGCTTCCTAGGGCAAAGACAATGTCACATCTGACTGTTGTGCTACTTGTGCTGCCAAACATTTAGTAAATGCTTCAACTGTGTGTGTGTGTGTGTGTGTGTGTGTGTGTGTGTGTGTGTGTTCATCCTCCAGGATGCTCACATGACCGAAGCCTGCTCAGAAGTTTCCGGATCCCTGGGCAAGACTCTGCGCTACTCCAGATTTGGACAGCAGCCAAGTCCTCTCTAAGCCCAATGATGTGTCTATGGGAGAGATGTTCTTTTAAACATGTTATGTTAAAAATCTATATAATAAAGGATCAGCATTCAGAGAGTGATGAGTTGTGAAAACCAAAACAAACAACCGAAAACCCTCTCTGCTCGGTCCTTATTGAGCCCTCTCTCCACTGCTTTACGGCTTGGAGGAGAGGAAGGTGCACTGTGTTCTCAATGCGTGTCAGGACAAAACCCACCAGCCGTGGTTTTCTCGGAGCCGTGGTGAGGTGGTTTAGCTTACTCACTGGCACATGCTTCTTTCAGGTGCGTCATGAGAGGAGGTTAATTCATTGGAATGGCTCTGTCTCTATGTGGAGAAAAATGGACCAGAAGCCCACCCCGCCGTGCGCTAGGATCATGAAAGAAATAGGGCGCACCCTCTGTAGGAGGGTGGTGTTGTGGAAGTGACAGCAAGGGGAAAACTGTCAGGAAGCCCGAGTCAGCCGCGTGCACAGGAGACCTACTAAGTACAGATGCTCACAAGTTACGTACATTTCAACCGTGATCAGGGTCCATTCCCATCGAATTCACTTTCCATGGACCTTCTGGCTACAGTCTATTCACTGCCCCTCACAGCTGTCTTCCTGTGATAGCTCTCCCTGCTTCCAACCCAGATGCGGCCACTGGCCTGGCGTCCTTATCCCTGAGTGTTCCCGAGAGAAGAGAGGGCCACCCACAGAGCCCAGCGCAAACCAGTCAGCAGCAGCCTTTGTTCGACTCCTGTAACTCGTATAATTCAAGTTTACAGTTTCCAAGCATTTAAAAAAGCATCTTCTTGGAAGTGAGCTGCTGGTGTAAAAGCTCTGGGATCACTGTGGTTCTTCTTGGATCCTGTGGAAAAGCACTAGAAGCTTCTGAACCACGCTCT
Source organism: Myotis brandtii (assembly GCF_000412655.1). Taxonomy (NCBI): domain Eukaryota; kingdom Metazoa; phylum Chordata; class Mammalia; order Chiroptera; family Vespertilionidae; genus Myotis; species Myotis brandtii. The sequence goes on along the minus strand of NW_005360124.1, from coordinate 11,940,904 downwards.
TCATCAGGGGCTGCAAACTGTGGCCCGCAGGCCCAAAGTGACGGGCCATGTGGTTTTGTCAAGTCCACCAGCTAAGAATGGTCTAAACACCGTTCTTAGATTTGCTTTTTACCAAATCAAAAGAATAATATTGTGTGACAGGAGGGAGTTATATGCAGTTCACATCCACATACAAAGCGGAACTGGGACCCAGCCAGGCTCATGTGTGTATCATCCACAGCTGCGTCTCCACGACAACGCAGGGTTGAGGAGTTGGGACAGAGATCGTGTGGCTCACAGAGCAGAGAATATTTACTGTCAGGTCCTTTATAGGAAGCTGGCTGACCCCTCATCTCCATCTGAAGATGTGAACTTGCACCTGGTGTAAATCCAAATGTCTTCAGGAGCCAGACACACAATAAAAACGGGCGAAATGCCAGGCGTGTGAGATCAAGGGTCATGGTGGGATCCAGGGCCAACTGGAAAGGGCTTTTCCCTACGAAAGGCATTCAGTTCAACCCTCTATGACGCATTGTGCTGGCCAACCAGGGTCTGTGCAAGGGACCCTGGGTCCTTCCTGGGACTTAGAACTGGGAGCCCTTGAACATTGCCCAGCTCTTTGACCCCACAGAGTTTGCATGCAGCCTACTATGGGATACATTTCAGCATGCTCATCAATGACATACACTAACAAGGTATCATCTGGGAAATGATACACGCTTCAGACCTAACCAAGCATGGAATGGGGAAATCATCTTTAGAGAAGGAACAGAATCTCGGACGGAACAGGACCAGAGATGATGTGCACAGAAGGAGGCCTGAGTAGCAGTGGGGTGGCCTGCATCCTGCAGCCAGAGGGAGACCAAGTCCGGTCCTTTCTTTCAGCTCAGTGCTGAGGCTCCCAAAAGAATGGTCGCAGCCTTCTTCATGCCGAAGAAATCATACCGGGGAATCAACGATCAATTAAAGAATATTTAAGCTTGTCTTTGGTATTAATGAGAGCGTTACCATCCCCCTGGGAGGAAGGAAGAGGAACAGACATGTACTAGTGCTTTATTTCTGGCCTTCGCAGGAAAACACACCCAGAGGCAGTGACACGATCAACTCTGCGTTACTGGAGCAGAGCTGTTAACAGCCCAGGTTTCTCCACACTTTCATTATTTATATGACACTCCCCTCCCCTTTCAGCAACAAGCTAAGCACCTCTCACTGACAGACTCGGCTCAGAGTATAAAATAAACCTGATCAAACCCGCTCCTGAACCCTGCAGCAAATGGGTAAAAGACTCTCTTAGCAGAGGCAGCCCAGGCCTCCAGAAGTCTCCCGGGCCTCCAGTGGGTTCAGGAGAAGTGGAGGGGAGCCTGCCGGCTATGTGCTTGCCTAGTTAGCACAAATGATGGCTCATTGCTTTGAAGGAGGAGCCTGCACTCCACCAGGTGATTAGTATGCCTGTGCCAAGTGAAGCTTATTCTTCTCAGTCAGGTCTTGAAATGAACAGTGTTGAGTCCTCCATCTAAAGGGGGAAAGAGCACAAGGGAGGGGGGGTGGGGGGGGGGGGTGCTAATTGGATACACCCATCCCCATCCAGGCTCCCCTGGGCTGCGACAGGCTGCCACTGAGGTCCTTGCCTGGGATCAGGGTGGCCTATGCTCTCAATACTACTCCTTTCCCACCTGGTTCTTCTCACCTTTCCTTTCACAATTCCACAGAAGGTCCTAAAATGGGCTAACCTTAATAGAGGCAAGAAGGTTAAATACACAAACTCTAGCCCTGTTCAGGTCGCTCAGTTGGCTAGAGCAGGGGTGGGCAAACTTTTTGCCTCGAGGGCCACAATGGGTTCTTAAACTGGACCGGAGGGCCGGAACAAAAGCATGGATGAGTGTTTGTGTGAACTAATATAAATTCAAAGTAAACATCATTACATAAAAGGGTACGGTCTTTTTTTTTTAGTTTTATTCATTTCAAACGGGCCGGATCCGGCCCGCGGGCCGCAGTTTGCCCACAGCTGGGCTAGCGTGTCATCCCAATGCGCCAAGGTTGTGGATTTGGTCCCCAGTCATGACACACACAAGAATCAACCAATTGTGCATCAATAAGTGAAACTACACACTGATGTGTGTGTGTCTCTCTCTCCCTCTCTCCTTCTCGCTCTCCAAACCAATAAATAAAAAAATTTTTTAAATACAAACTCTGGCCCTAACCGGTTTGGCTCAGTGGATAGAGCGTCGGCCTGCGGACTGAAGGGTCCCAGGTTCGATTCCGGTCAAGGGCATGTACCTTGGTTGTGGGCACATCCCCGGTAGGGGGCGTGCAGGAGGCAGCTGATCGATGTTTCTCTCTCATCGATGTTTCTAACTCTCTATCCTTCTCCTTTCCTCTCTGTGAAAAATCAATAAAATATATTAAAAAAAAATACAAACTCTGAAGCTTCCATTGCCTCTAGCAAAAGTAACCCAATCTAGTAAAACAAATCTAAGGGAACTAGACCTCCTTTTCAGAACAGAACTCTAAAAATGCCAATTAAGGATGATAGCTACTCACAGATGTACAAAATCAAGGCCGCCTCTTGAAAAAGAGACTTTTTAAAAAATATATTTTATTGATTTTTTACAGAGAGGAAGTGAGAGGGATAGAGAGTTAGAAACATCGATGAGAGAGAAACATCGATCAGCTGCCTCCTGCACACCTCCTACTGGGGATGTGCCCGAAACCAAGGTACATGCCCTTGACCGGAATCGAACCTGGGACCTTTCAGTACCCAGGCCGATGCGCTATCCACTGAACCAAACTGGTTAGGGCAAGAGAGACATATTTTTTATTGCAAAAAAAGCAAGTAGGATTCCAGAGATAAAAGGGTAATTTGATATTAGGAAATCATATTGATATCATTCCCCATTTTAACAGGCTAATATACCCGCTCCCACCCACCCACACACACATCTTGTCTTAACAAATAAAAAATAGTATTTAACTTTTAGGAAAATAGAAAAATAGTTCCTTAACAGGATAAAAAAAAAATAGACCTGAAACCTTTCCCCAGCAATGTCAATTGTAAAATAAAGTGAAACTCAAAGCATGGGTGGACACCCGCCCCATCATCACTGCCATTTAATGTTGTTCAGAAAATGTTAGTGCAGTGATGGCGAACCTTTTGAGCCCAGCGTGTCAGCATTTTGAAAAACCCTAACTTAACTCTGGTGCCGTGTCACATATAGAAAATTTTTGATATTTTCAACCATAGTAAAACAAAGATTTATATTTTTGATATTTATTTTATATATTTAAATGCCATTTAACAAAGAAAAATCAACCAAAAAAATGAGTTCACATGTCACCTCTGACACGCGTGTCATAGGTTCGCCATCACTGTGTTAGTGAGTGCAACTAGATAACAGAATAAGAAGCAATTTGTGAAAGGAGGAAGTGAAATAGGAATTGTTCAGTTGATACAACTTTCTATTTGGAAAGCCCAAGGTAAATAACAGAAAAACTAATGTAAGTTAAAAATGCAATCATAGGAGTAAGGATACAAAAGAGCAATGGTTTTCTTATATGCTAACCAAAGGTAGTCAGGATAAGCTTAACAACAAAAATTCAGGACCTGCGTGAAGAAAACCCTAACTTTAAAAGGAAACAAACGGAACATTTCCCTGTTCTTGGCCGCTAACGGTGAGAATATGGCAATTCTGTACAAATTCATCTATGAAATTAACACACCCCATAGAAATCCTTTGTTCTTGAACTTGACAAAATTATTCTAAAGTTATTTGCAAGAATAAGTATGCTCAACTTGCCAAGGAACTTTTGCATTAGAATAATAATAAGTGAGCACTTGCAACACCAGTTATTAAAATGTATGATTAAAGCTGCAATAATTAAGACGGTGTGATGCTAGCACAGGGAAAGGCAACTCAGTGGAGCAGACTCGAGTCTGAAAATAAACTCAGACTGTACAGGGTTGGGACATTGCAACTCAGTGAATAAAAGGATGTTTAATTTGATAAATGGCATAGACATCAGGTTTTTAAAAATTAGATCTGGATCCCTACCTTCTACCTTTGACTTAAATAAATTCCCAATGGGCCATATATGTAAATGTAATAAGAATTAAACTGTAAGGGTAAAGGAAAATATAGGTGCACATTTTTAGAATGCTGGAATGGAGAGAGACTTTCGAAACTTGAAACCAAAGGCAAAATCCTATTTAATGGATAATTTTGAGATACATAAAGAATGTATTTCAAAGAAATTTCAAGAACAAAAGAGTGAACTAGTAAAGGAAATTGCAACATATAACAAAAGGTTAAAATCTGTAATATAAAAAGGACACTTGCAAATCAAAATGAGTAGCCCAATTTAATAAAATTGAGCAAATTTTAGGATGCAAATAAGTTATACACTAACGGCTAATAAATATATAAAAATATATTCAATCTCACAAGTAATCAAAACATACTAATTAAAACACCAATGAAATGTTTATCAGGCTGGTGAAAATGTTACAGTATGTTCATATACCTATCATTGATGGAGGCATGAGGAAATTGGCCCTCTATTGCACAGATGGGTCTTATAATTGATCCAGGGCCAGATGGCAATATATTTGTCTAGGAATTGTTTTTGGTAATAATTAGATGGGAACACAAAAATATATAGGGATAAGATAAACCTTGATAATTTAAATGTGTAACAATAGCCCTAACTGGTTTGGCTCAGTGGATAGAGCGTCGGCCCTCGGACTGAAGGGTCCCGGGTTTGATTCCGGTCAAGGGCATGTACCTTGGTTGCAGACTTGATCCCCAGTAGGGGTTGTGCAGGAGGCAGCTAATCGATGTTTCTCTCTCATCGATGTTTCCTAACCCTCTATCCCCCCCCCTTCCCCCCTGGAAAAAAAAAAAAAAATCAATAAAATAATAAATAAATAAATAAATAAATGTGTAACAATAAAGAACTGGTTTAGTAGATATAAGTATAACCAAACAGTGGAATAATATGTACCTGTTAGAAAGGTACTAGGTTGTGACAATGAAATGGAAAGATGTTAGCAGTACATTGCTGAGTGAAAAGACTACAATCTGCCGTGTATATATGTGGACATGTATGGAGAGAGAAAATCCTGGGGAAAAATATATAAAATGTTAACAGCAGTTATCTACAGGTAAGGGGACAAAGAGTAACTTCTTTCTGTAATTTTCCCCTATATTTTCTAATTTTTTAAAACAGTAAGTACAAATTTATAATGAGAAAAAGTCAGGGAAAAAGTCTTACAGAAAACAAAGGAAACAATGGCTTGCCTGAGTTTAAATTTTCCCATGAATGGCTTATGTAATTGTGGGGAATGGAGAGGATTTACTTTCTATTGAGAAATTACTGGGACTCTCCAGTGTTCAAGACCAAAGAAAGGATCAACCAAAGGACTTGTATGCATACATATATGTCTAACCAATGGACAGAGACCCGGGGGGGG
>NW_005360124.1:11934996-11935447 GCF_000412655.1 Myotis brandtii | reverse complement strand
GAGTGTGTGTGGGGGGGGGGGAGGGGCATGGGGGGATAAGCACACATATGTAATACCTTAATCAATAAAGAGAGGAAAAAATATATTAAAAAGAAGGAAAAAAAAGACCACAGAAAGGAGAGGCATCATTCTGTGTCTTTCTCAAATAAATTGTTAGAAAGTGAGAAACTTTCAGAACAAGCTACATCTGTTTTCTCACTCCTCCTCCACCTCCCCCGCTCCTCCCTTTTCTATATGTGAAAGGAAAATGGCCCATAGAACAGACAGGAATCTCCCTTCAGATACGGAGTCACACAGACAGTAACAGCAGGGCTGCCCACCTAGGAGTGTCCCCATTAGGAAGCTGGGGACAAGAGCGTGCAGATGCAGAAAGCCAAACCAACACAGCATTCCTCACGGATGAGGATGGGGAGGCCCATGTTCACACTCACACACACACACACACACACAC
>NW_005360124.1:11927766-11934436 GCF_000412655.1 Myotis brandtii | reverse complement strand
ATAGGGTTTGGATGTGTGATTTTCCTTCCCGGCCCGTGTTTATCTGTGGGAGGCAGCTGGCCCATACTTTAGGTTCTGCACCGGGAAGTGGGTGTGTGTCTGTAACCTGTCACCCAGCACTTCCTCACTGGAGCATGCTGTCCAGGAAGCAAGCCTGTCCAAATACTGCTAGCACACCCCCGCCCTGCCCCCACCCTCTACTGATCCGTGAGGCAGCTCCTGGGCTGGGACCTCAGAGAAAGATGGCAGACAATAGATTCTTGACTCTTTAGGCTCTCAACCCGGCTAGAGGTATGTCTTGGTGTCTCAGTTACATGGCCCCCATCTCAGCGACTCGGAACCAGCAAAGAGGTGAAGTGACCTCCCCACAGCCACACCGCCAGGCCCAGGCCCAGATGAGCTGATTCCCATGCCCACATTCTTCCTGCCAGCCCAGACTACAGACGATGCTTCTTCCCAGTTATTTGTGGAAAAGAGAAATAAACAAACCTACCAGGCACTAAGCAATGAACGGATATACGTGTTTGATGGCAAAACTATCCTGAGGACACAGATTGTTAGAATCTTTGCATTTTGGGTGATTTGTATGACCATCAAATTCAAACCTGTCCTGTTTCAGATAAAGCCGACTCAGAGGGCAGGTGATGTCCCCAAGGACACCCTCAGATTGGAACCGGTTGTCAAATCCTCCTTCAGTTTGAGCACAAAACAAGAGTGGAAGTGAAAGGAGCGAAAAGGCCCTAACTAGGTGTAGAGAGAGCCTTTTAGGGCATGTTTTCCTGATTCTCTTACTTCCCAGATGCACGGCCTTGGGGAGGGCAGAGACAGTTTGTAACAAATAAGTTGCTGTTGAGCTTTACATTTCAAAATAGAGTTTTAAAAATGTAAAGCAGACCCTGAAGTGCTGAAGCTCTCTTGATTGGCCAGAGTTTCCTGCCAAGACCTGGACTCTAGGGAGAGATTAGAGGGGCTGTGTGTGTAGAACAGATGCAAAGGTCTCTAAGAGGAGCCTGGCATTCTCTCTCTCCTTTTATAAACAGGCTTGGGCAGTCCCAGGGGAGCGGCCACTGCCACCTGGCCCACAGCATGTCCAGAGCCAGTACAGCCCCTCCAGGGGAGTCCCCACAATGACTCAGGTGAGAGGAGTTGGGTTGCCCCGCTGAGAGAAGGGTCCCAGTGCATGCCTCGCAGCTCCGTGCCCTTCCAAATGTCTTTTTTTAAAAAAAATATATCCTTATTGATTTCAGAGAGGAGGGGAGAGGGAGAGAGAGATAGAAACATCAATGATGGGAGAGAATCACTGATCAGCTGCCTCCTGCACGCCCCACACTAGGGACAGAGCCCCACAACCGGGGCATGTGCCCCGATGGGGACTCAAACTGTGACCTCCTGGTTTATAGGTCAACACTCAACCACTGAGCCACGCCGGCCCGGCCAAATGTCTGTTCTTGTGTGTTCCTGAGCCCAAGACCAAGCACTTGGGAAAAGGCCACAGGAGGACTGAGTCACAGAGGACAAGGATCTGACACCTGGAGCCACTGCGCAGAGGCCCTCTCCAGGAGGGGAGGTCAGCATGTCAGAACCCGGGCCCCAGCTGGTGCATGGCGCCCCAGGGGAGGCCACCATGTCGAAGGATGGCATGCAACACGGACAACCCTCCCATGATGCCAGAATCAGAGGTGAGCCTCTTGCCTAACAAGTAATAGATTGCTACCCAGGGAAAAGAAAGGCAAAGGGGGAGGGAGAGAGAACTCTGATTTTGCAAACGGCACCCAAAAGAGGACCGAGAGACCCTGAATTGCCAAGGAAAAGTTCTTGCATTCACAGCAGAACTGGGAGGGGGTGAAGGGGCTTGAAAACTCAGTCTGGTTACGTGCAGCTTACTCTTTGCATACCCAGGCTCGTGACCGGGAAGTTCTTACGCAACAGACATAGCTGCTTTGCAAGGGCCACGGAGACTTTTGGCATCTTTAGTGAACACAAGGTTAACCTCTCCATTTGTGCACTTGGGTAAAATTATGTGTAGCGTCCACAGCTTCCAGTCTGGGGACAGCTGCTCTCCAGAAAGCCAAAGCCTTTGGCTCAGAAAAGACAGTGGGCAAATGAGGCAAGTACCCGAGAGGAGACTGGTGCCTGGTTAACGAATGCCCACTCCACCTGCCAGCCGGGCTGCGGCACTCCGTCACTAGTGATGCTCCACCAGCATGTGTTTCTAGCTTTCCCTCTCTGGGCTTAACCTCTATATACAGCTGGCACCAGAGGAAGGCTGTGAGGACCATAGGTCCTCCTCACAGAGGCCACAGAGGCCACTGTCAAATAGTGTTTCAAGCCTTAATGAAGCGAGCCACTAATTAGTATTGCCTGGCACCTGTCACTGTTGACCACAAAGAATGGCAGGTCTGAGTATCCAACCGTCACCAAACAGCCCCCTGCCTGACGTCCCCAGCTCTCCCCGAGCAGGCATTCCTGGGCAGTGTTTCGACATTTCTCGGCAAGCAGGACATTGAGAAAAAATGACTCAGGTTGGAGGGGCACAGCCCATGTTTCTTTCATGCTGGGAAGCTCCGCCTCAGTGGGATAATGCTCACCAGACAGGCATTTTGTGCCTGGCCATGGGCATGATTTGCAACACGAGAGAGGGGAAGCCAGCTGTCTGGTTGTCACGCTGCTTGTTTTCGTTGAAATGGCAATGGTACAAAACTGCTGTGGAATTACGGCAGCACGGGGATTTCAGTCATTTTGATGTGTTTTTGAAGATCTAATTTGTGCCCCTTATGATTTATTACGGTGTTTTTGTTGGGCATTACGCACAAATAAATAGACTTCTGAATCCCAGTGGGCTTTGCCAAACAAACAGCTCATCTTTATAAAGATGAGGCCTTTATCTATTAGCACAGAGGGTGACAGCCGTTCTGGGCATTAAAATGGACAGACGATCGGAATTAAGGCCAAGTGAATGGCACCACTGACCACACGGCTGCTGTTACACTTGTTCCCGGTGAGGCTCTGGGTACTGGCTTCCGGAACACCCTCTGCAGTAGGTCTATAGTTATGAGCCTGAGCACAAGACATACATGTTGAAATCCTCTATGTTTACTAAGACGATTCAGCCCAGCACTGGTGGCCAAACTTTAGGCTGAACTCCAGAGACAGGTCAGAGCCCTTTCTCTTCAAAGGGAAGAAAAATATGGAGAGACAATGTCATACTAATCTGTCTCTCATTTGGTCAAAATCTGCTCTTTGGAACATCCTGCTTGTAATTCTAAATAGGCAGATAGCGTGATTGGCTGTCGGTTTTGTCTGGCATCCACTGCCTCTTTGGGGTAATAAACAACACACCTCAAATTTCCTTTTAGAAACCACACCTTCCTCACTCTGAGTCGGCGCAACTCCAGAGGTGACCCCACAACCCCAGACGTTGCATGTGACCCAGCCATGTCACGGTGATTGAGTTCAGAGAAAGGCACAACATTCTAACTCAGGTATGGAGCGTGAAGCCCGGGACTTTGCTGGGATCATTAGGAAAGGGGAACTGTCTGCACTGAGAGGATGGGAGTCTGGAACTGCAGTCAGCCATCTCACTGCCATTCGGAGACAGCCTGCCCCTGAATGAAGCCAAAGCAAAAACCAGCAAAGCTGAGCCGGGGAGAGAGGCAGACATTGAGTACCTGTATCTAGAGATACCTATAACTAGAGCTACTCCAGATGAGGTGGTAATCCGAACCAATAAAGTTCTATTTTTATTAAGCCAGTCCAAGATTAGTTTCTGTTGCTTACAACCAAGGGTCCTGACTAAGACAGCTATGTGCCCAGAACTAGGGTCTTTTTCAACGGGAAGGAAGTAGATTCTGGATAACTATTGGAAAAGACAGGACAGGTTTGATCCAAGTCCAAGATTTCTACAGATATTCCTAACTAAGGTTCATAAAAACTAACCACAAACCAGAGTTAGAACACAAGAGTAGAGAGCTAAAGAATGGTAGCTTTAGAGCCAAATCCAAGAGAGCCATGCAAAATGCAGGGTCTTTTCCCACTGGCAGAAACCCAAGAGGTCCAGGTCAACCACCATACGTACAACCACCTAGAAACAAACTAGGAAAGTTCCAGAGAAACCTTGGGCTAAGTTAACTAACTCCAAGTCTAATTCCTCCTATAAAATGAGAATAAGAGTACCTTCCTATTTCATAGGACTTCTGTGAGTTTAAATTTGACAATGTATGTCAACCATTTGGCTTGGAACTTGACATATAATAAATAGTAGATGTTACTGTTCTTAGTACTATTATTACTATTACTATTAATACTAATATTAATAATTTACCTTATTACTGTTATTGTTATTACTACTATTATTCACTCACAACATTCACAGTGCCTGCTATCAATATCTAACACAGCTCTTTATATGTAATAGTCACTCAATAAATAAGTAGTATTTAAATGAATGAGCTGTTGCTGGATTAATCTGGAATTTTAAACAAAAATTCTAGAAACAAGGGCTTTCTGAGCAACACGTAATTTTTTAATCTCATCATTAGAGTGGCAGAGGCAGGATTTGAACACAAGGTTCTTGGAGGGACCTTTGGAAAGCCCATGCTCTAACCCAGTGGTTCCCAACGTGGAGCACACGCCCCACAGGAGGGCAATTTGATTTTTAAGGGGGGGGGGCAATTCAAGAATGATTAACAGTGAATTTTTTGCATTTCTTATGGTTCTAGGGGTCTCAAATACAGTATATAAATATATATGGTGAAATATTTATATATTTCAGTTCTCTATTCTATGTTTTGACACTTTATTTGCTATTTTTTCCCATCACTTCATATTATTTTTTTAAATAATTTCTTGGTGATTTCTTCCTCAGTACTTCAACTGTCCTTTTGTTCTTTTATTTTTCTCTTTCATGGATGCCACGTTCTTTGGAAGCTTGTTTAGACCAAGTTAATGGCCTTTTAGGCTTCCTCCACGTGAATGGGAGTTCACTTTTTGAATAACAAGAATTATATGTCACGGGGTGGGGGGGGACATCAGGATTTCAGAGGTGCTTAGGTGGGGCGTGGCCAAAGAAAGGTTGGGACCACTGCTCTAACCGCTCTTACTGCAGGTAAAGGCCTCTCCGCACGCTCCTTCAAGGGGCCTGGTCTCTTCATCACGGGCTTCGCTCTTCTTTTCTGACTGCCTCGCTCACCAAAGCTGGATCCTTGGAAGGGAGAGGTGTAAGTTCTTTTTTCCCCTCTTTCTTTTTGAACAAAGTATGGTTTCTCCCAGGTCTGAAATGTCTCTAATTCTCAGGCAGGATTTTTGTTCCTCTGTCTGCCCCTCTGGTTCCCACTTTGGTTCAAGTCCGCTGCTCCATGAGGTACTTACTCACTTCCCAAACCACAGAGACTCGCTTTGTGGTTTTCAAACATTGAAAAATGTTCAAAGTTTGTTTAATTCAAATACTACTAATGCCTGCATTTCAGATCCTTGTCATTAATTTTGTATGGCTTAAGCTCCCATCTCTTTATTTTAATCTATTTTAAATAATGTCCTCAATTTTTATTTTATTTTATTTTTGTTAATCCTCATCTTTCCATTGATTCTTAGAGAGAGTGGAAGGTAGGGAAAGAGACACAGAGAGAGAAACATTGATGTCAGAGAGACACATCGATTGGTTGCCTCCCACATGTGCCCTGGGATGGAGCCTGCAACCACATGCCCTTGACCAGAATGGAGCCCGGACCCTTCAGTCCGCTGATCATTGCTCCATCCACTGAGCCAAACTATCTGAAGCTCTCCTCACTTTTTAAAAAAGGATCCATCAGGGATGAATTCCATTCTCCTGTTCAAATTTGTGACCGTTCTCAATTTCATTAAAAGAAAAACATTCAAAGGCCCTGGGCTTAGATGGAGACCAAACTGGTTCTTGCAGCTCTAGAACCTTTAGATTCCAGATCCAGACAATCAATTCTCACCTCAGGATTCCAAACGCTAACACAGGTCACGACAGACGGAGATTGAAAGGGAAGCCTGCGGGCACACCGTCATAAACAAGGGCTGTAAGCACGAAGGGAAATAAATGCCTCGGAATATCCCACGCATAAAAAATGGATGCACCTGACTCCTTCCGTGGGGAAGGCCTTCTCTATGAATAATGTGAGTCCTATTATTTGCTGAGGGGACGGCTTGAGGCCTGGCTAAAACAAATGTTTACTCTGGTCCTTAAGGCACCAAAAAGGTATTAAAGTTTCAGGAGGGCTCCAGGAAGGGAGGAGTAGGAAATCTCCCAGGCACTGGGCCGTGGGCGGTTTCACAGAATATATAATACATAATAAAAGGGCAGAGGTCCAGCGCTGACTCCACGGCTGCCCTTTTACTCAGTTAATTTGGTTAATTCAAAGCAGATCTTTAAACCAAGGTTAAATTAAACAACAACAAGTTTACCACAAATTGAAATCCTCAGGAGACCATGGTGGAAAAGCATTCAAATCAAAGAACTGCAAGAATTCACTACCAAGGGCCGTCTCCACAAGGGCCTAACCGGGGCCTTTAGCTCCGCCCTCCGGAGTGCCTGGGGCCCTCACTGAGCTGCGGAGGACACTGGGGCTCAGGGCAGTCAGTGCTATGTCCAAAGTCACACGCTGGTCAAGGCTACCAAACTAGCCAGGGCCCTTGAAATGATTGACCG
>NW_005360124.1:11923544-11927527 GCF_000412655.1 Myotis brandtii | reverse complement strand
GCAGAGACCACAGCAGAGGATCCCATTCCTTTTCCTTTTTCACTGTCTGTGGGGTGTTTTTCTTCTTCTGCCTGTTGCCCCTCCTTTTTGCGTGTGTTGCATAGAAACAGAAAGTGCCTTTGTACCATTACTAGGCACTAATTTACGCTCTTCAGTGGAAGCTGGGCCTGCTGGAGAAACATTAGGAAAAGGTGGGAGGGTCGGATGTGGGGGAGGATTTAAGCAGCAAAGGCCTGGAATGCTGCAAGCTTTTTCTCCAAGCCTGAGAACAGCCAAGGGGGGCGGAGGAACCCAGAAAATTTGGAAGTCAAGACTAATTAAAATGATGATGCTGCAGTGTTTTGTTTTGTTTTTTAAAATCAAGAATGCTCATGATCGCCAGGCTTTCAAAAATCACATGGGTGGGTTGGAAAGCCTACCCTAACCAGGGCATGTCAAGTTGTTTGAGGGGCTACTGAGAGTAAGTGCTGGGAAATCGTCCCCCCACTTTTCTTCTCAATGAACTTATTAAGGAAGACCACTGCCAGCCACTTTCCCAGTATGTCCTGTAATGTTTCTCCCGGGGAAGTTCAGTCTGGGAATTTCTCACAGATGTTCGCTGGATAAGCGTCAACAATGGAGACGGGAACGTAAATCTGACCCTCATGTTCAGAGTCTAAGAATTCATTTCCCTCAGGTGACATCTTTGCCTCTGAAAGTAATGGGGTGTTACCATCAAAACATGAAAAAATATTTACTCTGGTATCTCCCTCCCCAACCTGGGCCCCAATTGCACCCCTTCCCTCTCTCTTCTCCCCACTACTCACAGATTTGCAAGGAAAACTATGTTTTTTCTCTGAAATTCTACTCCACTTGTATTTTCTGTTGTGAAACAGCAATCCTGCCAGCAGCTGAAGCTCTTCTAGGCAACCCCACTTTCTCTCTGCTGGGGCAGCTAGATGGCAGATGATGGACAGGGGGAGTGAGGCCGAGCAGCAGCTGGTCCCTCCCACCTCTGTCCTTCCCCAGCAGTCCTTCATCCCCTGGGTGAGATTCCAACAGCGGGCTGGGCCATCTTTCCTTGGAATCAAGGGAATTTTAACCTCTTGTTGGAAAACCAAGAGCAATCCCCTTAGGGCAGTGGTTCTCAACCTTCCTAATGCCGCGACCCTTTAATACAGTTCCTCATGTTGTGGTGACCCCCCAACCATAAAATTATTTTCGTTGCTACTTCATAACTGTAATTTTGCTACTGTTATGGATCGTAATGTAAATATCTGATATGCAGGATGTATTTTCATTGTTACAAATTGAACATAATTAAAGCATAGTGATTAATCACAAACACAATATGTAATTATATATGTGTTTTCTGATGGTCTTAGGCGACCCCTGTGAAAGGGTCATTCAACCCCCAAAGGGGTCGAGACCCACAGGTTGAGAACCACTGCCTTAGGACATCCTTGCAGTCCTTAGAAACCATCATCCTGTGCAGCTAGAGGCCAAGTGCAGCCCTTTGCTCTCTTCTCGAATGTAGATTTTTATTTTTTCCTACTGGAAAAATACAGTGGGGCCTTGACTTATGAGTTTAATTTGTTCCGTGACGGAGCTCGTAACTCAAATTACTCGTATGTCAAATCATAAAGTGAATGAGTGAGACATGTGATGCTGGGCTGATGTTGTGGCATTCACTGTGACATTCGCTGCGCGCAACTAGCTGGCTCGTAACCCGAATTTTAGCTCGCAACTCAAAACAAAAAATCGGCCGAGAGACGGCTCGTATCTCGAAAAACTCGTTAGTCAAGGCCCCACTGTACATGAATACATGAGACTGTGTGTGGGGGGGAGCGCGAGAGGCGGGGGTGTTATTACCTCTAAGGGGCCAAAAATTAGATCTTGGGCAGGTGAAAAAATTCTCAGTTATTACAGTAGTTTGGGGCACAGTATATTGACGGCTCTACAATATACTAAAATGTAGTGGGGGAGAACATTTATGGGAAAAATTGTCTAACTCTAAAGTCTCCTTAAGGGAGAGAAAATAGAAAAAAAAAAAAAGGTAGAAAGACTATCATCTTTAGCCCTGTTTTGCTCAGTGGGTAGAGCGTCGAGCCACAGACTGAAGGGTCTTGGGTTCGATTCCAGCCACATACCTCGATTGCAGGCTCGATCCCCAGCACTGGTCAGGGCAGGTGAGGGAGGCAACCAATTAATGCATCTCTCTCACATCGATGTTTCTCTCTCTCTCTCTCTCTCTCTTTCGTCTCTCCCCCTATCTTCCAATCTCTCTAAAAATCAATGGAAAAACATCCTCGGGTGAGGATTAACAAACAAACAAACAAACACCTATCTGTATAAGCCCCACCCAGGCTTAGCTGTAAATCTATCTTGGGTGAAGGATGTCAGGCTATGAAATACCATTCCAGGTCACTTTAGGAAGTCCTCTGTAAAGAGGGATGGGACAGAGAGAATGTCATGAGGAGAGAAGGTGGTAAAGACTGGGCAGGGGCTAGTTAATGGGCTGCCTGTAGCCCACTTCTGAGATAGGGCTCCTGGCCTAGGGCTGTGGCCACAGTAAGACCTTACCCTGTTCCCGAACCCCTGCCTCCTGGGCAGTGTTAAGTGGGTCCTTCTCACATCTTTGATGGCACTGGATTCTCCTGAACCAAACTGTTGACTCTAAAGGTTCTAGCAGCAATTAAGGGAGAAGAGTACAGGAGGTATAGAGCAAGCCTGGCATAGAGAAGCAAAATCTACAAACTTTAGTCTCAGGGAAGGAACATCCCAGCAGAGTTTGAGTTGGACATTCCTAGAGAGGCCAGAAAATCTATTTCCCATATTAGCAGAGAACTGCCACGGTGGGGGGTATTCAGGTCCCTTCAGCCAGATAGTCTAAATATTGCAGGGAAATGTTCAGACAGCGTCAAGGAGAAACAGAAGCAGCCACTCTTGGGGTGTTTACAGCTCTTGTCTCTCCTTGTTGCACATAAACTTCCTTCTGCCCTACTTAAAAAAAAAAAAATTAAAAAAAATTTTTTTTCTGCAGAACTGGAGTGTGATGGCTGGGATTTGGAGCTTTCCAATTTTCAGAATCCTGTAAACAGTGTTATCAAGCTCAACCTGTTGTCACCAATAGAGGACAGATGACTTAAGTCCCACCAAAGAGAGTAAAATTGCACCTGGCATGGAAATAAGGCCTAAGGTTTCTATCATTGAGATGTCAACCTAGTGTGACTCCACATCAGGCACTTCTAATGACTTCTGACCTGGAATTTTGTAGTTTTCTTTCCCCCAAAGATACTCCCCACCCCCAACATATGTATATTCTATGTACAGGGTGACCACAATGTCAGGATAACATTTTCTTAAAATCCTTACTTGAGGATATTTTTCCATTGATTTTTAAAGAGAGTGGAAGGGAGAGGAAGAAACAAGAGAGATGGTGAAACATCAATGTGAGAGGCATTGATGGCTGCCCGCGACCAAGCTGGGGATTGACCTGCAACCCAGGTACTGCCCTTGACCAGGAATCGAACCCACGACCTTTCAGTGTGCCTGCCTGCACACTAACCACTGAACACACTGCCCAGGGCTGGGTGGTGGTGTTGTTTTTATTGATTTTAGAGAGAGGAATAAGAGAGATAAATATTGATGTGAGAGAGAAACATGGATCAGTTGCCTCCCATAAACACCCCGATCAGGGATCAAACCCAAAACTTAGGCATTTGCCCTGACCAGGAATCAAACCGCCAACTTTGGTGTATGGAATGACACTCCAATGAACTGAGCCACTCAGCCAGGATGGGGTAAACTTTTTATAAGTGCTCGTGGGAAGGTTGAAGGGACACAGGTACAAGGAGTAGGTATGGGGGGTAAGTGGGTTTGAGTGGATGTTTGTGGAGGCTAGTTTGGCGTGTATGCTGGGAGGTTGGGGAGTGTGTTGTGTGTGGATGTGGGGACTGTGGGGGGGGGGGGCGGGCAGTGACCTGGGTGGGGGTCTGTGGGGG
>NW_005360124.1:11919667-11922755 GCF_000412655.1 Myotis brandtii | reverse complement strand
CAGCGGTTCTCAACCTGTGGGTCGTGACCCCTTTGGGGGTCGAACGACCCTTTCACAGGGGTCGCCTAAGACCATCGGAAAACACATATATAATTACATATTGTTTTTGTGATTAATCACTATGCTTTAATTATGTTCAATTTGTAACAATGAAAATACATCCTGCATATCAGATATTTACATTACGATTCATAACAGTAGCAAAATTACAGTTATGAAGTAGCAACGAAAATAATTTTATGGTTGGGGGGTCACCACAACATGAGGAACTGTATTAAAGGGTCGCGGCATTAGGAAGGTTGAGAACCACTGCTCTATAGGAAGTGAGCAAGCAGCCTCAGGGATTGTTGCTGGGCCACAGGGAGCAGGGGGTGTGGCTGGAATTTTAGCTCTTACAACCTTCACAGAATGCAGACATTCCAACCCTATCTCCCATCCACCTTCTGGATTTGCCAGTAATATCAGCAGAAGGAACATCAGGGAGCTCCTTACCCACCCCAATGACAATCTAACTGGAAGCTGCATCTGAAACTTGGGAATGCAGGAAACTCCTACAAGTCTCTTATTTTAAAGTAGCCTTTTTTTTTTTTTTTAAAGCAGGAGTACCCTCTGGCCATATTTAGATGCTGAGGTTTTGTTCTACCATGTCCTAGTATTACAGAGCTCCAGAACATAAACAACGACACCTGCAATCACCATATCACTAGTTTCAAAAGACTGGCTGTAGCATTTAGAACAGGACTAACATTTCACTCCGTTTTCCACTCTTGACTGTGTGAAAGGTTCTCCTGAAACAGCTGAGCTGACTTGCCGTATGGAGAATTAAAGAGCACCACGCATGCATGCACACATAAGCAGCCATTTCTAGAAATGCCTGAGGAAAATCACTCAGCCGAATGGTCCAGAATGTTGGAAATCTTTTTTTCCCCGGGTCGGGTAGACTCAGGTAGCTCCCACAGAAGCACTGCGGGCCTCCCCAACTGCACAACTGGGCAGCTCCCTGAAGGAGAGCGTGCCTTTGCTCAAGGTGGCAGTGGGTGTCCATGTGAACAACCGAACTCCGGGAACATGGCTGACACAGCCAGGCCCGCCTAACAGCTGTCGGTGAGTAACACCCTCGGTTAATACACCCCACTTTCACCCCTGGCAAGCCACATTAAAGGTCACATCCCCCAATTCAGGCACGTGTCTGTCAACAGCCATACAGACGCGAACTTTAAAATGTGCTGTTTTATGGCAGCCTAGATGACAACCCCAAACAGAACCTGATTTTGCATGAACCACGAAGGAAACTATTTTACTCCTGTGCCAGCAGCCACCTCCACAAGAAGCATTTTGCAAAGGAAGTAAAATACGAGATGCAGATATGTAGCCTTTCTTTTAAAACGCAAAACAAAACAAAATGAACCAATTATCACTTTAAAAACCAGAGGCCCGGGGCCTGATCTTAAAAGTGCCAAAGATTACACAAAAATGACAACCTTCTAAAAGTGGTGTCAGGACAGAGGGGAAAGGCGCTCCCTGGGAAGACCAAGCCCCGCGCTTCCTTGTCAGAACAGCAGCTGTAAAGGAACCTCCCTACAGATGGTGAGGCAGCATGGCCAAGTGTCGGCGCTTCCCCACTTCCTCAGGACGTTCCGCAGAACCAACAGAACTGGCTGACCCCAGCCTCCAAAGCCCATTTTATCCCGCAACATGTCTTCTTAGCCACATTCACCCGGCCAGCCCTGCCCTTTGCTCTCCCTCGGAGAGACCATTCCTTGGGGCCTCCAGAACGTTTCAACAGTCATTATCCAGCCATGACCTCCAGCAAGGACCACACCTCCTCCTCCCGAACTGCTCGGTTCAGGGTGGAGGGTGAACCCGAAGTCACGTGGGGGGAAGGGGGGAGGAAATCAGCTCTGAAACCTCCCTCATCAAAGAGGCTAACCAGTCATGAAGTTAACCCACCAACCATTCCTTGATCAACCTCCTCTTGCTGCCTGAAGCAGTGTTCTTTTAAACCTCTCTGGGGACTCTTGGCCAAATTTAAAACCACCTTGGCAATCCCTGAAAAGCAGCAGGCATACAGCTAAACGAGTCCTTAGTCATCCTTAAAAGGTTCCATCCACGTAAAGAGTGCCGCTTCTCCCAGGTTTTGGGCCACTTCCCTGCAATCCCACAAGAGAATCAAATAAAAGGTACGCCATTTGGCTCTCCCCTCACCCCCACCCCTGCCAGCCTCTGCCCAGGGAGGGTGGCCCCAACATCGCCGGGTGCGGGAGCCCTGGGGGCGGGGCAGCACCACTTCCCGCGAAGCCAGGCGCCGGGGCTCGCACCCAGCACTCACTCCGCCCGCCAGCTGCACGCTCTCCGAGGCTCCCCGAGGCTGGGGGCAATTAAGGGGAGTGAGCTGCCCGTGTCGACACGGCCCAACTATTTAAAGAGTTAAACAGCATCTCATCCAAAATGTTGGCACCCTTCAGGCTCGGTGTGGTGTCCTCGCCGCCCGGGAACGCTACCAGGCCAAAGGTTAACCAGCCCCAGAGGTCGGTGGGAGAGGGAGGCGCCGCTAACCTGTATGCACTCTGTAATGGGCTTTGAGATGGGAGGATTTTCCATAGACTTTCCCACAGCCACTGTAGGGGCACTTGTGCCTCTTTTCGGAGGCGTGTTTCCCCTTCGCAGCCACTCCAGGGTGGAGGAGGGAGAGCGGGCTGGGCGCGCCGCCAGGATCCTGTCTCTCCTCCGGGCTGTGGGAAGGACTCGACCCAGATTCGGTGGTCACGTCGCTATCGGATCCCATATCCTCATCCGGACTCTCCAGACTGTCGCTACACACCGAGGGGGTCTGGATGGGTCGGTACTTGTTCAGGTCCAACAAGCTCTTGGCGATGGTGACCAGGGTGCAGTAATCCTTCCAGGTGTCCCCCGGGTCGCCGTGCTCCTTGGTCACCTCGCGCTCCGGGAGTCGCAGTCGCTCGGCGTCGGGAGCGCCCCCCTGCTCCGGCACCGCAGCGCGGTTCGAAATGGAAACCAGACACTGGGCAGCCACGAAGTCCATGTAGGCGGCCGCGGACATGGTGCGGGCGGCGGCGGCGGCCCCGGC
>NW_005360124.1:11913907-11919417 GCF_000412655.1 Myotis brandtii | reverse complement strand
GCGCCCACCGCTCCGAGCCGGCTTCCTTGGAAAGATGCCACACGTGGCGGCCGCAAGTTTAGTCGACTGAATACGCCCCCGAGGCGCCGGGAGAGGAAACTGCAAGAGAGGTACACGCCCTCCTCCGCCTCTCCCTGGAGTCAGAGACCCAGGACCGTCACCCGACCACCCCGACGCGGGTGGCGAGGGTCGGACCGAGCGCCACGTCTACGAGACACTTTTCCCCCTCGGTCCCCTGACGGTTTCTGAGCCCCTGCTCTGGCCGGTCCGCACCGTTTCGGCATTCTCTTGCTCAGTAACAATTTCGCAGAATCCCATCACGTCACAATCCAAACCCCCTGCAATTGGCCAGTGGGGAGGGTGATTCAACTCTGTTTACTTTCTCCCCCTGCCAGTGAGGAGGGCCTTTTGGTGGAGAGGTGCGTCTAGAGCTGAGGCGTGCGGCCAATCCGACAGTTCTGTTTCGGTGCCTCGTGCTACCCCGACAGCCACGAACGCTGACATTTAAAAGGGTAACAGCCCGGGGGCTGGAAAGGAGCAGGCACTCATCTTCTGGAGCGCCTCTAGGTCCGGGGGCCGGCCCAGGCCTCCTGGCTCCGTCCCAGCTTGCGGAGCCGTGGGACTCACGTTCCCTAGGCTCGCTGGTCGGTTGCGCCCCTTCTTGTGGCAAAAGAGAACTTCTGGTGCGGCTCTTCCAGCTTGCAAACAGTTAAGTGACTTCCTGCAAACGCGACAGTCCCAGCAACCAGCCTTCCAATGAAAAGTAAGTTGGTTGATGTCACTGACATTGGCTCAGCCAATCAGAAGGGCGTTCCGAAAGCAAGCGCTCAACACTTGTAAATGCTTAGAGCTGTAGTGGAACTGGACACATCCTTGTATTTTGTGTTGTTGGTGGTAAAATTGAGAAATGTTTGGAAAGGGATGGGTGATGAATAAGTGCAATCTGAGTCTATAAACACAATCGAGGAAGTAGCAATTCTTTTTTTTTCAGTTTTGGTATGCAATACACTTTTGGAAAGAATTTTAGTAGTCCTTCCATCCAATACATGAACTATGACCAATTAATTTTTAAAATGCCAAGCTAACAAAGTTCTGTTTTAAAGCACAATCTTCATCTTGTTTGGCTATTCTTACATGGAAGCACCCCATCATTGCTTTTGTGATACCTCCAAATTCCTTTTCTTCCCCAGTGCAATTTATTCTAAATAAGTTTTTTTGTTGAAGTTGTAACCCACCTTCAGACAAATGGAGACAATATCCCTCATTTATATAACTTTAAAAAACAACAACACACCATCCTTAGTTCATTTCCTTTCCCCAGACCCCTGCACGATTGTTAAGGCATGTTTTCTTCCCTCCACCTTAACATATGTGGAGACTGGGGACACAGTGGCTTGTCTACCTTATCTGGTAGATAGTGACAGAACTCAATTGAAATCATAGATCTCCTGATTTCTAGCTCTTTGAGCTTAACAATAACTGAACTCTTTGGTTTGGTGAAATATTAACTATGTTAAACAGATTCTTAACTGTAACCAGCCAGAGATCCTTAGCCATTGAATATTATGGCATTACTTGATCAACAATTAGTATGGGTCTTAGAGTCTGATTAACTCAGTTTGCCTCTCCCTCTTAATGAATGATGGGGTTGTTTTCCATCTTGATAGCTAAGAAAAGAATCTAGGGCTAATGTCTCTTGCAGAAGGCTTTCTGTCAGCACAATTGATTAAAAATACATTCACTTTCCTAAGTGGGTGTGAGAGGTACCTGCCGCTATGTGATGCAGATCCAGTGAGATCCAACCATGACTCCCACTGGCTGTTAGCCTTTGTTAAGAAAGTAACACCGAGTTCTTGCTCTCTAAAGGTAGGATCTCAAATTAATTGTTCCAGTCAGGAGGCTAGTGTAGTTTATTTTGCTTTTGCTTTTGAAGTCATAGAGGAAGATACTGCCGTAGGTGACTACAGGGGAAAGGGAAGTATAGAAACATGGTGCTGGTCAACCAAGAATATCATCACCATCATAGTAAGATAGGTACATACATCATAGCATGTAAAAGTGAAGCCATCTCAGGTTTCTGGTATTCCAATCCCCTTAATTTTAGGGGGAAAAAAATTCCCTAAAGCCCAGGAGAATTTGCCTACTTCATGATTTTTCTGGGACAAATTCGGTCCCCAAGGATACATGACCACTTAGCAATTGCACCTCTGCATGCCTCTTTAAGATCCTGCACAAATACCAGAGGGATCTCTCCACAGTCCGACTAGCACTGCAACTGGCATTGCACTGGGCATCTTCAGACAGCCCTAGAGTTAATCCTGAGGATATTCTAGAAAAGAAGGAAAATCTGTATCTTTCCTTGGTGATTGCAATCCAGGAACTTGAATTAATCAGTCACCACAGTTTTTTAAAAATAAACTTTCCCTTCCCTACTTCTTGTCCTCTTTAATTCATTTTCATTTAATTTTGTTCAAATGGAACATAAACCCTGAGCTCTTCCAACTCATTTATTTCAGAATTATAAAAGGAATAAAAAGAAAACTGAGATTTCATACACGTGAATTTCTCACACACATTTGCAAACATAACTGCTGCTTGACTTGATTTATAATACCTTTTTAAACCCAACAATTCGAAAATTATAGACAACTCTCTTCCTCCTTTTCCCCTCATTCACTCCCCAGATATTTATGTTTCTGTCAATGAGCTAGGCATGGGGAAGTACAGAAATAAAAAGGCACGCTGTTATCAATTAGGCTTATAAGTTAAAAACATATATAATATATGTATGAAACCGGACATCACATGGGTCCAGGCTGCCTGTCACTACTTGAGCCACTTAAGCAGAGACAGGGTTGAATTGAATATGAGCGTTTTATTTTCCAATATTGCAGGCAACAAGGGAGAGCAGCAGGTCATGCACGAAAATCTGCTCTGTCTCCCTCCACTCCCCACAAACCAGCTGCTTATATTAGGTAGAAGGACAAGGATTACGTGGGGAAGTAGGCAAAAGGAATAAGAATGGGTATAATGGTTACAGATTACAGGCAATTGGGGGCTGGGAGTTGCAAAGGGCACCTCTGGGACTCCATTGTTAATCTTTCCTTGATGATAGGCGGTTCTCAGGTAAGGAGAATGGATTGCATTTCCCGGTTAACTCTCCCTCCCACCCCTAACATCACAAGTAATAATTCCTACATTGGGATTTATTTTTCTTGTATTTTCAACAACAGGTTTTCTTACTGTTTTGGGATGCATGTTATAAATTTTATTATTAAAACCAACTTATGCTGTTTTGCCAGCATGTGATTGTCCTAATTAAAATTCTGGCAGAATAAATTATCCCAAATTAATATGAATCATTCCTAATTACAATGAATAATTTACCAGTAAAATATATATTACACCACATAAATATGAGGTCTGTTTTCCTCCCAAGTTAATCTTTATAAATATACATTTCAAATCCACACAAACCAACTGGGAGGAGTAGGAGAATTCAAAGACTATAACAGTGTTTCTAGTTTGTAAATGTGCATTTTCCTCTCTAAATTCTTCCTAAACCTTGGCTTTATTATCCAAGTTCTCAAGAACAATGGCCTCCTGGGCCTGAGATGAGCTGTGTTACTTTAGGCAACCTCATAGAGTTATTTCCCTATTTGTTAATTAAATGATGGAATTAAATTAATGCACCTCCATAGTTCCTTCCAAACTCCAAATATTCCAGGGGTCCCCTCCCCCCCCCAAAAAAAAACCCTATGGAAAAAAACTGGGCAAGACTTAAGTTCTTTCAACACCAATTCATTTGCTGTGCATCTATACAAACAGCTCTTCATGGCAGTGAAGGTCAGAATACTTTACATCAATATTTGATGGGATAGCAGGCACAAATATCAATTTGTTCCAAATCCCTTAACTTTCTTCTTTCATTTCATGGTCTTTCTTTCTCCAGGCTAGTTTGTGGGAAGTGGCCTAGAGAATCCCCTCGTTTTTCCTAGATAAAGTTTTCCACCCAAGCCCAAATGAGGTAGGTATTTCTAGGCTGAATGCAACCCATCCCCAGGCCCCTTCCCTGGAAACTTTTATTCAATATGAGCCCAACGCAGAGTTTCCCCAACTAGCCAGGGTAGAACTAATCCCCCGAGTTTAATTTAAAATATTTATTGCCAGGTCTCATCCCTATCCAAAGCCCTGGGAGGTTTAGGTTAAAATCACACTCCCGAGGCACTGGGTTCCGCCAACTCTTGGCGTTTCTCATTCTTTCCTACTGGGAGGCGTGGACGGTGCCGGGCAGAGCAGCCAGCCTCCAGGCGGGAAGGAAAGAGAACAGATGGCTCGCTGGGGGTAGGGGATCACGTGTCAGACCTGCCTCTGGGCTGGATCCAGACTTCTTTCTGGACCCTGGCCCTTCGTGTACAGAAGCCTCGCCTAGGCTCTCAGGGCAAATTTGGGGGAAAGCCGTGTTCATTTTAGTGTAAACCGGGGAATTAGAAAAAAAGGTGAGTTTGGGGAGGAGGGAGGCGGACTTCAGGGATCGGGCTTGCAACAATGGCGGAGTGCCTGGATTTGAAATACAATCAGGTAAAGCCCTATCTGGTGATACATCCCTGGCCAGAGCGACAGTGAACACCCCAGGGGCTGGAGAGGGAGGGGGCTCCGGCCAGTGCGAAAACTTGCACGACGCCCTACTTTGCTCTCGGCCCACTTAGCAGCCTTCCGCACAGCTCCAGGCCTCTCCTTTGCCGAGCAGAAAGGCCACCCGTTCATGCATATGCAGGAGGATAAGTTTAGCTCGCAGCCCCCCGCGCTGGGAGAAGCCCCACGCCGAGCTCGGTGAATCACCCACGCTCGGGGGCGGGCGCAAGGCTCCACCGAGACTGGCAGGCCGCTCAGCCACTGGCGAGACGCGCGCCCCGGCCTGGCATCGCCCTTTTAAAAGTCTTCCGCAGGCGGCCACCGCAGCAGCAGCCCGAGGAGGCGAGTTCATCTGAGGACAGTCCCAGTTCTCAGAAATCCCTTCCCTGCTGGAACATCAAGCTCCCTTTACTGCAGTTGAACAAACTGCCCTAGATTGGGGGATGAGGAACCCGCCCCAAACTCGTGCAAGGAGCTCCGGGCGCCCGCGCCCACGTGAGCTAACCTTGAAGTTAGTCCCCGGACTCGGGCGGGAGGCGGAGGGGGCGGGGCAGGTGGTGGGTCCCGCCCGATCCAGGCCCTGGGGTTTGCACCCTCCGCGTGAGCGAACCGCCCCCACCATCCTGTTTCATAACTGGCGAGCTGCATTTTTTTTTTTTAACTCTCTGGGGTAAGATAGGTGTGGGGAAGGTTGTGTGTTGGGGAGTGGAGGCGGGTAGGGAGGCATCTTCCGGGTCCACCACGCCCACGAGGAAGAGGAAAACCTGCCCTGCAGTCCCCCCCGGGAACACGGCGGAGTAGGGTGTCTGGATGACATCAGCTTCTAAACATAGCCCGCACCCCCCAACTCTGGGCACCAGGAGCAGGTGGGGGCG
>NW_005360124.1:11913488-11913880 GCF_000412655.1 Myotis brandtii | reverse complement strand
GGGAGATGACTTTGCAGGAATCGTGCTCGCAGAGTTTGCAGGCACATTTCCCCCGCGGTGGTCGGGCCACGGGCTTAGGAGACATTCCTACCCCTCCGTGCTGTCCCCTGCCTCGCAAAAGGCAAACACACACACACACACACACACACCCTCGCAACCCTGGGCGCTAAGGTGCTTTTCTCTCTGTAAGTCAGTCTCTCCCTCAGCCTAGTGCCCAGGTCAGGTCCGTCCCGGGAGCATCCGCGCCCTCCAGCCCCGCGTCGGTCTCCAGGCTGAGACCGCGAGGGGGTCGGCGCGGCCCTCCCCGTGAGTCAGATGGGCTGTTTCCTGTGGTTGTTGTGGAACAGTGTGTCCTTTTTCACCCGCCCCCCTCGCTCCCCACCCCCTTGGTA
>NW_005360124.1:11913004-11913235 GCF_000412655.1 Myotis brandtii | reverse complement strand
GGGTCGAGGTGTGTGTAGGTATTCGAAGGTAGACACCCCTTCTTTCCAGCCCCAGCTGTCACCCCGCACCCAAGATCCACACTGCCAGTCCTGGATCTTACATGCACCCCCTCCCCCTTCCCAAGTCCCGAGGCCGCCCCCTGCGCCCCTCCGGAGCTCAGGTGACAAGCTGCTGAGACAGTGTCTGATTCACCGACAGCTGAACCAGCTCCGTGTACTTGGAGGTGGGCG
>NW_005360124.1:11902208-11912992 GCF_000412655.1 Myotis brandtii | reverse complement strand
GGTAGGCTGGAGGGTCGGGAAAGGAGAAGTGGGTGGATAGCAGCCTAGAAGTGCGTGCTTACTCTTCCCTCTCCCCCTTCCCCTCCCAGTTTCATTTCCACACATACAGCCACCCACCGGGGACCGGAGGCGGCTGGTGTTCTCTGAACGCAGGGAACTGGCTCTCTCTTTGGTCTCCTGTTTACTTCCCTCCTCTTCCCCTCCCTCCTTCTCGCCCCCACCACCCTGCCTCCCTCCACGAGCAGCTGGGAAACCTGCAGCAAAACACTGCAGTCATGAGCCTTCCCAGGACCGGGCTGTGGCCGGGTTTGCCCTGCCTCGCCCCGCCACGCCCCGCCAGGCCTCCACTTGGGGTACTTTGTCCTGGAAAGAAAGGCTCTTAGGGCTCCTCGTCCAGAAACGTGGGAGAGGAGACTGCCTCCCTCCCTCTTCGCCCACCTTGGCACCAGATTCTGTCCTGGAGGGGCCTTGCCTGGCTGACTTGGCCGGGGCTCCGGGCCACCCCCATGAGCGGCCACCTGTCTAGGGAGGGGTAGCGAGAGCATGGACAGTGTGTAAGCACGCGGGACTCAGGGTGCCGCGGAGCTGGCTGACGTGCTATCACAGGCTGTCCTGTTCGTGACGGGGTGCCCAGAGCTCCCTGCCGACCCGGGTTTTCAGGCCGAGCTGGGAAACCTGCTCCCAGGGACAGGCACACCCTCTCCTTATGGAGTCTGGCAAAAGCTTTCCCTTTCAAAGCTTGTTTCCCAGCCGGGAAGAATTCAGCCTCTCCCCCCCAGTAAGCTGAATGAACAAAGAACGCTGAGGAGGCCTCGAGGGTTGAGCTCTGGGTGCCGCCTGTACGAAGCTCACCCCATTTAAAAACCACCTCTTCACCACCTCTCTCTGCCCCACTCCCATGGTTACCGGCTCCCTGTCCTTCAGCAGCAACAAACAAGGGCATCTTAAGTGAGCTTTTAAATATCCAAAACACTGCCCTGGTCTTTCGGTAGCAGGAAGGGGTGTGTGTGTGTGTGCGTGTGTGAAAGTCCCAACTGTTCCCTGGTTTCCTTCTGACCCAGGACCCTGAATGAATCCCTCACCCTGGATGGCCTCCTAGCTGCCAAAGGAGGGAAGGCAGCTTATTGAGGTAGGAGAGTGGGATTCAGAACAGAGCAGCAGGTCCACCCTCTCCAGTCTTCACCTCCCCCCCACCCCCCAGCTGCTCTGAAGGTCCTGTTCGTGACGGGGTGCCCAGAGCTCCCTGCCGACCCGGGTTTTCAGGCCGAGCTGGGAAACCTGCTCCCAGGGACAGGCACACCCTCTCCTTATGGAGTCTGGCAAAAGCTTTCCCTTTCAAAGCTTGTTTCCCAGCCGGGAAGAATTCAGCCTCTCCCCCCCAGTAAGCTGAATGAACAAAGAACGCTGAGGAGGCCTCGAGGGTTGAGCTCTGGGTGCCGCCTGTACGAAGCTCACCCCATTTAAAAACCACCTCTTCACCACCTCTCTCTGCCCCACTCCCATGGTTACCGGCTCCCTGTCCTTCAGCAGCAACAAACAAGGGCATCTTAAGTGAGCTTTTAAATATCCAAAACACTGCCCTGGTCTTTCGGTAGCAGGAAGGGGTGTGTGTGTGTGTGCGTGTGTGAAAGTCCCAACTGTTCCCTGGTTTCCTTCTGACCCAGGACCCTGAATGAATCCCTCACCCTGGATGGCCTCCTAGCTGCCAAAGGAGGGAAGGCAGCTTATTGAGGTAGGAGAGATAGTGGGATTCAGAACAGAGCAGCAGGTCCACCCTCTCCGGTCTTCACCTCCCCCCCACCCCCCAGCTGCTCTGAAGTACCTGCCTTGAGACTCTAGCACCCCCCTGCTTGTTATCTTCTGTAGGCTCTTGTGCACCCCGCTCTTTCCCAGAAGATTCTACTTCCTGGTCAGGCCCTGATCCTGTCCAGCTCAACATGGCTACAGTGCTAACCGTTGTCACTAAATTTATGACTATAAATCTCAAGTGGGCTCTCCACACTGCCCTGCTAGCATTTCCCTAGTCGGTTTACTTTCCACACTCTGAAATGACTATATTGCACCTTCTATCCTCAAACATCCAACACCCCTTTCCTTCCTCACTCTGAAAACCTTGCTTCTTATTTCACTGAGAAAATAAAAGCAATTTGACAAGAACTGCCTCATCTTTCCACCACCATAGCTTCTATCCCACCTGCCTCTCTGCCAGGACTCTGCCTTCCCTCCCATCGCATGGATGTAGTGTCCCTGTCCCTCCACTTGGCACCATGGCTCCTTCCCTTCTTGACTTTTAATTTCTTAAAGCAATGTATTTTGGTCTTACGAATCGCAATTAAAAAGGAACCACCCTAGCTGGTTTGGCTCAGTAGAGTGTTGGCATGCAGACTAAAGGGTCCTGGGTTCGATTCTGGTCAAGGGCACATGCCCAGGTTGCGGGCTCAATCCCTGTTGGGGTCCAGCCCCAGCAGGTCCAGGGGTCCCCAAAGGTGTGGACGGAGTCGGCGAAGAAGGAAGGAATGACACAGAGGCAGCGTTCAGTTGATCAGCATAGCGAGGTACTCTAGTCAGGATCTCCAGCCAAGTTCTGTCGCTAAGTTCTCCAGCCAGGTTCTTTAGCCATGTTCTCTCCAGGTTCTCCAGCCAGGTTCTATCCAGGTTCTCCTGCCATGTTCTGTCTAGGTTCTGTGTCCTGTTGTCTTGTTACATCTGTATTTATACCAGTTGATTTTAATCCTATCAATTTCTATTCCAAAGGTTAGGGCGTTTCTTATCTCCATTCCAGGGAGTAAAGATTATGTAGCTTAAGCATGATTGTTCTTAGTTAAAGTGATTAACTACCCTCCTGGTACTTAGTTAAGGGGTTTTATTCCCTCCCTAACTTCAGGGAAAAATCCCTACCTGGGGAAACAACCTTTCTCAGAGAGGTGACCTTGGTTAAAACACATAGTGCCAAGAAGGGGAGCAAACATATTAAGAACAGTATGCCATATACGCCAGATCCCTTGAAACATATGCTGTGCAGATGTTTCTTCCCTGCAGCAACTGTGTCAAGCAGCAAGGATGGACCGGCTCCCGACAAATCCCCAGTAGGGAGCGTGCAGGAGGCAGCTGATCAATGATTCTCTCTCACCATTGATGTTTCTATCTCTCTCCCTCTCTGAAATCAATACAAATATCCTATTAATAAAAGGCCAGCCACTATAAGCATAACGGCCGGAATGACCAGAGACCAGAACCACCACAGCCCCTTGCCTGGGCTGGCCCCGCCCACAAGCAAGTGGTTAGGGGCAATGAGGCAGGCAGGCAGAGTGGTTAGGGGTGATCAGGTAGGCAGGCAAGTGGTTAGAGGCGATCAGGTAGGCAGACCAGTGGTTAGGGGTGATCAGGTAGGGAGGCAAGTGGTTAGAGGCCATCAGGTAGGCAGGCCAGTGGTTAGGGGCAATCAGGTAGGCAGATGGCCTCTCACTGGGCTGGCCCTGGCGGGACAGTGCTGCACAGATGGCAAGCAGTGACAGTGGCAGGGGTGTGGCCAGCTGCCTGCAGCCGGGGGAAGGAAAGCCCCAATAGGCCCTGATCTCAGGCCAGGCCTAGGGACCCTACCTGAGGGATCCTGGATTGTGAGAAGGTACAGGCCAGGCTGAGGGACCCCCCTGAGTGCACGAATTTCATACACCAGGCCTCTAGTATCCTATATAATAAAGAAGTAATATACAAATTGACCACCACTCCAACACAAGATGGCTGCCCCCATGTGGACACAAGATGGCCACCACAAGATGGCTGGCAGGGGAGGGCAATTGGGGGCGACCAGGCCTGCAGGGGAGGACAGTTAGGGGCAACCAGGCTGGTAGGGGAGGGCAATTAGGGGTGACCAGACTGGCAGGGGAGGGCAGTTAGGGGCAATCGGGCCAGCAGTGGAGCAGTTAGGCATCGATCAGGCTGGCAGGCAGAAGCGGTTAGGGGCAATCGGCAGGCGGGCAAGTGGTTGGGAGCCAGCAGTCCTGGATTGTGAGAGGGATGTCCGACTGCCCTCGAGGGATCCCAGATTGAAGAGGGTGCAGGCTGGGCGGAGGGACACTCCCCCCCCCCTGTGCACGAATTTCGTGCCCCAGGCCTCTAGAGTGTGTGTGTGTGTGTGTATATATATACCATCACAACCTTTTATAGGCAGCAGACCACACAAAACTACAGCATAGTGTTTCTGTTCCTTTAAAAAGCAAGTCACTCTGGACCCATAGAGAATGCTGGGCATAATGTTCAGTAGCAGAGGACCTGGGAAAAACTAGGGGCCCAGGTGATATCTGCAAGGTGGGTACCAGTTATTAGCCCAGGAGAAAAGAGAGAAATTCACTTTGGATTAGTAGTCATCTTTGGCCAAGGGGGCAGAAGTTTGGGCCTCTCTTGACTATTTAATGACTGCTCCTGAAGCTATCCCCCATCTCCTGCTCATCAATTGTATCGCTTTCATAAAGAATTCACATTAGCAGAAAAATATGGTGTACTCCTTCCTGTCTTTATATGTTTACGTGTGTATATCCCCTTGACCCTTTATTACCCTCCAATACTCCACCTGCTTTTTTTTTTTACTGCAAACATCACAAAGTTGCTTGTATTCACTGCATGTCTGTTCACACCTCCCATTCTCTCTTGATCTCACACCAATCACACTTTCATCCAATCACACTTTCATCCAATTGCTCTACCAAAGCCAAGTCCACAAATGACTGCCATCCTCCAAATCTATTAGATACTTATTTCATCCACCTTGAAGCAAAGAAGAATAAGGAGTGGGCAGTAAAGTAAGAGGAAAATAGGAGAATATGGTGTCAGAGAAGCCAAGAGAATTTTCAAGGAAGAGAATTTAATTCCTTCTTCACTGGTTCTTCTCTTGGCTCTCCAATTACTGAGGTGCCCCATGGCCCTGTCCTTGGCCCTTTTCTACATCTTTGGTGACTTAATCCTGTCTCAAGGCTTTAATACCTTCTATATGCCAATGTCTCCCAAATTTTTATCCAGGCCCCTCTCTTGAACTCCACATTTGACTATTCGCCCATCTGTTCATCGTCTCCACTTGAGTATCTAAGAGGCATCTCAAACTTAACATATTAAAATTGAACTACTGCCCGGCCGGCATGGCTCAGTGGTTGAGCGTTGACCTATGAACCAGGAGGTCATGGTTCAGTCTGGGTCAGGGCACATGCCCGGGTTGTGGGCTCAATCCCCAGTGTGGGGTGTGCAGGAGGCAGCCGATCAATGATTCTCTGTCATCACTGATGTTTCCATCTCTCCCTCTCCCTTTCTTTCTGAAATCAAATGTACATATAGATATATAGATATGGATAGATATATTTAAAACAATAAATAAACAAGGATTACCTGGGGTCTTTATTAATTCAGGACTCAGGTTGATGGAATAGCTACCATTTGGAATATTCAAGTCATAATTTCTACTTACATCTCATATGTCACCATCCCATCCATAAGGGGAACAGAAGGCACAATCCTTCCATGTGCCCTGAGGGCAGAGAGCTAAAAATGTTTGTTGGGTTCATGTCCAATGTGACTGGTAAGCTCTTGTTGAACAAACCCTTTCATAGATAATTCTGAACTCTGGGTAACATGTAAAAAAATTATCTGAGACTCCTGGAGAGTGAACAAAAGCTGGCAGATAGTGGAAGGGAGTTGGCATTTGGAAGATGAGAATGATGTGAGGAGAATTTGTTTATTATGGTGTTTATTATGCAGGTAGGTCCTGATTTGTACCATTTACAATTATTAAAATACAGATAGAGAGCCAAGAGTCTCATTGGCTCGAAGAGCCAGAGGGTAAGTTTTGGGGTACCCACAAGTGCTGGAAAGTAAGGGAATAAATTCAGAAAAAGAAAGAGCTAGAAAGGAGGAGCCCAACTTAAGCCTTGAGGCAGGATTAAGTCACCAAAGATGTAGAAAAGGGCCAAGGACAGGGCCCTGGGGCACCTCAGTTTTTGGAGATAATTTTGGGTATAAACTCTGCCCAAAGCTCTGGCAGATTGCTGAATCGCACATGCATGTAGCAGACTCTGAACAGTCCAGGTAAGTCTACACAAGTGAACCAAAACTTGAGCAGCTGATCAATGTACAGAAAATGGAGTTTTGCAGTGTGAGTCCAGACAAGTTCACTCTTTGAAGTGAACTCTTTGAATTAATACTCTTTGAAGGAATATAACAGAACCCCCAGTTTCTACCACCGTTATTCATGATGTTCAGGATATATCCCAAACTTACTTGACATATGAAGAAACAGAAAAATATGACCCATTCACATTAGAAAAGACAGTCATTGGAGATGAACCTCTAGATGACTCAGATGTTTGATATTCCAGATTTGAATTTTAAAGCAGCTATTATAATTATGCTCATGGATGGAAAGAAAAATATGCTTGCAATGAATGGATAGGAAATCTCAGTAGAGAAATAAAAACAAAAAAAAGGCAAATGGACATTTATAGAATTTAAAAACATCTGAAATAAAGTATTCCTTAGATAGGCTTTAACAGAGATGGAAATGAAAAGGATGAGATCTTTAAAGTACTGAAAGAAAACTGTCAAACCAGATTTCTATATCTAGTGGAAATACCCTTCAAGAATGAAAGCAAAATAAAAATAATTTCAAATAAAAGAAAACCAAGGCAATTTCACACCAGCAGATCTGCACTACAAGAAATGGTAAAACCTAGCTGGTTTGGCTCAGTGGATACAGTGCCAGCCTGTGGATCAAAAGGTCCCAGGTTCAATTCCTGAGTATCCAGGTTGTGGGCTCGATCCCCAATCAATGATTCTTCGTCATCATTTATGTTTCTATCTCTCTCCCTTTATCTTTAAAATCAATAAAAATATTTTAAAAAATAAATGGTAAAGGAAGTTCTTCAGGATGAAGGAACATGAAATTTGATGGAGACTCACATCTTTAGGAAGGAATGGGGAGAATCAGAAATGACAAATAAGTGGGTAACAATAAAAGAAATTTTCTTTAAAGTACATATTAACTGTGTAAGGCAAAAATTATAACACTGTCTCAGGCAACTCATAATAATGTTGTACATGTACTACATGGGATAATTAGAAGATAACAGATAAGGGGAGAGTAAATAGAGCTATACTGTTAGAAGTTTTCTAAATTTTATGTGAAGCAGTATAAATGAACTTTTATTAAATATATTTGATGTGCAGCAAATTAATGACTACTATGCCATACCTTCCCAAAGAATTCACAGAATGGTGGAAGAGGACATATGTCCAAATAATTACAACACTGTGGGATGAACAAACAAGAAAAGTTGTAAAAAGAGCTCTGGGATTCTAGGCAATCAGTAATTAGCTCTCCTTGGGGTAGATGAGTGAAGGCTTGTAGTAGAAGGCATATTTGAGCTGGGTTGTGAAAGATGAAGATGAGAAGGAGAAGAAAGGCATCCCACATAGGGCAAACATTATGAGCACAGATGTGAGGGCAAGAATATGTTCAGGGCACCAACAGTCATCTGATTCTACCACTGGGAGTGGCAGGAACTATGAACCTGTCAAGAAGGGCCTCATATAAAAAGGTCACTGTAGGATAAAATATGGAAGGTAAACTGAGGCAGAGTGAACATGGAGGCAAGAAAGTAATTGGGAGGTGATTACAGAAATCCTCATAAAAGATGATGAGGGCCTGAATAAAGGCTATGGCAATGGGAATGGAATGAGGGAATCTACATATATAAAACCCTAATATGCAAATAGACCAAACGGTGGAACAACCAAACAACTGGTCACTATGATGTGCGCTGACCACCAGGGGGCACGTGCAGAACATGGCTGGCGGCGTTGGCTGTGGTGGGATGGTGGAGCAGTGGGGGCCTGGAGCCAAAGCTACCTTCGTGGGATGGGGCAGCCAGGCAGGCCCAGGCTGGGATAACCATCTCTCAGTGTTCCCTTGGGGGTTCTGCCCTGCCCTGGGTTTCCAGTTGTGGGTTCTGTTTCATCGGAACACTCTCCACGGGCCTTGAGATGCTGCAGCATGTCCGAAGCCAACCGCTGATGGAGATTGACTGGCAGCCATCGGCTGCACCCCATAGCCCTGACTTTGCCGGTCAGGATGAGAAGGTCATCCTACGCTTTCTCAGGCTTCCCCTCACCATTTGGTTGGTCCTTCTGGATTCCATTAGATTTCACTCTGTCAGTAATAAAAGACTGATCTGCCCAGCGCAGTTGAGATGTCATGAGGACTGGATTTTAAAATTAAGAGGTGACTGGAGAGCTTGGTGGCTTAAACACTTTAATTTTTACACTAAAGCTACCCCCCCTTCCTTTCTGGAAGAGATCCCTTGATCTCAGAACAAGTAGGTCTATCTGTACTCCGGAGGTGGCCACGGGACTCCGTTCTAACCAACGGGTGTAAGGGTAAGTTTGCTGAGGGGCATCGCAGAGAGCTTTCCTCCGTGATGAGAGGCAGGCACAGGAGGAGGAATTCTGTCCAATGAGCCATTCAGGTCCCTTTATACAGTCATGCGAGGCTATGATGTTTAGATCTGCTATGACCATGAGAAGAAGGTCAAGAGGATTTCTGAGATGCCAACCAGAGCCCTGTCATCAATTAAATATTGAATTGCTAGCAGTGACCTACTTCTGGGCTTGTTTATGAGGAAGAACGTTGCAATGGCTTAAACTTGCAGCCATTGCTCCTTGCAATGCCTTAAACCCGTAGCCATAAGCAATCCTAACAAACACCTTTAGGAAGAAAAGTTTCAGGACATTAGTGGGACATTAATTTCAAATGAACTGAGGTGTGAACTATAGGTAAACATACCATCAGAGATTTTTCAAGTTGGGAGGTTAAGGGAAAAAGCAGACGTAGGGGTATATTGAGGGAAGGAAAGATGATTGGAACATTTTTTTTTTCTAGATTGCAAATACTTGAATATGTTTCAATTGAGGAGAAGGAGGTAGTGGTTAGTAAGAAATTAAAAATACCTGAAGGAGGAGAGCAGTGATAAACAAGGTGGCATCTGTTTCCTTGTGAAGTAGAGTTGTGGTAGGCAGTTAGACAGACATAAGCCGAGCGAGGACGATGGGCCAGATACAGAAAGTCACAAAGACGGAAAAGCCCTGGGTGCCCAGCAAAGGACAACGGTAGGCTGGGACCTGGCCCCCAGGGTGACTGTTCCTCCCCTAGCTTATCGCTGTTCATGTGGTTTGGACCCCCTGACCTTTCCTCTCTAGAGATAACCTCTAGGCCTCAGTTGTATTTCAGCTCCAGGTCCAGAAAAGCAGCAAAGCCAGACCAGTGACCCCATGGCTGACCTCGGGACCAGCTGCATTGAATAAAGACCTTCTGCCCTGGTGCCAGCCAATCAGTCAGTGGGGACCACAACCCTGAAAGGACACACCTGCAAAACTGCTGAATATTCTATTGAGATCTGCTGGGACCTCCCCTAAAATCTCCACCCTTAAAACCCTTAGGATGGAGGACGCAGTGCGCTCTTCCTCCTGGAGCATGCCTGCCCGTGCCTTTCCCTCTTCCCCTCTTCTCTCGCCCTTGCTGCCCCAGGCAGGTTACCATTAGCTTCCTCACTCCCAAGCTCCTAGGGCCCTTTCTTTACCTCTATAACCTGTTTCCTAAACTCATCTGCCAGGAATTACTTTGTATACCTCTGTGATTAACCAAATAAACGTACTCTTATAGTTTGGGTCTTGTGTCTGGATTCTTTCCTAGCCAGAACCCAAGTACTGAGGTTGCTGAACGCAGGTTTGATCTGACTCCACTGGTCAGACACCTGGTGAGGTTCCTGCTGCCTACAACAGAATCAGTTTGTGCAAGAGAGGTGATGGGGAATGTGACAGAGGCCATGGGGAGAGTGGCAGGGGTTTGGAATGCCTATCATTTTGATAAGCTGCCTTATTTATATCTCCTTTCACTGTGCCTGACACCTGGCAGGGTCTGTCTGTTGGATGAATGAGTTGACTCAATATGAGTTCAGGCATACCTCAAAGGTATTGCAAGCTCAGTTCTAGACCACTACAATAAAGTGAGTCTTGAAATAAAGCAAGTCTTAATCCTTTGGCTGGTGGAGGGTCTTGCTTTAATTTGCAAAAAACACATCTGTGAAGGCAGTACATCAAAGCACAATAAAGCAAGGCACACCTGGAATAGAATCATTAAGTGGCAACAACTGCCTAGTTGAGGTGGGAAACCAGGCATTTGTGGTGCTTAATAAATTATTTCTTATTACGAAAGGAATCTATATCTATAAAACCCTAATATGCAAATAGACCGAATGATGGAACAAACGAATAACCAAACAACTGGTCGCTATGACGTGCGCTGACCACCAGGGGGCACGAGTGGAACATGGCGGGCATTGGCAGCAGGTGGCAGAGCACAGAACATGGTGGGTGTTGACCACAGAAGGATGGTGGAGCAGGTGAGCGGGGGCATCAGACCAAGGCAGGGTGCCTGTCGCTGTCATTGGGGTGAGCTGCGGTGTCGCCTGGTGCTTGCATCTGCTGCCGGCGCCAGAGCCATCGCTCACACCCACAGCTGGTGCCAGAGCCGCCGCTCGCACCCGCTGCCGGTGCC
This sequence comes from Myotis brandtii, assembly GCF_000412655.1. Taxonomy (NCBI): domain Eukaryota; kingdom Metazoa; phylum Chordata; class Mammalia; order Chiroptera; family Vespertilionidae; genus Myotis; species Myotis brandtii. The sequence continues at coordinate 11,902,398 of NW_005360124.1, read as the reverse complement.
CAGCGCAGGTCCTGATTGCTCAGTGCTGTTAGTGCTCCGGGAGCGGTGGCGGGAGCGAGGCTGCCAGCAGATGGGACCAGGGGCCGTGGCAGGAGGGGCCAGGTGGGGGCACAGAGGATGGATGGAGACCCACCCCTGTGCCCACTGCAGCCTCATAGCCCACAGTTCCTTTCAAGGTGCATGAATTCGT
>NW_005360124.1:11899882-11902168 GCF_000412655.1 Myotis brandtii | reverse complement strand
GTGTGTGTGTGTGTGTGTGTGTGTGTGTGTGTATACATATATATATTTAAGATTTTATTTATTTTTTAGAGAGAGAGGAAGGGATAGATAGAACATTGATGAGAGAGAAACAACATCTATAGGTTACTTCCTGCACACCCCCTGCTGGGGGCAAAATATCTTACCAGGAATCAAACCGTTGACCTCTCAGTGCATGGGTCAAAGCTCAACCATTGAGCACACCGGCTGGGCTATTTTCCTTGTAGAAGAATTTTAAAAATACAGATAAACAAAAAGAAAATATATAAAAATCAATCATATCCCACAAACCAAGAGGTAATCATGTTTAATACTGTTGTCCCCCCTTATGCCTGGGCAATATGTTCCAAGACCCACCAGTGGGTGCCTGAAACTATGAATAGTACAGACCCTTTATACACTATTTTTTCCTATACATACATACATACATTCCTATGATAGTTTAATTTATAAATTAGGTACAGTGAGATAACAAAAACTACTAATAAGATAATATAACAATGTACTGTAATCTACACTAATAAAAGAGAAACATGGTAATTAGCGTACGACCACTACCCTTCCCATTGGCTAATCAGCATATCCTTATGCAAATTAACTGTCAGCCAAGATCTCAACACAGGAGCTGCTCCCAGCCCACAGGCTCCAGGCCAGCCATACAACCCTGACAGTTGCCCTGCAGAAGGAGGCGACTAGCAGCGGCAGCAGTGGGAGGTGGGGCCGGTGAGCAGGCGGTGCCAGGCCGCCAAGGTGGTTGCCAGCGGGGGGTGGAGGGGGGCATTGCCCCACTGGTAGCCCCACAGATTGGCCCTAATTACCAGCCAGGCCTAGGGACCCTATCCATGCACAAATTTTGTGCATCAGGCCTCTAATAATTATAATAAAAGTTCTGTGAATGTGGTCTCAAAATATCTTACTGTATGTATGTACTCACCTTTCTTCTTGTGATGCTGTGAGATGATAAAGTGCGTTATTAAGTTGAGAACTTTCACCTTATCACTTAAAGGAAGCACTTTACAGCTTCTCTTTGGCATATTTGAATTGCCAGCATCACTATTCTTGCACTTCGGAGCCATTATGAAGTAAAATAAGGGTGACTTGAACACAAGCACTGTGTTGATGTGAGAAACATTCAAGCCTGTAGAGAATTTTTGAGTTTATTTGAGCCAAACTAATGACATATGCTGGGGAGCAAGATCTCAAAGACTCTGAAGAATAAGTTTTGTGCCCAGCGGGTGTGCTTCAGTGGTTGAGTGTTGACCTATGAATCAGGAGGTCATGGTTGCTTTTGATTCCTGGTCAGGGCACCTGCCTGGGTTGGGAGCTCCATCCCCAGTGGGGGTGGGGGTGCAGGAGGCAACTGATCAATGATTCTCATCATTGATGTTTCTATCTCTCTCTCTCCCCCTTACTTTCTGAAATCAATAAAAAAATTTTTTTTTAAAAGAATAAGTTTTGCAATTGATTTTATGCATTTGAAATTAAGGAGGGAACATAAGGAAGATTACATGGAGGTGGGAGAAAGCAACTCTGGGATTGGATTACAGGAAAGGTGACAGTTAACAAGATTATCTGCTCTCTTGAGGGTTAATACCTCCTACAAGGGGTATTATACTTCTGGTATTTGAAAGGTGTGTCAACTTAGATGCATGAGAACAATGGCCAAGGCTGGCTTAAAGCCTTTCACTAAAGAAATTATAGGCCTGGGGGCAGAAGGTGGGGCATGACTACCCACAGTGACCTAAGGAGTTAGAAATTTATGGTCAGATCACCCTGTGAGGTTACTTTCCATAGCCTCCCCCTTTTTTAAAATATATTTTTATTGGTTTCAGAGAGAGAGAGAGAGAGAGAGAGAGAGAGAGAAACATCAATGATGAGAGAGAATCATTGATCTGCTGCCTCCTGCAAGCCCCCTATCAGGGATCCAGCCCGCAACCCAGGCATGTGCCCTGACAGAGAATCGAACCATGACCTCCTGGTTCGTAGGTCAGTGCTGAGTCATGCCGGCCGGGCTAGAGCCCCTTTTTGTCATACATAAGTGCAGTACCATTATCTGCTAACCAAGATGGTAGCTACTGAGTGACTAAAGGGCAGGGAGCACATGCAGTGTGGGGACACAGGACAAAGGAAGGTTCACATCCTGGGGGGGTGGAGGGGGACATTTGAGATTTCAACACCGCTCAGAATGGCTCCCAATTTAAAAATTCTGAATGAGCCCTAGTCAGTTTGGCTCAGTGGATAGAGTGTCGGCCTGTGGACTGAAGGGTC
>NW_005360124.1:11891428-11899853 GCF_000412655.1 Myotis brandtii | reverse complement strand
GGTTGCGGGCTCGATTCTCAGGAGGAGGCATGCAGGAGGCAGCCGATCAATGATTCACTCTCATCTTTGATGTTTCTATCTCTCTCTCCCTCTCCCTTCCTCTCTGAAATAAATAAAAATATGTAAATAAGTAAATAAGTTCATATTTAAAAAAATAAACAAAACTTCTGAATGATTTATGTATGGAATTTTCCCTATAGTATTTTTGTATAGTGGTTGACTGAGGATAACTGAAACCACAGAAAGTGAAAATGCAGATGGGGGGGTGAGGTTTACTGCATTTCAGTATATTGGTTTTGTCCTTTTTATGCATATCTAAACATTTTTTTTAAACAAAAGTGAGATCAAGCTGCATGTATTTTTTAATAATCTCTTTCTCAGCTAACAATTTTCTATGAATGTATCCCACATTATCTTACATTTTTCTGCCTTGTTTAAAAGATAATTTATCTTTGAGTAAGTAAACATTCACATGGTTCAATTCAAAAGTATAAAAGACATGTAAGGACAAATTTCCTTCACCATCTTGTTCTTCAGCTATCTAGTTACTCTTTCCAGAGCAACTAAATATTATCTTTTATTTTGTAATTCCTTCTATTTTATGTATATCCAAGAAAATACATATATCTTGCCCACCTTTTTAAAAATATATATTTTTATTGATTTCAGAGAAAGAGAGAGAAACATCCATGATGAGACAGAATCATCGATCAACTGCCTCCTGCACACTCCCTACTGGGGATCGAGCCTGGGACCTGCACATGTGCTCTGACAGGGATCAAACCGTGACCTCCTGGTTCATAGGTTGACGCTCAGCCACTGAGCCATGCTGGCTGGGCTTGCCCACCTTTTTATACAAATGGTTAATATCACTGTTCTGTACTTTACTAACTTAACTAGAGGCCCGGTGCATGAAATTCGTGCACTCGGGGAGGGGGGGTGTCTCTCAGCCCGGCCTGTGCCATCTCACAGTCTGGGAGCCCTTGGGGGATGTCTGACTGCTGGCTTTAAGCCAGCAGTCAGACATCCTTAGTGCAGCTGCGGAGGCGAGAGAGGCTCTTGCCACTGTTGCTCCACAAGCCAGCCATGAGCCTGGCTTCTGGCTGAGCAGCGCTCCCCCTGTGGGAGTGCACTGACCACCAGAGGGCAGCTCCAGCGTTGAGCATCTGCCCCCTGGTGGTCAGTGTGCATCACAGTGACTGGTTGTTCCACCATCGGGCTGAAACCCGCTCTCGACATCCCCCGAGGGGTTCTGGATTGCGAGAGGGTGCAGACCAGGCCGAGGGATCCCACCAGTGCACGATCAGGGCCAGGGAGGGATGTGGGAGGTTGGCCAGCTGGGGAGGGACCATGGGAGGGCTCCAGGGTGTGTCCAGCCCATCTCATTCAGTACTGACTGGCTGGACCCCAGCAGCAAGCTAACCTACCAGTCGGAGAGTCTGACCCATGATGGTCAGTGGACATCATAGTGACTGGTCGACAGGTTGACTGTCTGCCCCCTGGTGGTCGGTGCACATCATAGCTAGCAGTTGAGCGGCCTTAGCATATCATTAGCATATTACACTTTGATTGGTTGAACGGCTGACTGGACAACCGGACACTTAAAATATTAGGCTTTTATTATATAGGATAATGCATCTTTTTTTGTTGTTCTTGTTAATCCTCATCCAAGGATATTTTTTCCATTGATTGTTTTAGAGCGAGTGGAAGGGAGGGAGGAGGGGGGAGAGGGAGAGAGAGAGAGAGAAAGAGAGAGAGAGAGAGAGAGAGAGAGAGATTGGTTGCCCTGCACCTGGGCATGTGCCTGATCAGGAATCAAACTGGGATCTCTTGGTTCATGGGTTGATGCTCAACCACTGAGCAACACCGCCCGGCGGCCCTGAAAATTTTGTAGTTAGTCCTGTAGAGCAGAGCATGGAAGGGCAAAAATGGAGCTGAAAGCAAAGAGAAAAATGCCAGGATTGCTATGTGTTGCCAAATTGATCTCCCTAAATTTTATATCAACTTGAACTACTTAGAAATGTAGGGAGTTTCCTGGGAAACCATAAATTAGTGTCACACTGATGGGCAAGTTCTTAAATTTTCCCTAGGCCAGGGGTGGGAAACCTTTTTTCTGCCAAGGGCCATTTGGATATTTATAACATCACTCGCGGGCCATACAAAATTATCACCTTAAAAGTTGACTTTGCTATCTAGTAATTATATCTTTTTTTTTTAATTTATTATTATTTTTTTTTTGCTAAAAGTATTACAAAGGGTATTACATATGTGTCCTTTTTTTCCCCGCCCTTGACAATCCCCTGCCCTCCCTTACCCCCCAGTGTCTTATGTCCATTAGTTATGCTTATATGCATGCATACAAGTCCTTCGGTTGATCTCTTACTCCCCTCCCTTCTGCCCCCCAACCCTCTCTGGCCTTCCCACTGCAGTTTGACAATCAGTTTGAGGCAGCTCTGCCTCTGTATCTATTATTGTTCAAAAGTTTATAATGGTCTCTATTATCCATGAATGAGTGAGATCATGTGGTATTTTTCCTTCATTGACTGGCTTATTTCACTTAGCATAATGCTCTCCAGTTCCATCCATGCTGTTGCAAATGGTAAGAGTTCAAACATTTAATTAACTCACCCCTAATACCTTGGCAGGGCCAGACCAAATGTTCCCCACCCCTGTTCTAGGCAGTTCCAAGAGCAAGAGCAGAGAAGTCAAAGAACAGGTTCTCTGGACTCTCAACTCTTAGAGTCAGATTAGAGACCCTCCCTGAGCTTTGATATATAAATTATTTACCTCACCCCTTCAAGGAGAAAACAGATCTGACTGGGGAAGGTCTTCATTATCCTAAAATTAAAATGTAATTGCTTTGTTTTTGTATATCTGGTCTATTATTAAAATTATCTTTTATTGTTTTTTGATTATTTTATTGGTACCACGAAAATGGTAGGTCAGACACTTAGAAGAACTGGGGGTTTTAGGATCAGGAGCTTAGATATGCTCCTGCAGCTAGACACCAGTCCTTTTTTAAAACTTGTTTTTGTTAATTTTTAGAGAGAGAGGGATAGGGATAGAGAGATAGAAACATTGATTGGCTGCCTTCTTCACGTCCCCCACTGGGGGTGGAGCCTGAAACCATGACCTCCTGGTTCATGGGTCAACACTCAACCACGGTGTCACACCAGGAAGTAGACATCATTCCTCACCCTGGCTCTGAATATGGGAATATTCAGCAACAGTATTGGTAGGGTGGTTACATTATAGTAAGCCCCAGAGTGTAGCCATGTCATTGAAGGAGGTGGGCAGGTGATGTGGAGAGGAAGTAGAGCAGTGATGGCGAACCTATGACACGTGTGTCAGAGGTAACACGCGAACTCATTTTTTTGGTTGATTTTTCTTTGTTAAATGGCATTTAAATATATAAAATAAATATAAAAAATATGTCTTTGTTTTACTATGGTTGAAAATATCAAAAAATTTCTATATGTGACACGGCACCAGAGTTAAGTTAGGGTTTTTCAAAATGCTGACACGCCGAGCTCAAAAGGTTCGCCATCACTGCTTTAGGGACTGAAAAGAGCCAACTTTGGGACAAGGCACTTACAGATATACCTCCTTCTTAACAATCCATTTCCTGAGTTAAATAAAGCATGGAGTCCATAGGTAATATTCTACAGTTACTCATAAAGGAAGTAATTTATTCATTCATTCTTTTTAAAATATGTATCTATATTATTTCAGAGAGGAAGGGAGAGGGAGAGAGAGATAGAAACCTCAATGATGAGAGAGAATCATAGATTGGCTGTCTCCTGCACGACCACACTGGGGATTGAGCCTGCAACCTGGGCATGTGCCCTGACCAGGAATTGAACTGTGACCTCCTGGTTCATAGGTCAATGCTCAACCACTGAGCCATGCCAACCAGACCATTCATTCTTTAATAGATCTGGCCTCCACTATATGCCAGCATTAGGCTTGGCACTAGGGATATAATGTGAACAGAACACACATGACCCCCATTTTCTCAATCCTGCAGTCTAAAAGGGGAGGAAATGCAGTGTGATTAGTGCTGTGCTAAGAATTAAAGGGTACTAAAAAGAAACTACACTAGGGATCCCTCACCTTTTCCGAACATCAGGGAAGGACCGAGAGCTAAGCTGAGTAGGAGTTAGGCAAGTAAGGAAGGAAAATGGTGGGATGTTCTAGGAAGTCGGAATAGCAAGTCAGAGGTGCCGAGGTGAGAGATCAGGCTGCACAGAAGGACTGAAAGCAGTGCGGTACAGGAAGGCAGCAGTGGAGAAAGGTGAGGCTGGGAAGGAAGGCATGGATCAGATCTCAAAGGACAGTGAAGACCCAGATGGCCTTTATCCTAAGGACAATGGCCAGGAAGTATAGTACAGTATTTACTCAATGGCTTTAAGTGTAGCTCCCACCTCCATCTCAGCCACATTACCACATATAACTAATTAGGATTTATATCCTTCTGAGTTCAAGGGTAAATCGATCTTTGGAGCTTTGTTTTAATATTTTAAACATGTATTTACTTATCAAAAGTACACAAACCCTTTCTTTGACTGTAAACCTTAGGGAGGATGATACAATTGGACAAGGGGATTATTAAGCAGTGGGTCACCTGGGGTGAACCCTGTGATGGTGACTGGCCAGTACCACTTCCATTGGTCAGGCACATAAATAGTGGCAAAGCTAAACAGATTCATCAGCACCCCTACCCCCACCCAATTTAGGGAATACATGTGGGCCAACACTAAAAGTTGCAGGCTTACCAACACAGATTTTATTTATTTTAATTTTTTAAATATATTTTTATTTATTTCAGAGGGGAAGGGAGAGGGAGAGAAACATCAATGATGAGAATCATCTATCAGCTGCCTTCTGCACGCCCCCTTCCAGGAATCAAACTGTGACCTCCTGGTTCATGGGTCAACACTCAACCACTGAGCCATGCTGGCCTAGTACAAACACAGATTTTAAATCAACATTTGGAACATCTTTGCCCCTTCCACGAGTGTTACATTTTTCCATGCAGACAGACTTTTGCATTTTGAGGCTTGAATAAGAACTAGCTGGAGACTTCTGTCAAGATCATAGTGTACATTTATACTTTAATCGCCATCTTTGCTCTAATGATACCAATAATAGACAAAATATAAAATAAGAAAATAAACAGACATAGCCATGCTCAAAGATAAGATAAACATTTGTTGATCAGATGTGGATTAGAGGGACAAGTAATGAGTAGGCCTGGAGCAGCAGGCTAGGTCCAGGATTAGGTAGAAGCAGTAAGTTTAAAAAAAAAAATTTTTTTTTCTTGAAAGTAGCACATTCAACATATTTGTTTTTCCCCCCAACATATTTGTTAAATATGAAGAAAGATTAAGAATAAATTAGTTAAGTATTATATTTAAGAAGGTAAAGAGAAAACAGGGTAAATCCAAGAAAGTAGAATATACTATAAAACTAAAATTAAGTAAAATAGAAAACTAGGAAATAATAGAGTCTCAACAAAGCCCAGAACTGATTTTTTAAAAAATTTAATAAAATAGGCAAATTTCTGTCAAGATTAATCAAGGTATAGTATAAATTAACAATATTGGGATTATAACTATAGATACGAGGAAATTTAAAAAATTCTCAAGTGAATATGAACAAGTTTATAATTCCAAATTTTAAAATGTTAATGAAATGGACAATATTCTGGGAAAATATAAGGCATCAAGCGAAAAGGGAGCCAAGAAGAATGATCAGTATTTGAAATATTGGCTGGGTAATTTTTAAAATCTTCCCTTTAATGACACCAAACCCAGATAATTTTTCAAATAAGTTTTACTGAATCTTTAAGAAACAGATCATTCCCCCTGTACAAACTGTTTATAGAAGAGCACAAGACAGGAAACGAATTCATTTTATAAAACTAGAAAAGTCTTTTAAAATCTAATCTCAGAGGTGACATACCATCATATCTGCCACTAGGTCCAACCCACACAAATGGGAGGTGATTAAACAAAGGTGTGAATACCAGGAGGTGGGGACAGAATAAAGGAGAAAAAATATGTGATTATCCTCAATGATAAAGAGAAAACATTATTTAAAAATTTAAATTTATTCAGGATAAAAAAAATTGAAACTAGGATAGAAGTAAAAGTTTTTACATCAATATATAGTACATTCCAAAATTGTATAAGAAACATGATACTTAATGGTGAAATCTAGAAGCTTTCCCATTAAAGTCAGAAACAAGACAGTATGACGCCACCTTCATTACGACTAGTCAAGACTATAGAGGAAGTTCAAGTGAATTCAGTAAGATAAAGAGAAGAAACAAAAGGCATAGATTTTGGAAGAAAGAGGCAAAGGTTTCAACATTTGTATTTTATAGAGTTGTCTAAATAAAAATTTCTAAGCACACAAATTATTAGAACTAATATAGTCCAGAATAGTAGCAGGTACACTTTCAACAGACTTATAGAAATCAAAACCTTTGCTACAAATCATTAGCAATCAATTAAAATATGTAATTTTAAAATATTCCATTCAAAATAAACAAAAATAATAAGGTACTTAAGGTTCAAAATATGTGCAAGACTGTTCTGGAGAAATTTTAAAAACATTTCAAGGGACATAAAGGAAGATTGAATAAAGAAAAGATAAACTGGTTTCATGGGTGGAATGATTCAATATTTTAAAGATATCAATTAGTATAAATAAACTATAATTTTAAGCCATTCCAAATAAAATTTCCAAGGTAGTTATGAACAGTGTCAATTTAGCTAGGTATAAACTCTGTTACCCAGACTTCCCTTCCTTGAATGGTCCTGAATTAGGATGAGTCATAAGAAAAATTTCTTTCCTTTTTTTTTTTAGTTTACAAGCAACAGAAATTTATTTGTCACAGTTCTGAGACACAGAACCAACTGCCTTATGTAAAATGCTTACTAGTAGCTGCCACAATTGTGTAGGGTTTAAGGCCTGTAACCAATCCCTATCTATCTATATAAAAGGCTGATATGCTAAGTGTCTCTCTGTCTGTCAGACCGGTCGCTAGGAGGCACACTGACCACCAAGGGGCAGATGCTCAACGCAGGAGCTGCCGAGCTGCAGTGACTTGGCAGCGGCAGTTCTCGGGTGAAGTACCCTGAAACCAGAGAGGAGGGAGCCTGATTCCTCATGGGGCCATGAGATTCCACCGTGGGTTATGTTGTTGCTGGGGCACTGTTGGCCCTGAATCTGGTTTACTGCACATTGCATTTGCATTCCACACCCTGAACGACAGCAACTTTGCAGAGTGCCCTCTTGCACTCCAGGACCCCTCAGGGGATGTCAGAGAGCCCATTTCGGCCTGATCCTCCCAGGCCAGGCCAAGGGACCCCACCTGCCGGAGGGACCCTGCTCACTCTGCAGACACTGGGAAGGGACTGCAGGAGGTTGGCTCCAGGGCATGTCCGGCCTGTCTCACCAAGTCCTGCCCCACCAACCACCTTCTAATTAATTTCCTTTCAATGTGCATGAATCCGTGCACTGGGTCACTAGTCCTATAATATTCATAGTGGTTCTGTGTTTGTGATCAACTTCTAACTAATGCAGTTACAAATAGGCATTTCATAGACATTGGCAGGCAGATCCGATAATTAATTTGGATGATGAAGAAGCTAAGAATAAACTAAGAGAATTTTGAAAAATTAAAGAAGGTAGATGGGGGGACTAGATTTACTCTAGCAAATATCAAGAGTTATTATACAGCTATTTAATCAAAAGTGTGATAATAGTAGAATGATAAAACAAAAAGATGAATAAAACAGAATAAGAGCCCATGAAGATACTCAAATATACATGAAAACATGATGAATGTGATAAAAGAAGCATTTCAAATGAATAGGGAAAATGATGGATTATTCAATGTTGCTATGGTATTTGGATATATTATATGAGAAAAAATTAAAGTATATTTCTATGTCCTATTATACTAAAAATACATTCAAGAATAACCAAAGCCCTAAATATGGAAAAGAAAAACTTTAAAAAGACTTATAGGAGATTATCATTCAGGACAGGGAAGAGTTTTTTTAATAAAACACAAAAATTGCAACCATAAGTAAAAACTTGATAAATTTAACTATATTAAGAAAAACTTAGTGTAAGCAATAAAAGACACCAAAAACACACTTAAAAAACAAAGTACAAAAAAACAACAAAACAAAGTACATTTTGGCATGTGGATTGCTTGAAAGGCAGATATCCTATTCTCTCCTCTCTCCCTCCTCTTCTCCATTCCCTGTTTTTGCACTCACTTCTTTCTTTTCCATTCTCTGTTTTTGCATTCACTTCTCTGGTTTCTGTACATGACTTCTATATTTCACTGTGTGTCTTGTTCATTCTCTCTGGTCTGTTCTAGTGCTCCATTTTTTTCCTGATCTCT
>NW_005360124.1:11887563-11891396 GCF_000412655.1 Myotis brandtii | reverse complement strand
ATTTCTGCCTATTTGCTCTCTCTGTGGTTTCCCACTGCATATACGTGAATAACAGAGAGAGCTTCCCGTCCCACAGACCAATGGGAAAACCATAGGAGCCCTGAGTATGAGCATAACATGGATGGAAACGGAGTAATGTAAATTGCAAAGCAACTTCAGCATTATAGGATCTGAAATCCCAGCAGATGGAAGCCATTGAAATCTCATACATTTAAGTTGAATTTATTCAAGGCTTTCTTAAGCTTTCAATTCTATCAAAAGCATTCTATGGAACAGGTCATAGATTAGAGGGAGTTGGGTCAAAGATGATGTAGAAGGCTAACACAGAGTTCTCCCAGGGGCCTGCAAGTTATGGGAACCTTCTTTGGACCACTAAGCAAAGGTCTCAGCCACTCAGTTTCCAGCTCCTTGGGTCCGGTTTTTATTGTTGAAAAGGTTTATGACTTTTGCCATGGAGGCACCTTCCATATTGCAAGGTCTATAATTAGGTTTTGGTTTTGGAAATGAAAAGAATCAACTGAACCGAGAAAGTTGTATCTTGGTGTGAGGGTGATTTCAATAAATTATAAATTGAAGTAGCCACACTGAGTGAGGCCTCCAAGTCAGCCCAAGTTATGTGAAGAGTGGTTTAAAATATCAGCGCTCTCACAGTTCATATTACCATGCTGTATCTAAATGGAAATATTACTCAACATAGCCATTTAACGGAGAATATCATGTCTAAGTTATTTCAAAAAGACTGTCTTCTCTTTAACACTTTTATACTTTCAGTGTTTTATAAGCATCTCTGTAACCTGAAATGGAGGCAAGCATTATCACTCGCATGTCATGGATGAAAAGTTGGTGCACAGACATTAATCGACTTTCACCTTGCAGGTCAATGGCTGAGTCATTCAGGGTCTCCCTTTGGCTGCTTATTCCACAGGGCAGCAGCATCTCGTGGTCAGTGAGTTAAAACTCTGGGGTTCTATAACTGATGAAGGCAGTCTGTTGGTGACCTTGAGTGACTTTCCTGTTCTCTCTGTTTGTTTCCTTGCTGGAAACCTAGACAATAAACCCATACTTCCGATTGTATCTTTAAAAATTTAGAAATTATGGATTGCCAGGAAATCAGAGATGAGAGATGCCATATTACATAGAAGCAAAGAATCTCCAAGGCAACTTGGCAGGGTGGTCTTGAAATTTTGCCTTACAGGGCAATTAGCGGAGGAGTTAAACAATACAGACTCTTGAGTCCCATCCTATTGAAATGGAAAATACCAATATGAGGACCAGGATTCCATATTTTTTAAAAAAATCACTTGAACCCAGTGGTGTGGCTCAGTGGTTGAGTGTCAACCTATGAACCAGGAGGTCACAGTTTGATTCCTGGTCAGGGCACATGACCAGGTTGCATGCAGGTGGCAGCTGATCAATGATTCTCTCTCATCATTGATGTTTTTATCTCTCCCTTCTCTGAAATCAATAAAAATATATTTGAAAAATCACTCCAGGTGGTCTGGTGCAGGTTTAGAAACCCTGACTTAAGTGGAACCACTGTCAATGCTTCTGAGGGGTTAGGTGTGCACTTTAAATAAACAAGCCATGAGATTAGAAATGTAATTCCGTTATAAGGAATTGAGCAGATGGGAGATGGACTGGGCAGAGGTGTTGGGAAACCCTGGCCTCTGTTTTTGCCAAGAAGTCCTCCAGTTTGAGCATGGAAGCTGAAAAGAGCCCCGAAGGAGCAAAGCTCCCCATCAACTTGCTGTGTGATCTTAGGCAAGCCACCACACCTCTCTGGGCCTTAGTTTCCTATCTGTAACATGGGAGGGTGGACTTGGTGATCTTTAAGTTTCTTCTATGACACGTTGAGATTTACCTCATGCCCTTTTTGATGCAAACACACTATACCAGTGGTCGGCAAACTCATTAGTCAACAGAGCCAAATATCAACAGTACCACGATTGAAATTTCTTTTGAGAGCCAAATTTTTTAAACTTAAACTATATAGGTAGGTACATTGTTATTAACTTAATTAGGGTACTCCTAAGGCTTAGGAAGAGCCACACTCAAGGGGCCAAAGAGCCGCATGTGGCTCGCGAGCCGCAGTTTGCCGACCACGGCACTATACTATTAAATGCTGTCCATGACTTTAGTTTTTTAATATGATGCTTTCTGGACCTATGCTTGGCCCACTGAACCTGTATTCAGTCATGGTGTGCTCCGCCACTGAGTCAAATGCAAATGCCCATAGAAATCAAAGCATCCCAAGGTGATTCTCTGCCATCTGAGGCTGGAAAAGCAGCTTCCAAGAAGGCAAGTCCCAGGGAAGGAAGGCAGAAGTCTTCATGGCAGAGGCATTTTGAAGAAAAGGGGGTTTGGTTTAGAAGGAGGTAAGTATCCTGCCGGACATCTCTGCCCCAGGTGAGGGTAATTCTACCTGCGGCCTCCGCTTCAGAAAGTGACCAGAGAAGGCTCCGCCGACTGGCAAAGACTGAATGCTTTCCAGTGACCATGCTCAGTGCGGCCCTGGGTCATGGCCGTGTTGGCAGGAGAAACGTGTAATGGCTATAGTTGCTGGCACCAGTGCTGGCTGCTCGGGCCCAAGGCTGGCCAATGAGAGGAGGCTCAGAAAAGAAAGACTGCCTTAGTAGTAGGTCTTTGTCGGCCAGAAATGATCAGGTGTTCACCATGACTGGGAAGGAGCCAAAAGAGAACAGTTTAGGTAAGAGAGCCCAAGGCCGAGGAGCTAAGTAATAGGTTTTACTGGGTTTTTGTTAAGAGTCGATGCAATTCAATGGAGGAAATATTTACTAAGCACCTACTATGTGTCAAGGCTTTAGGAATTCAAAGAGAAACAAGGCAGAGTCCCTTTCTTTAGGTGTTTACAACCTGGTGTGGAAGTTCTCCGTAAAAAATGGACACAATATATCATTCTAGTGTTGATGGCATGGCAGGGGAGGAGCCTAGAGGGTCTCAGGCAGCAGGAAAGGAAGGCAGATGAGGTGACAGCTGAGTAGGACTTTGCTTGGAGAAGAAGGGATGGGCAGGCTGTCTAGGCAGAGGAGACAAAACTACCACAGGCAAGAAGCTGTGAAAGAACAGGGTGCCTATGGGAACTAGAGAGATGGTTGGAGGTGTGGGGGCATAGGTACACACAGTGGCCAGGAGGGTGCAGAAGTCCAGTTGTAGAGCAGGCTAGGGGGCTGGGCGTGCGTGCGTGCGTGCGTGTGTGTGTGTGTGTGTGTGTGTGTGTGTAAGGGCTTTAGCAAAGGGGGTCGCTTGTTAATAATCACATTTATGTTTTAGAAACACTGTCCTGGAAGCAATGTGGAGGTTGGTGGGTAGAGGGCAAGAATGGAGACGGGATGTGTGTTAGGAAGTCAGGGGAGCAAGGCAGTGCCTGAGAGGCAGGCACGAAGGCTCATTCTCAGCTTTCTGACTTGGATAATGGGCTCCGGAGAGATCCCTCCCTCCCTCCTGGCTCCCCTCCTCCAAGTCAGCATCAGTGCCTGCTCTCCGCTCTCACAACAGTCAGCCCAGAGCACTTGGAAGCAGCTGGCTGAGGGACACACTTTAAGGAACAGGGAGTTCTTAGAGCTGCCCACAGGAGAAAGTACTTAAAAATAAACTTTTGCAAAACTTTTTTTCAGGGATTGTATATTACATAAGGGCTATTATAACCTTGAAAACAACAACAACAACACATAGATACACTGGTGAAACATTACCCACACACTGAAAAAATGTACAAAATAGAAAAGTACAGCTCTGTGAGTGATCACAAAGCAAACCGCAGTGTGACCATCACAGCGGGCTGGAACCAGGGTAACACTGCCAGCCTCCCCCCG
>NW_005360124.1:11879115-11887535 GCF_000412655.1 Myotis brandtii | reverse complement strand
TCCTCTTGTCCTATCACCTCCCCTCCAGAGGAGCCACTGTCCTCACGAAAGTACTTTTTAAAAACCCACACATTTGCAAATTAATACAAAATAAAAGGAAATCTTCCTTATTTTCCCTTTCCCACTTTAGGGTAATTTTTTCGTCATCTTAGTCTGATTGACTTTATGGGGTCTTGAAATGTCACTGGGTTCAATATCTACAGTAGTAACAAAACTGTGATCTGGGCCGCCCTTTGTTCTGTGTCTCCATAAACTAAGCTGTGGTCTTCATCAATTAATTACCTCTGTGACTTTTGTAGCTTATACAGCTGTGAGTTTACAGAAAGTCCATTTATCTTGAGAGAGGCATTTGCTTTTGTATAAACAGTGGCGAGTACACTCTGAACCATTTAAAGGGAGGGAGGAGAAGAGAAAAAGATGAATTGTTGAGCCTGGAATCTTAACACTTAACTTATTTAGGTTCTGAGTGTCTCCAGAGGCTTGAGGAACGATTTATCCACCCCTCTTCCTAAAGCTTCTGCTCTTTTCCCTTTCTTCTTCTTCTTCTTCTTTTTGTTGCTATTAGAATTTTGGGCTCCAGCCACCTCTGATGCACAGGACACGTGGATTCATCACAGGAAGGAGTTTCGTGGGAGAGAGGGTCTGCCTAGAGGAGACAGTGACGGCCCAGATGTTTGATCCCTAGTATGAGCCACATCAGGAGAGGGCGGGGCAATGGAGCAAGGCCTTAGGACGATTTGGAAAGGCCCAAGAATTGGCAAGAAGGCCACAGCTCCCCACCTCGGCTGCCAGCCTGAAGGCAGGCTAGGCCAGCCTCTCCCAGTTCAGGTCAAGGCTTACCAGGGCCAGCGTGTTTGTGTTGGCCTTGGCATTTTTCTCAGATTGCTCTGTAGTTGTTTTTATTAGTTTTACTCCAGCTGTTGCTCCAGGACCCTTCTGGCAGCAGGGCCTTCCAGGCTAGCTTGGAATCCTTTGTTAATTGACTCAAGTCACAAAGGTGCCATCGGCTTTGAACTCTTGCCAGTTCTGATGCCCGACAAATCCCAGGCAAGCACCATAGGAAAAGCAGTAATGAGGCTCGCACCTTGCGCTCACAGGGCAGGGCTCTGTCTGGTCAGGTGTTAAGTGGGGTGGTGAAGTGCCAGCCCAGGGAGACTGGCTTGAGGAGTAAACAGGCCCTGGGCATGTGCTGCCTCCTGGGTCCTAAGGGACACCAGGCTTGGGAGGAGATTTCACAGCATTCCTGTCAAAACCCTGCAGTTAATAGCATCTCGATGACCCAAATAAATTCACAGATATCTGTTACTCCCTGTGTTTTTACTTCACACCAACCAGCTCTTCACAGACGAGTCTCAGCTTGGGAAACACTTGGGAAGAGGCCTCTGAGATTTTTCCTGTGAAGCTATTAGTTTTACCCCATTTCACAGAGAGAAAGTACGAAAAAGCTTACGGAGGTCTTGGAAGAAGGACCACTGTCACCATGATGTCATGATGTGTATTGCTGTTTGAAACAGTCTCGTTTCATGCATATTATTTGAAAGTTATGGCAAGGGCAGAGTCAACAGAGCAAAATATTTATTCACTTCTGTGACACATCCCTCCAGAGTAGCATTTTTAAAAAGTGTTATATCAGCTGTAGTGTAAAATCAACTCCTCTATCCTCCAGTACAATGTGTAATCAGGTTATCTCTCTTTGATAAAGTTTGATACTTTCAAATGTCCAAGCATATGCGTTAAAGTTATATCTTAAAAAGGGGGTCCAGTAAGCTGCTGTTTGTTTATTAGGAGAGCTAGGTCACTAGTGGAAATCAGAAAACAGTTTACGAAGGCTTGGAAAGGTTGTCTCACAAGGTACCAGTAGTGCCTGTGTGGTAGGTGGAGAGAAGTTATAAATTAAGTAAGATTTAAGAGACACATCAACATGTAGACCTTGTTGAATCCTGATTTGAACAAACTATAAAACAAACAAAACATGAGACAACTGTGGAAAATTAGAATACTGACTAGATATCTGATTAAATTAAGGAGTGTTTTGTGTGTGTTTTTAAATTTAGGCGTAAGAATGGTATTGTGATTATATATATATTTTTAAATATATTTTATTGATTTTTTACAGAGAGGAAGGGAGAGAGATAGAGAGTTAGAAACTGAGAGAGAACCACATATGTAAAACAAAGATAATAAAGTCTTCTTTAAAAGATTGTTATAATTAAATTTATTTTATATACCACATCATTTTTTTAAAGGACTTGAATCTCATATCTTAAACAAACAAACAAAAATTTGAGCCCGGCTGGTGTGGCTCAGTGGTTGAGCATTGATGTATGAACCAGGAGGTCACAGTTCGATTCCCAGTCAGGGCACATGACCGGGTTGCAGGCTTGATCCCTAGTGTGGGGTGTGCTAGAGGCAGCTGATCAATGATTCTCTCTCATTGTTGATGTTTCTCTCTTTCTCCCCCTCTCCCTCTCCCTTCCTTTCTGAAATCAATAACAAAATATATTTTTAAAAAAGAGCTCACATCTCATCTTTTAGAGATATATCTACTGAAGTATTTACATGTGAAATGGTATGTCTGAGGTTTGTTTCAAAATAACCAAAGGGTCAGGGTGGGTGGGGGTCAAGTTATGGCTTTGGGTCAGAGCAAGAAAGAAAATTAAATTGGCCTTGAATTGATCATTATTGAAGATGAGAGATACAAGAGTTGTGATTTTATTTTATTATTTTTCTATTCCTCTATGTTGAACATTTCCACTATACAAAGTTCAAATTGAAAGACCTCAGTGGGCTCTTCCTTCGTGTTTAGCCTTATAGGTACTTATACTGTACATGTAATATTCCCCCATTAATTTATAAGCATTTTCTATCTTATCACAAATTCTTCATTGATATATATTTTTGTGGCTACATATTTTTTCAATTAATGGGATGTACCACGGCTTCCTTTACATTTTCCCTATACCTGGATATTTTAATTATTTTGAATTTTAGTCTGTATTTAAAAATTTTAAACTCAGGTTTGGAGTTGACCATTTTGACTGACTCATAAGGAAAGTCAAATCATTCATTCATTCATCCAAGCAACAGATATTTATGAAGCATCTTCTGTGTGCCATGTATTATGCTTAACATCGAGGACATAGGATTGAGTAAGAAGAACCTGTTTACTTTTTGAATTTCATGGAACTTGGAGGCTATTGGGTCAGTAAAATGAAGTATCACTTATTTTTTCCACCACTATGGTCTTAGTGCCCCTCTCTTGCATTCTATTAGCACCTTCTGCCCATGACTATCTGACCTCTAACATTTCATGGAAATTGTCCATATGTATATACATTTCTTCCACTATACTGTAAAGGCAAGGACCGTGTCTTTGTTCAATGTTTTTTGGGGAAAAAGCATTGATGGCTTCCCATGTGCTAGGCCCTGGTTAAGAAAGCTAAAAGACCTTTGCTTTCTTGGAGCTTCTAGGCTGGTGGGAGGACCAACATTAGACAAGAAAGCACACAAATTGGGTTATACATTGTAGTAAGTGCCACAAAAGAAATAAAGAGCGCTAGGAGAGAATAACAGGAAACCCTAATTTGGATGGATTAATTAAGGAAGGTCTGTTTTTGTAAATGACATTTGAGCTAAGCTGAGACTTGGAGGAAAGGGATCAAGCATTTATGTGAGAACTTGAATGAGAGACCAAGAGAATAGAAAGTGCAGGGACCCTAAGGTGGGGAAGGTTGTAGAATTTTCAAGGAACTGATAGAAGACAATATGGTACCAGTGTTGTGGGGAAGGGGGAACATGCTGAGAATGAAAATTGGAGCGGTATGTAGGAGATTCATATAGGACTTTCTGGGACAGGAGGAGTTTGAACTTGATCCTAAAGGCAATGGTATGTCATGAGGGTATGTAGGCAGGTTGTGTCTACTGCAATTACGATCCAGTTTAGGAGTTAATAGTTCCCTTTTGTTTTTTCATGGTGAATAAGCAGACCAGAGTGAAAGTGGTAGACCAATTCAGAGGCAATTTCAGGGGTTCAGGTGGGAAATGATGGAGACGGGACAAGGTGGTGGCAGATGAAGAATGGAGGTGGGCTTCAGATTCATGTTGGATATAGCATCAACACCTTGGTGATGGTTTGGACAAACGATGTGAGAGACAAGGGAATTTCAGGAGTTATTTCTGGCTTGACTATCTGGATGGGTGGTGATACTATTTACTGAAATGGGAAAACAGAGATGATTAGGTTTGGGGCTACATCTATAATCAGTTGGCACAGTTATGTGACTTTCTCCAGCAATGCTTACCTGGCACAGAGGAGGCAGTTGTAGGTTTGGTTTCATCCACACGTGAGGGTTTGTCAGGAGTGGGCGACAGGAGACAGAACAAAGGAGCTAAAGGCATTTTCAAGGAAGTGGTTTAGCATATCGTTAGACTAGGAACCCTAAACTCATAGACATGGAAATGAAGGTAGGAAGGGGCAGTTGGTCAGAGACAAGATGCTAAGACAATGGGGCTACAAGGGAAAGTGAACTGGAAGAATAGGAACATGTAGTTGTCTTCATCTTGGTACCCATGGCTCCTGGCATGTAGTAAAAGTTCAGTAAATACTTGTGATTAAACTGAGGTTATTGTTGACTTGAGGATTCTTGAATTTAGCAATCTTTCTGAATGAGTTCATCCTACTTTTCTACTTTAAGTCTCTGGTGGGTATAAACACAATAGTTACTGCTGGCCAGTGCGAAGTCACCCTGTGCTGTGGGAAGCTGGATGGACTGTGAATTGATCTCTGGACATTTTCCCATCTATCCACCCATCCCTCACTGAGCACCTGTCTTCATGCTAGATTTTTGGAAACAAAATGAATGAATGAGTAAATGGCAAAAAAAAAAAGTTCTGCTCATTAAGGAGCTATAAATAGCACCTGAGTTTCTAGACATGAACTTTTTGGCTCTTTGTTGTTCATACACAGTTATTTTGAAACTAGAGGAAAAAGCCTTTATTCTTTTGCCTGCTGTGTTGCTTTAAAATTTTATCAAAATGTAGAATGCTCTGAAGAAGCCCAGGTAGAAAGAAATCTTTCTATAGTGTCTAAAAATGTACAAAGAAAAATACCATATTATCTCACTCATTTATGGATAATAAAGAACATTATAACCTGATGAACAAAAAGATAGATACAGAGGCAGAGAAGCATTGAACAGACTGTCAAATTACAGAGGGAAGGGTTGGGGGGGGAGGTAAGAGATCAACCGAAGGACTTGTATGCATGCATATAAGCATAACCAATGGACGCAAGACACTGGGGGGTGGGGGTGGGGTGAGGGCATGTGCTGGTGGGTAGGGGAGGCCGGGGGAAGGTCAATGTGGAAAAAAAGGAGACATATGGACTACTATTTGTAATACTTTAAACAAGAAAATAAATAAAAATGTACAAATCCATTTCTCTAAGAGCCACGGTAAGGTCAGAAGCCATGCCTCTATCAAGGGCAGGATGCAGATTTTTACTAGTTTAAAAACTACCACATATTATTTTTCAGAATGGTTTCCCCACTTAAGGGCAATGTCCACCAACCCTTCTTTGGAAGTTGCCCAGTCTTTCATGAAAGACATCTAATTTCAGTTCATTGAATCAGCCTTTATTTTGTTTTTCTAAACCCTCTGTCCCTCCCAGAAAATCTGAAAAAAATCTCTCAAAGGAAACCAGGCTTTTGGACACTTGTTTTTTGTTTTTATTTTTTTATAGTAAAGGTGGAAATTTATTGAAGAGCAAGCACAGACTTTCCCACGTGGGGAGGGGGAAAGAGTCCCTTGGACATTTGGTGTCAGTCCTTTCCACTGTTGCATTCAGAAGGCTTGAGGGCACAAGTCCAAGGTGTTTGCTGAGTATCTGGCCCAATGGGGTGCATACTAGATGCTCATAAATTCTTATTTGACTAATCGAATGATAAAGATCTTATTAGGGCTGGGATTGTGTCTATGTCCTCAGCCCCTAGTATAGAGATAGCTGCCTTTTAGGTGTTCAATGAAAATGTTTGTTGAGTGAATGTTACTGGGGGCTGTTGAGCTTTGAGAATCCAAAAGTGTGCTGTAGAGTTGATTCATCTGATCCCTTTCTAGCTATGAAGAGTAATATGAGAAAGGGCCATGACTTTTGAATACTTTTGCTAGTGTTCTGCATCCTTTTTGGGAAGATGGGGAAGAGGTTAGCAGGCTGAGGCCTCCTTAATCATCACACTGATCTGACCTTCTCCTCGTCATCCATTCTCTTCCTGTGAAAAGTGTCACTCCAACCAAGTCAGTGAAGTAAAAACAAACCAACCAACCAAACCAACTTGGGTTCAATTATTATTCCTTTCCCTCATGCACGAGCTTTATGGTCCAAAATGCAGAGGGTCCACCCGAGAGACTGCAAACAGAGTGAGCACTAGAAAATTAGTAGAGCATAGGAAATAGAGTGAATAATATTGTAATAACTGTGTATGGTGTCAGGTGTGTACTGGGAACATCAGGGGGAACACTCTGTAACAATATGTGATTATCTAACTACTATGCTGTACACCGAAGCTAATATAAAATAATAATGAATGTAAACTGTAATTGAAAAAAAAGAGAGAAAGAAAGAAAAAGTTAGGAAAGAAGACCTGGGAAGAAGAGCACCACTTTATCAGCCATTTACGAGGACCTCCAACTGTTTCCTGCAGCATGGTTTATGTTTTGGTTCATGTTGGAGGAATGCTACTTTCCCACTCACGATGTTCCTTCCATGTGGTAAGGTCTTCTACTACAGTAACATTCTTGGCCTTTCCAGACCCATTTATTCACTCCTTCTGGAGAAGATAGGTGATATAACAGAAGGATGGATTTGAGAGGAGGAATGTGACTCAGTTTCTCCCTCTCTTGGGACTGACCGGCCAGCAGAGAGCCCCTATTCTGCCCTGTACTGGTATCCTTTAAAAAGGGCAGGTTTTGCTTCTGTTGGGGGGCCTAGTGGTCATTCAGTGCTGCCTGTGATGGGTGGGAAGTCTGTCTAATTCTGAGATTGAGTATTAGAAAACTCATCATTATTGCTGCACACTAAAGTCACATCTTCCCACTGTGAGTGATGTCACAGGCAGTTTGCGCTGCTATAATAAAAATACTATCGACTGGGTGGCTTAAATGACAAATATTTGCTTCTCATAAGTCTAGAAGCTAGAAAGTCTGAGATCAAGGTTCAGCATGGTTACATTCTGGTGAGGACTCTCTTTTTGGTTTGCAGATGACAGTCTTCCTGCTGTGTCCTCACATGGCAGAGAACCAAGAGAGAAGAAGCAAGCTCTCCTGTGCCTCTACTTATAAGGGCACTTATCCCAATATGAGGGCTCCACCCATTAGACTTAATAACTTTCCAAAGGCCCCATCCCAAAATACCATCACATTGGGGGGGTAGTGTTTCCACACATACATTTGGGGGTCACACAAACATTCTGTCCATAGCAAACAAGAACGGTATTTTCATCTCAATCTGCCTGTCCTGTGACTTTCTCTCAGTTGGTTCTAAACCTGAGGTCTAGCATTTGGGGATGGGAGTTGATATGGCTGAAAGGGTCAGGGACAAGCAGATGGTTTCTTGGGTTCTACCCTTAACCAGTTTGCATGGAACAAATCCCACTTTTTTTTGTGCACTTTCATCCAAGACTGCCATAGCCCTCTCCCATAGTTGCTACTCCCTTCCCTGCATGAGTGTAACCCTATGCTGTACTGTTTTGCTGCTGCAGACCTCCCCACCTCCCACCCAGCATTCTCCATCTGATAACATCATTTAGAGAGGAGAGGGGGAACTCTAGGAACAGAGGAAAGGAAGAGGGGGCAGAATCACTCTAAGTGGCGGCCCTCTTAGAGCACCCTGAATACAAACTGACTCTTCTTCAACCAAGCAGATGCTCTGAGACTCATGTTTTATTAGGTTGAATTCTTTTTCTCTTGAAATACATTGGTTCCACATGCAAATAAGGCTCTTCATCAGTCAACCCTAATAGCTGACCAGGTTGTGTGTGTGTGTGTGTGTGTGAGTGTGTATGCAATAATGCCATATCCTATCTAATAAAAGAGAAACATGGTAATTAGCCATACCTCCGCTACCCTTCCCATTGGCTAATCAGGGAGATATGCAAATTAATTGCCAACCAAGATGGCGGCCGGCAGCCAGGCAGCTGACGTGAACAGGGCGGCTTGCTTGCTTCAGTGACGGAGGAAGCCAAGCTTTCCTGCCTGCCTTGCCAGCCTCTGAGCTGCAACTCTAAGAAACATTGTAACAAATATAGAAGCTAAACCAAACCCCAGAAACCTGCTTTAGTCAGCCAGGCTTCAGCCAGCAGGACCGCAACATTGTTTCAAATACAGAAGGTAAACAAAGGCCAGAAACCTGCTTTCAGCAGCCGAGG
>NW_005360124.1:11820508-11877669 GCF_000412655.1 Myotis brandtii | reverse complement strand
CCTGCTCTGTGCATGACAGGGGGCAGCACCCCAACTCCCCAATTGGCCCTGCTCTGAGCCCGACCAGGGGCTGCACCTAGGGATTGGGCCTGCCCTCTGCCACCTGGGAGCAGGCCTAAGCCAGCAGGTCATTATCTCCCGAGGGGTTCCAGACTGCGAGAGGGCACAGGATGGGCTGAGGGACCCCCTCTCCCCCCGAGTGCACAAATTTTTGTGCACTGGGCCTCTAGTCTATATATATAAAAGCCTAATATGCAAATTGTCCCCTCGGGAGTTCGATCGCTTGCTATGACGTGCGCTGACCACCAGGGGGTGGCACGGAACAAAGGAAGGCCCCATCCGGCAGCAGGGGAAGGGAGGCCCCAGCTGGCAGCCAGAAGGCCCTGATTGGCCCTGATGGCTGGCCAGGCCTAGGGACCCTACCCGTGCATGCATTTCGTGCACCGGGCCTCTAGTATTATATAATATACACTAATGCTATATTCAGGGTGGGGCAAATGTAGCTGTATAGTTGTTACTATGTAAAAACACAGCACCCATTCTTATATTCTTATTAATTATTGTGTAATTTTCCATACAAACAACTTACGATTGCCCCATCCTGTATACATACATATATTTGGGATTTAATGCTACAGATGGATACATAAATGTACAAAGAAGTGTGTGTGTACACATACATTTGCTACTTATAATAGAACAGCTCTGTCCCAGTAGCCTTTAAAATTCAAAGTCAATAAAGATAAGATACTATTTCCATATTTCTGTTGTTCTCAAGGTTAAGTCTTTGAATCAAGCATCTTTTCCAATTTGGGATTTAATTTCCTTGAAAAGAGAGTACATGGAGGGCAAAAACTTAAGAACCTGGGTCTTTTTTCTGACATGTCCCTGGGCCTGGAGCACTGTCCTCCTGCGTTGTTGCCTGAGTTTCACTGCATAGTGTGGTGCAGGCTGTGCTGTATTGGCTCTCTTGGCTTCTTCTGTTGCTATACTCTATGAACAAATAGCCAGACTTGTAGGTGGCCAGGGGAAGGTATAATTAGAGGGAGAAAGTGGTGAGGTTTGACAAGACAGGAAATACAGTAGCTCTCATCCACTGGAGACTTACGTATTATGTAACTGGCCAAGGATGCATTGCCTATCTCATCCATTACTACAATAATGATATGGCCAGTGTTGCACTCTTCAAAAGAAAGGCATTTACAGGTGCGACAGTAGGTAGACAGACAGATAGAATATGAATGGAAGAATAAATATGTTGTGTGCTTGGCACTCTATTGGGTGCTGTGAGAGCCACAGGGTGCTATGAGTGGACCAGCCATGGATCCTTCCCAATTGCTTGCTTCTTGCCTGAAAGTGGGGTAGGTTAAGTGCTATGGAATTGAACAAATGAGAACTGCTATCTAAAACTGTCAATTTAAGTCATCAAGCATTTGGCAGACAAATTCCTTCAGGGGAGCGTCCATAGCATTCATGTTTGGTTCTCTTACCTTGCCTATCCCACAGAAGGCCTGCTAAATATTTTTTTTAAACACTTTTTAAAATTAATTTCAGAGAGGAAGGGAGAGGGAGAGAGAGATAGAAACAATCATGAGAGAGAATCACTGATTGGCTGCCTCCTGCATGCTCCCTATTGGGGATCGAGCCCGTAACCCAGGCATATGCCCTGACTAGGAATTGAACCGGTGACTTCTTGGTTCCTGAGATGATGCTCAGTCATTGAGCCATGCTGGCGAGGTGGCCTGCTAAGTATTTAGTGAACGTATTAGCACACATTATTTACAGAGCACTGTGCTTGGATCGTGGCTAGGCAGGGACACATTGAGAGAAGCTTTGTGCTCACCACAGCTCTGTGTTGGAAAGATCTGCTTGAGATGCTTAGCCTGAGTTTCTGAAGTATTTCCCTCCGACCTTGGTGTTTTCTATTTTCCATTTCCTACCCACCTGAACTCTTTCTCTTTCTCCAAAAACAGAGGGCTTTGTCTAAGGGAACTGTGATTGTCTTACTAGAAACAGCACTTTGCAAAGCTTACTTTGTATAAGATGCCTTTCAATATCTACCTGTGGCACCCGGGCCCGAGGGCAATGGCATCCACTTAAGGCTTTAAGGTTTAAAATAATGTTCTTAAAGTGGGACGTGCCATATGAACAGTGGGCTGCTCTGCTCCATCTGTGGCCACATGTGGATGGGCACCCCTGAAGGAGAAGGCAAAAATGCATCCAGGTTTCTGGTGCACATTTTAGGCTCTGAGTCACAGTTATTGTTATTATTATTTATTCCTAATAATTAAAACTACTTTTTAGTGTTCATGGCAAATCTCCAAGGTAGGAATTATTGTGACTTGCAATTTAAAAAGAAAGGGACATGCGATTTGACTAAGGTTATATCACTAGTACAGTGGTTCTCAACCTTTTGGCCCTTTAAATACAGTTCCTCATGTTGTGACCCAACCATAAAATTATTTTCATTGCTACTTCATAACTGTAATGTTGCTACTGTTATGAATCGTAATGTAAATATCTGATATGCAGGATGGTCTTAGGCGACCCCTGTGAAAGGGTCGTTCGACCGTCAAAGGGGTCGCGACCCACAGGTTGAGAACCGCTGCACTAGTAAAAGGCAGAGTGAGGACTCAAGCCAGACTCCAAGTTCTTTCCCTTTTGTTGAATGAATGATTTAATGAATGAATGACTGGTGACGTCGCCAGATGCACCAGGAGTTGACCTGATTGTTGATGTTCTGCAATTCTAGTGCTCTCCCCAAATATTGGCATGGCTCATTATCTTAATTCAAGGTAAGTTAGTTGATGTGTCCAGGCCATGGAACTCTGTTAAATTCATGAGGTCACTTCTTAAAGAAGCATTTTAGTGAAAGGAGGCACCACCAATCAATTAGCCAATTTTGCTCTTTGTATAGTGAGACCTAGGTTCCCACCAAGATGAATTTATGGGAAGTTGGAATTCAGGCTCTGTTATTTTAGCTAGCTGTTTCTTCCCCAGGTCTGATGCGCATAATGTGCAGTAGCCCTGAGTGAACTTAAGCTCTCTGTGTTCTCTCCTTGCTCCTGTGGAATAAAGGAGCTCAAGGTAAGCATCCAAAAGGCCATAGGAAAGGAAGGAGGGACTGGGTGATCCATAACTTGAAAGACAGTGTTTAAACTACTACTACTACTAGTAGTAGTAGTAGGAGGAGGAGGAGTAATTTAGGATTATTATCTATAATTTCCTCATTCTTCCTCTTCTTGTTCTGTCAAGTCCCAGGTACGTTTAGTTCTTGTTGCTCTTAACAATATGGCAGCTAAAATGTGTATCACAATTAAGAACGTGCAGATGAGACTTCACAACAACTCTCTGAGGGAAGTGTCATTGCTGTCATTTAGAGATTCTCTGAGGGTTGAGGCACCGAGCCTGGTCCATTGACTCCAAGTTTACAGCTTCTGCAGAGCCCAGGGCCTTCTGGGGATGGGGTGGGGAGCTCTCATCCCTTCCGGCCACCCGCCTTGGACGCTGTCACCTGCTCAGGAGGAGAGTTTGTATGAGGAGGCCCTAAAGCCTTGGACTTTGCAGACTATTGCGCCGCCTCTCAGAGACCAACTCACGAGAGTTTGCCCTAAAACATACACAGCAATTTCTGTGCTAGATGCTGACTTTTTGGTATTTCCTGCTGGAGCTCTGTTTGGGTGGAGTTCCCGTTGGAAGCACCAGAGTGTTCCTGTTTGTGCAGTTGATTTTCAAAACCTTAAATAAACTCTGTTGTGATGTGTTCAGAAGCATAACAGCTCAACAGCTATTTATTAAGCACCTACTATGAGCCACTCTGAGCCTGGCACTAGTAGCTGAAGATAATGACCTCAGCAGACCTTGCTTTCAGTTGGGCCCAGGACACAGATTAATTAGTAAACAGGCATTTGCCCTCCAGGTGGCATGTGCCATGAAAGACCAAGTCCAGGGTGTTGGAGGTGGGAGTGGGGTGCAAATAGCATGAGCAACAAACCCAGAACCCAACCCTGAGAGTGGCAGGACTTGGGGGTGTGCTATGGACCAGCAGAGGCTTCCCAGAGCCAGTACCAGCGAGACTGCAACCTAACTATAAGAAACTAATTCTTGTAGAATCTGTTCTCAATTATCTGCAAGTAGCTGATTCCACTTCATTGGCAAGAAAAACGTTTTTAAGCCTTCTTTCAATGGCTTGAGTTATCTCCATGACTTCTATTTTCACTGCATTTTTTTAAAAAAAAATAGGGGTTCCATTTTATTTTATTTATTTAAAATATATTTTAAATTTATTTCAGAGAGGAAGGGAGAGGGAGAGATAGAAACATCAATGATGAGAGAGCATCATCGATAGGCACACCTGATAGGCATACCCCCTACTGGGGATCGAGCCCGCAACCCAGACATGTGCCCTGACCTGGAATCGAACCATGACCTCCTGGTTCATAGGTCGATGCTCAACCACTGAGCCACGCTGGCCAGGCAATTTTCACTGCATATTAACACAGAGGCAGCAAATCTCATAACACAGTTTCGCCAACTGAGACAGCCTGCCTGAAGGAAAGTTTGGGACTAGTGACACACTGCATTTCCTGCTTCGACAGAGGAGAAGCGAAAAGTGGGGTCAGGCAGGGAAAGTGAACTGTTCCCCAAGCTTCCAGCAGTTCAGCTCTTTACGGGGAAGCTCATTATTTCATTTGAAGCGCATTTTCGGGATATCAAGCAGGCACATCTCTGTTCAAATACCAGGTAGGCAACAAACACATTCCAGAGCCTGCAGATGTAAATGACTTGGAGATTGTATTCTCCTTTTAGGGTCTCCAGGCCATTGTTCCCTCCATTAGTGCAAATAATAAAGACCAACTTCCTGCCAAAAGGAAAAATGGGGGTGGGGATGGAGAACAATACAAAGGCTTCTGTTCCTCTGGCCAGACTGAGTTCCCTGCGATTAGTCTGGATCTGCTTTTGATCTCTTGGTCAAGCAACAGAATGCCTATTTAATTTTAAAATAAACTTGACTGAGGTATAATTGACAAGCACTAAAACGCACCCATTTGAAATACCCCCTTCTAAGTGTGGACAAACGTATACAACCAGTGTAACGGCCTCCACAACCAGGGACACAGATTAGCAAACATTTCAACTCCCCAAAGTTCCCTTAAGCCTTTTTGCTGCTACCCCAGCCCCAGCCCGGGCAACCGCTGACCCACTTTCTGCCACCATAGGTGAAGGCTGCCTGTTTCAGAATCGCCAATAAGTGAAATCATACCACATGTATT
Source organism: Myotis brandtii (assembly GCF_000412655.1). Classification (NCBI taxonomy): domain Eukaryota; kingdom Metazoa; phylum Chordata; class Mammalia; order Chiroptera; family Vespertilionidae; genus Myotis; species Myotis brandtii. The sequence goes on along the minus strand of NW_005360124.1, from coordinate 11,872,396 downwards.
CTTTTGTGTCTGGCTTTTACACCCAGGATCATGTTTTCATGATTCATTCTCGTTCGTGCTTCATCGTTCATTCCTTCTTATATAATATGCTGATTTTTGAAGTAGCAAACAATTGTTCAGTGTACCACTCAGTAAGATGAGCAGATCAAGGAAGTCCCTCTGGTCTAAAAATTCTATCATCTTGCCCGGGAAAGGAAGGCCCGAGAATTGCATCAGGTTAGTGAGGATCACATTTAAGACGCAGCCAGCACATGCGTTCCGGAGCTCCAGGAGCCCAGGGGGACAGGGGGAGATAAAGCCTGGTGAGTGATAGAACACATTACGGAGGATGGCAGGGCTATTTGTTCAGTTCTGTTATGAGCTCAGCAAAATGTGACAATCCTGAGACATATAAATATATTTTGCTGTATTTATGAGTGTTTGTCTCGGGAGACCTGGCAGGGAGGGGTGGGTGGCAGAGTGGGTTCCTGCAGGAGTGGAGTAGGCAGGGATAACTGGGGAAGCCGGAGCCTGTCCCAGGATGCACAGCCAATAAATACTAGTAATTACAATGAGAGCTAATATTTATTGAGTATTACGGGTCAGGCCCTGTGCTATGTTCCTTATACGCATTGTTGCCTTTAACCTGTACCTGTAGCCTATGTAGCAAAGGCCAACAGTCCTCTGTTTGTTTGTTTTAATCCTCACCCGAGGATATTTTTCCATTGATATTTTAGAGAGAGTGGGAGAGAGAGGGAAATACAGAGAGAAACATCAATGTGAGAGAAACACATCAACTGGTTGCCTCCTGCACGCGCCCTGACCAGGGCCCTGGCCGGGAGGAGCCTGCAACCGAGGTATGTGCCCTTGATCGGACCCGAACCCAGGACCCTTTGGTCTGCAGGCTGACGCTCTTCCACTGAGCCAAACTGGCTAGGGCCCTTCAGTCCTCTGACTGCACCCCTCACATTGTTTTACACACACTTATCACACGCTTAACTGCATATACTTATCACATAGTTATCTGCACACACTTATCACGTGTACCGTGCTCTCAGCAGTCAGCACCGTGACGGCTCTGTGTTATAGACAGTCCTTGAGCTACTGAACCACTTTGCTTCCCAGCCCTGAGAACAGAAGTGCCGTGGACTTTACTGGTAACTAACCAGTGCGGGGGGACAAGCACCCCAGCTTCCCGTGTCACCTTTTGTATCTCCAGTTCTTCCCTCCGTGGTATTTTGCTTGCTTCTCAAACTTGTTCACCCTCCTTTTCTTCCCAGTCCCACCCAGCTTCTCAAGCAGTTTTCCTTGGGGACACTTCCTGTTCAACCACGTTCACGTGAGTCCTTAGCTCAAGGTTGGCTTCCAGGGACCCCAAACGTAGGCAAGGTGCTGTTCACATAGCCATTTTACAAATGAGAAAACTGAGGTTGACGGAGGTGGGGGTGGGGAAAGGAAGGATGTAGCTAACTCCTCCTCATCCTTCAGATGAAAACGTGACCTTCAGCTTCCTGGGTGCCTGTCCTGACTCTCCAGCTCAGTGAAGTTCCCTGCTTATGCTCTCAGAACTCTCCTTGAGCACTTATCTAGGTTGTCCGTTTCCTATGATCTGAACGATTATTGCACGACTGACCAACTCCCCTGCTAGACTGCTGGCTCCAGAAGGTCAGGGCCTCATCTCTAGTGCTCTTAGCTGCATCACAAGGACCTTGGCAGAGTGTTAGAACATAGTAATTGCTCAATAAATATTTACTGAACGAATGAATGATTTGAAGTCCCTTTAATTTCCTCATAGGTGCTCACCGGCCTCCCAGTTACTTCTCAGTCTCTGCATGAGCCAGAAATGCACAATGTACAACCCCAAAGAGTGACACAAGATGTCCTGCCCACTTCTGTTCTTCGGGGCACTTAGGGAAGAGCAATATCCAGGGCGAGGTGACAGATGTTTGCACCAGGGGATCAAAACTGAGTGTCAACTGTAGAGTTGAATCTAGAGGTGGCCCTGGAAGGCTGGGTAGAATCTGTACGATTAGGAGGAAATTCGAATAATAATTTTAACGAACTACAATGTCATTTAAATACACACACACCCTGCATTGCATACACATTCGTGGCTCCCTGTACTTCTTAACAAAAGTACAGTCAGCCCCAAGTTCTCCTTAGGAAGCTGATAAGCATCTCTTTCCTTCTATTCCGGCAGGGATGGTTCCCCAGCTACATAAAATTTATAAACTGCTTTGGAAGCATTTGCGGAGAAAGGTGCCATATGAATTCCGAGATTATTGAAATAAATGCTGATTTAAAGATTTCCCAGGTGTATAGTTAAAATATACCTGGGCACACACATACACTCACACCCCACACTCAGGGTACTTTCCGCTCTGATCAGCAGAGGTAAATTTTCCTACCTGACAGTTGACTGTAAATCGAGAACTGTGTTTTAATAGACACCACTTTTCTGCTTCTGTGTGCTGCTGTCTCCAGCAATCCTTCACCTCCCGGGACACAGGGCCTGAAGGATCTTGGCACATTCTCTCCACTGCACATGGAGAGGTGGTGCTTAGCAGCAAGGTAAATATTGGCCTGCTGTACGTGAGCAACAAATATAAATAAGTCAGGATAGCCTGAGAAAAATTCATCTCTGGATCCACCATTTTTCTTACCAATAGGTAAGCAAATAGGAAATCACGAGTTTCCCAGGTTTTTGCCAAATCCAAACCAAGTATTTTTGTAGTAATATAAAAGCTGGAAAGTATTTGAGAGTCAATAAATGCTGAATCCATAATTTTGCTGATAAATACATGCCCTCATTTCTACAAACCTTGCTTATTGGACTGGATTACTGAACTTCTCTTCCTGACTTTACCCCTCAAAATCCTGTCCATCAATGTTTAGTTCCAGTAGCTGAAATAAACCAGGCTGTCCCGCACCACAGTGCCTTTGCACGTGCTGCCCTTGGGTGCCTGGACTGGAATACATTCCATTAATCCACATGGGCTGGGGACACTTTCTGAGCTTTCAACAGCTGGTACTCCAGGATCACCTTTAATTTCCTTTATGAAGGTTTTTTTTTTTTCAAACTCTTCCATTCCCAGAATTGCCACTTTATCCTGAACAAATATGACTGTATATATATATTTAAAACACTGACATGACTGGGTTCTCTTGGAAAGCCCCTGCTCACACCCTGTGCCCACTCAGGCCACAACTGATACTTCATTGCTACACAATTGCCCCCTTGTGACCTCTCAAAGCATTTTGAGTGACGTAGATTTTATTGAAATGTCCACAAGGGAGAAAAGTGGAGGGCTTACATTGAACACCATATGGCCACACTTCATAAAAATCCTCATTAAAAATCTCCATCATTCAGAGAGCCTTTTCTCCCATCACCAGCTGCCTTATCTACGGTCTCCTCCATTCTCCACTTTCCTACAACTTCCTCCCATCCCTGGAGTCCTCTCGATCACCTCAATCTCAATGAGCAATTTAGCCCTTTCTTCTTCATTAACTTGCATCCTTGAAGTTTTACCTCTTGTTCATCAAACCAAGTATCTCTTTGAGATCAACCCTTGCAAAGGTATGTGGTGTGAAGAAAAACCAAACACATTTCTTCCCCTTCCACTAAAGACTGGAGTAACTTGAGGGTAGGAATCAAGCCTCATACCCCTTTGCATCTCCTACGCAAGACAGCGGTGGGAGAAAGTGGGCTTACAGTTGTTCTTATGGAAACAGACATGCAGGTACAGCTTTTTAACTCAGAATGTCACAAAGGCACTGCAAACCTACTTTTGCCCATCCTTGTATTTATAAAGTGAAATAAAAGAATATGGCCGCAGATTAAAACCCCTAATGTCCCACTCTAATCATGGTTTTCTCCTGTTTAAAAGATCTATACCTTCTCAATGAATGCTTTGGCCAATTGTCATTTCTCTCAGACTCTAGCACTCCGCCCAGCTATGATGGGAGTCCATTGTGCACATTCTTGCCTGCAGGCATCCATTCAGGTTGTCTCTTCAGGCTTGGGATTATTGATGCTGTTCGTGAGAGTGGTTGGTGGTGGGTTTTCTATCACCCTATTGAAGGTCAAAATGGATGCAACCGGTCTGGTCTTGTAAGTCCATCCAAGTCCTTTCTATTCTTCAAGGCTCCGTGCAGGTCTTCACTTCCTCAGGATACTTCACTGAGGGCTCAGTCCAGGCAATTCTCTCTTGAGTCCTTAGGACATAAGCCCGAGTGCATCCACGCTGACGGCACTAATCGTTCAGCCTTACAGTATTTGGAACTTGGGGCATAAGGCTTTGAGGTCATTCCTCTTCCAAGAATGTGGTCATTCATTCGTAGGTCTATTTACCAGATTTTTTAGGTTTTTCCCAATTCCCAGACTTGTAGTAGGTTTGTACTTATCTAATCCCTTGAAGTTACGTGTGACTATTTAATTTGCTTTGGCCAATGAAACGTGAGCAGAGCTGACACAAGCCCCTTTAAAAGTATTATTTTTATTGATTTCAGAGAGGTAGGGAGAGGGAGACAGAGATAGAAAAATTACTAATGAAATAATCATTGACCAGCTGCCTCCTGCACGCCCCACACTGGGGATTGGGCCCGCATCCTAGGCATGTGCCCTGACCTAGAATTGAACTGTGACCTCCTGGTTTTTAGGTTGACACTCAACCACTGAGCTCAAGCCCTTTTAAAGAAGAAGTTCTCAGAGGAAAAAATGGTAAGAGCTGGTGATTGATTGATCACGCTCATTCCCCATGGCATGGCAGTGTTTAAGATATCCAGTGGACTGTCCATCAGTCTGGGTCCTTGAGTGAGGACCCAGCTGACTCACAATTGGTATGTGGTGTGAAGAAGAAGTAAACCTTTGTTGTGGTAACACCATTTAGATTCAGATATCACCCCAATAATTAATAACAGAAATGAATAAAGAATAATGGTGTTATTGCAGCACAACCTATTGTTTCCAGATAGACAGTGAGTTCCTTGAAGGCAGCACTCAGGCATAACTCAACTTTCTATCCCCCAGAGAACATAGCACAATGCCTCAGGCATGTTCAATAACTACTTCTGATTGTTCACATATACTGAGATAAGGTAAAATATATGAGACTAAGAGCAGGTCTTTGTGTTAGGACTTTCCCCTTGAGACATCAGCTTCTGAAAAACCAAAATAAACGTACAAGATGGTTCCAATCATATTCTAAGAAGATGCTTGCATACAGGAAGGCAGAAGAGTGTAATCAAAGGAACCTGGGCTTTCAAACTGGATGATCCTGGGTTCAAGTGCAAGCTCTACCATGTGCTTGATGGCAGGACTTTGGGACAGTTATTTAAGCTCTTTGAGTTTGGAATGACATCACTACCTGCTACACGAGATGACTGTGGGGACTGAATGTATGTAAAGCACCCACATAACGAATGGCCAATAAACATCATCCTTTAGGCTCTCCTCCCATCACGCCTGCGGGTTGGTATGAACTCTTGCTTAATTTTCTGGGAACTACTTTTCTTCAGTTACTTCCTCTGAGCTCCTGGTTATTTGCCTCATTCCTGGTTTTATTTAGCTTGGTCTACCTCAGATCCTTGGGGTTTTCCTTGTGCTGCCCCGTGCACACTCTGGCCTTCTGAGAATGTCCATCTGCAACTGGCTAGAGTTGGCAGTAGCCCTTGGCAAAGGAGGCCCAGTGGTGGGGGTGGGGGTGAAATGGCTGTCGGCTGCCAACCTTTTAAGCAGGGCCCTCAGTGAGGCAGGCATAGTCAGGGAGGTGGTCACTGTGGGGGAGAAAAATTTAAGAGGTCATGGTTACCAGTTCCAAGGACGCCCACCTGGCCAGGCCCTGGCTCTAACGACAGGCGATTCCTCTGCAAACCTGGGCTCCTATCAGTGACAGTAGCAGGGAAATCTGTGACATGATCTTCAGTGACTGACTCCTGCCACTGGCTGAGGCTTGGTGTAGTGCCGGAGGGCTTGTGCTTTTTGGACTCATGGCTCGGAGAGCCTTGTGTTTGCAGATTTATGTATTGTCCCTGAGTCCTTGAGGCCACCCCGCCCCCTCTGTGCAGCAGCAGCCCTGTTGTGGCATGTCCAGCCACCCCAAAGGTGCTTGTGTAACTTGTTTTTCAAAGTCTTGGCAGGAGTTCCAGTCCTGAGGTGAGAAGGGTGTTTACATTCTGGAAGAGCAGTCCCAGCGAAGTCTTGCATCAGGGCTGATCCTGACCAACCCCGGTGCCCCAGCCCCTTGTGTCTTTGTGGGACGGCTTGTGACAGCCATGAGGTGGTCCGGGGTCTGGGAGAAATGAGCGGAGCCTGAAGGAAGGCAGGCTGCGTGGAAGCATTCGTCCAGCCCTGGGGCTCTGCCGCTGCCCTGGGCTCACTGCCCTCCCTGGAAAGGCGCTGGAGCTTCTTCAGAACAAAGCTTTTGTTGCCCTAGTGCCCAGCGCTGTGCTCCACAGACATTCATTAGTCAATAAACTGTGAAAATTATTGGGCCCGGAGACGCTGCTGAGGACACACGGGTGGAAGTTCTTGACTGACACCCCAGTTAACAGCTTTCTCTGAATAGTGCGTACATGAGTAATAGCAATGGTTACTATTTATTAAATACATACTTAGTCTATGACAAGCAAAGGCACCTATTATTTCCTTAAGTTCCACAAGAGTCAATAGTTCCACACAATACATATTTCTCTCCCCAGTTAATAGCCAAGGGCACAGAGACTCATGGGCACAAAGTCTGAGGGTGTCACCTGAGGTGACACAGACAGTAAACCAGGATTCAAAGCTCTTTGCATAACCGGAGGCCCTGCTGATCAACTTTCCATTTCTTCACACAACTTCTCCCCTGCTACTCCTCACCTCCCCTACCCATCCCCATCTCTGCACCCTGAAACAGCTGCAGTAGAGGTTGACTTTAAAGAAACATGGGCCACCACGCCCCTGCTGTGGGCAATCCTGCATTTTTTTTGGAGGGGGTCATTTCTTCCTCTTGCAAATAGATTGGAATTCAGCATGGAAAGAACCCTGGAGAAGCCGCCCCCAACCCTCACAGATGTCTGCTTTGTTGTACTTAAGAACACCCACTAGAAGGTCCAGGGCCTTCTAATACCTGTCTCACCCCCACCCTCCTGCCTTCCAGTGGGGCCACTCGGCTTCCCTCTCCTTCCTCCTCTGACTGGTTGCAAGGCTGGTTTTCACTTCACTAGAAAAATCTTGCTCTATGGACGGTCCCTGGCACCAAATATACACTCACTAAATACTGAATTGCATGCTAAATTCTAGACAAAGGAAGAAAAAGCCAGGGATCCAGAAGAAAACAGAAAGCTTGGAGGATTGGGGAGGGGGTGCAACAACCTGACTCCCTCCCTCCCTCCTAAGGGAAGCAGAGGCTTCTTTAGTGTTAATGCTGTCATTGGATGAGAGTAATATCCAAATAGATCGAAAGCTCCAATCAATGCCAGAGCACAAGTGCGTACGCGGGGTTGTTTCCTTGGAAATATTTCAGCAGTAATTACTCTCCAAAGAGAAATATCCAAACAATTTCCTTGACCTTCTGGGTAGAAGTAACAATTGGACAGGAAGTCATCTCTGTGGCCTTTTGCTTGCGTGTGTGTGTGTGTGTGTGTGTGTGTGTGTGTGTGTGTGTGTGTGTTGCGCATGTGCACACGGCTGCATCTTCAGCGGTTGTCCTGTCCATAGGGTGCCTTTGACAGTCGCTCTATTCAAACGCTGAGGCGTGGGTTGGCTGGCGGTGCAGTGCCTGCCACCAAGCAGCAACAGCAGCAACAGCAGCAACAGCAGCAGCAGCAGCAGCAGCAGCGGCTGAGATCATGCTGTTGATTTTGTTTTACAGACAGCAGCCCAGTCTGTTGTGCAGAGGACAGAATGTTCTCTTTTGTGAACTGAGCTTGAACTTTTCCAACCCACTTTGTTTGAGGAACTACACAGACACAGAGGGGAACACAGAGGGAAGATAACCCCTAAATCTTGAAATCGTCTTGCTCTTTCTGATTTTGGCCCAGACCGTTTGCTCTTCACGGCTTGAAATTAAAATTCCCAAGCATTACCATTCTTGGAAGAGCAAACCAAGGGCCTGGGATGTCCTTTTTCTCAGTCTGGACTTGGCGACTGGAAATTAATAAGTCTGTCAGCACCTCTCCTCAGATTTTTCCCCTGTTGGGCATTCAAAGGACAATGACCACAGAAGTTATTTTCCTGCAAGGAAAGGCACAGTCCCCAGCGCCTGTGACTTCGGTCTCGGTTGTTTTTAGGCTATCTCGATATTACAGATAGTGTTCCCCCACTTGCCGATGGCCTCCATAAAATCACCACTCGAGAAGCTGCCAATACTTCGTAAGCTGGTTTGAAATTTCTCTCCCGAAACAAGGTTTACCGAGTCTTAGGGCTGACTCTCCAGTCGGGGGCACACTGATAAATGGCTCAGGGGCTCTGCCTTAGGATCTGAGGGTGAGACCTCTGTAGGTGAAACAACAGAAGTTTTCCAACTTATTCTTTTTAATAGCAGTGAGTTCTTTTTTATACACTAAAATTTACCCCAAACCCACTGGTGAGGCAGAAGAGCACAACTTTGTGTGAGCCCTGGATTTTGTGTCTCTTACTTGTGGACGCACATAGCATATTGGGCAAGTTATGTTTTCTAAAACTTGATTGGAGCAAGGGGCATGATGCTTATCTTGTGCACTTGCAGAGGCATTCATTAGTGTCGAGTGCTATACTGCTGACCAATGAAAGAGACTCTTCTCTTGAATTTGCTGCTCTACCACCTACCTCCTCGATTGGAGGGGGTAGGGGGCGGGGCGGTGCTGTCTTATAGATCTTGCTCACTGCTGGCAACTGGGATATTCCTACAAGAGTGTCTTTACTTCTGAGATGATTCTAGTTCCTGGAGATTCCCTGAGACCTTCCCCCCCCCCCCAAGTTAACATATCATCAGAATATTGGTTAATTATTGGTTAATAAGTTCATTTATTCTCTAAACTTTCATTGAATACTTGCTATGTTTAAGTTACTGGATGGGATCTAGGAATTGGGAGAAGAGTAAGATATGTTCACAGCCTTCAAAGAGTTTACAGATTGTCCAGTGGGAGAAGCAGAAATACCCACACATACATATACACACATATACACATACATATGCACATATGCATATTCACACACATATACACACATAATAAATACATATGTATGTAATACTTATAATACAAAGGAGGTTGATGCATGTTTAATGGAGGTACAAGTAATAAACTGTGAAGGCAGAGGATTACAGATACAAGATGAGGATTCTAATAGGTAGAAGTTGAAACAAGAACAGTCTAGACAGCAAGATAAAGAATCATGAAAATAGATGAACTTTGTGGTTTATAAAATTGTGTAGTGTATTATATTTGGGTAATGAATAGTTCTTGCAACTGAGCAGTTGATGCTTGAGTATGTAGCAAGAAGCAAAAATAGATTGAGCCTAGCTTGGGGATGTCTGCATTCCTCCTTTGTACCACTGCTAACTTTTCTTGCTGATTTTGTATGATGCCTCAGAATCCTTCTCACCACAACTCTTGAAGAAGCCACCACTAATCAATTGGGGTTGGTACTTGAGATAAAGCCATTTGTCACTCCGGGCTTGGGCCTTAAGTCCCATGATTATGTATTTGTATTTGTATTTTGTTGGGTTGTTCTTGGGGAATTATTGTATGTTTTTTAAAAAATATGTTTTTATTGATTTCAGAGAGGAAGGGAGAGGGAGAGAGAGATAGAAACACCCATGTTGAGAATCATTGATTGGCTGCCTCCTGCATGCCCCCTACTGGGGATGGAGCCTGCAACTCAGGCATGTGCCCTGACAGAGAATCAAACTGTGACCTCCTGGTTCATGGATTGACATTCAACCACTGAGCCACACTGGCCGGGCTATTGTATGTTTTTAAGAGTCAGAATGTTATGAGAGGATGACATGATTCAGCCTGTGTTTTTGTCAGGTAGCTGATGGCCATGGGAAGGATCCATGAGAAAGTTGAGAGACTGGCAATAGACTGACTGACTGACTGCAAGCAGATTGGAAACACAGAGATCAGTAAGAAGATTACGCAAATCACCTAAGCAGTGGAAGTGGCAGGGAAAGGCGGGTACACTGATGGGGCACTGGGGAGATAGAAATGATAGGACTTGGTGATGACCGAGGGAGAAAGAAGACTTGATAATTGGGTATTCTCATCTGGGTTATAAAGAGAAGAGGGGACTGCTACAGTCTGAGAACGTATCCTCTCAAAATTCATATGTTGAAATCTTAATCCCCAAAGATAATGGCATTAGATGGGCCTTCGGGAGGTGCTTAAGTCTCAAGGGTGAAGCCCTCATGGTTGAGGTAAGTTCCTTATAAAAGAGGCTCCAGAGAGACTCCTAGTCCCTCCTGCCACGTGAGGCCAGAAGGAGAAGTCTCCCACCTGGAAGAGGGCCCTCACCCAACCGTGCTGGTGCCATGACCTTGGACTTGCAGCCTCCAGAACAGCAGGAAATATATTTTTATTGTTTATAAACTACCCAATTTGTGGTATTTCCTTATAGCAGCTTGAATGGACTAAGTCGGGGCCAAGAGAAGGAACACAGGAAGAAGGGCTTTGCACCTTTCTTTTAATAAAGGGAAGATGATGAGTTGCGTGTCAGATAGATTGAACTTGATGGTTCTATGGGACAGCTATGGAGAGAATTCCAGCCATCATTTGCAAATACATGCTTGGAGTTAAGAGCTAAAGAAGTAATGAAGGATTCAGCCACATGGAGGAACTAATGAAAGCTTTGGGACCGGATGTCATCAACTAGAAAGAGAGCTGTGCGGGTCATTTATAGGCCTTCAGAAAAAGAGGGGGCCAGGTTAGACCTTGAGAGATGCTTACATGAATGAACACCAGAGGAAGAGTGTTCAAGAAATAATATAAAGTCCTAACAATATAGGGCCCCATTAGTTAAACCTAGTCCTCCTGTCCTGAGTCTGATTCTTCTTTAGTACAAAACAGTGACTCACCTGAGTGTAACCTGTTTGGTGTCCATCTGAGAAGGAAAGAAAATAGGTAGTTTTCCTCTGCATGGCCCTTAAGGCAGTGTTTCTCAAACGTTTTTGATGATTGACCATGACCCACAGTGGAACACATTTTACACAGACATATATAATCATGTAACCAAAACAAGTGGTTTTATGAAACAGTATCTATCTGTATCTTCTGCTATTTTCTATTTTGCTCCATTTCATTGAAAAAGTGCTGTTTGGGTCCCGGTAAGTTAATATCACAACCACTAATATGTGGCTACCTGCAGTGTGAAAGACAGCGAGGTAAGGGGCTGTGGTTTCTGGAAGTCCACTCTCCCTCTAGTGGTTGGCATCTTTCAGGGCGAACAGAGTCTCTGCACAGCCTGAGGCCCAGTGGAGAGCTGAACTCCATCTCCAAAGGCTTTCCTTTCATGTAGGGATTTTTAGCTTTGGGAGGAAGTCTAGGTGAGTTCTACCAGCAGGGTTGCTGTTGGTCCCAGAGGCTAATAACACTTGATACTAATACTAACAACAACAGCATTATTGAATCAGGCCCTGTACATACATTATGAACACAGTTAAACTCTCACAATAAGCCTCTGAGGGAAGTGTAATTATTCCCTTCATTTTACAGATGAGAAACACTTAGCCAAGAGAGATAACTTGCTCATGTTCATACAGACAGTCAATGGTGAAGCTGAGATTAAAAGTCCCCCAGTTGGCTTGCAGAGTAGGGACAATAAGCTATATCTTCTTTGGTCTACCTGGGCCTCTATAGCATCCCCATCGGCCCATTGTGCATCTCTTAACAAGGCTTAGTCTTTCCTTATGGTGCTCTTTATTCCTTTTCTCAGTGGAGCCTCCATGCATGTGAACGTTTCTTAAATATAATCAAATATCTGACATGCGTTCAGGAAGTGGAGGCAGGAAAAGAAGCAGTAGAGAGAAAAGAGTAAGGTTTCGGGGTGGGGTGTGGGGTGTGGGGTGGAGGCAGGGCAGGATGACAAATGGGCTTTTGAGGGTGGGTTGAAACGGTGTCTGAGGGCCCCATCACCTTTACCTGGCAACAGCGTCTGAACTAGCTCCCTGCTGCCATCTTCATCCTGACAGTCCATCCACCCTCCACCAGGCTTATCTTTCCAAAGCAGCCCTGTCATCATCTCTTCTACTTAATGCTTCCTGCTGAGGCTGCCAGCTCATCCTGTCCCAAACTGAACTTTTCCTCTCTCCCTTCAATGCCAGCTCACCCTTTCCACTCCACCCAGTGTCTGCTCTTCAGATGGCCATTCCACACTCAAAACTGGCCCCCCCTTCCCCGCCTCTCCCGGTTTCCACATGAAGCTCAGCCGGCAACTCTCCTCTCTGTCCCCCACCTCAGGGTCTGTGCCCATGCTGCGTCCCTCCCCCTCTATCCCTGCCCATCCTTCAAGGACCAGTCCAGCTCTTGCCTCTTTTCTTACATCTTCCCCTGATCTCTTTTATCTTTGCCTCTTTGCTTTTGTACCATGCATTTAGGAATATCACCAAATACTGTAGAATATTTATTTGTTTTTTAAATATATCTTTATTGATTTCAGAGAGGAAGGGAGAGGGAGAAAGAGAGATAGAAACATCAAGGTTGAGAGAGAATCATTGATCGGTTGCCTCCCGCACGATCAGGGATCAAGCCTGCAACCCAGCCATAGGCCCTGACTATGGTAATCGAACCGTGACCTCCTGGTTCATAGGTCGACGCTCAACCACTGACCCACTGCGCCAGGCTACTGTAGAATATTTAAATGGTCCATGCTTATACCCTCAACCAGATTCATTCATTTTAAAACTGTTTATTGAATTGACATTGAAGGTAAGAAGTGTCATGACTCTAGGCTCCATAAACAGGGCCAGCACAGTCAGTGTAGGAGAGCTGTTGTTTTTGACACTCAGCTTCCCTTCACCTTAAGAAAAAGATCCCAGTTTTCTTGTGGGAATTCCCCAAAGTATTAGTTCATGTTGTATGAGTGGGGCTGACCACTCCTTCTCCAATGAGGAGTGAGCATGTGAGAGAGACGGGCTCGGTTCACAGATGGTATGTGAGTCTGGTTAGTCCAATGGAAATGAGCCCCAAGTTCTCATTAGAACTGAGGATGCTACACTGGTGGAAAGTGAGCCAGGGGCTCCTGGCCATCATTATTGCCTCCACTGGGAGAAGGCCTGATGGCACTGGGAGAAGGCCCGCCTGAAGGGGAAGCCAGCCAGGAGGAAATCAGAGTCAAGGGATGGAAAGCAACCATCTTTGGGGATGGGTAACATCTTTTGAGCGCTTAGATCCAGCCGTGACTGTTCCTTGAAGTCAATAAATTCTCTTTTTGTTCAGGTTGATTTCTGTTGAGATTCTGTAATTTGTCACTAAAAGAGTTCTGTTGCGGTGCTTCCTTCAAGATCCACGCTCCATAATGTCTCTGCAAGTGGATGACACCTCCCAGGACAGCCCTCTGGCACCTGACCTGAAACTGCTCCTGGGACCCTAACTAGCCTGGGCTGATTCCCATCCAGTTCAGGTTGGGCGGAGGGTCAGATGAAAGTGATCAACTGGACGAGCACTGCCTTTCTTCCTTCAGCAGATCCTCCCCACAGCGCCCTGCCTGGTGCTGACATCCTCCAACTGTTCAGTGCAGACCTGGAGCTTCTGTGCCGCCTTATGTCGGCTGCTTCGTGCAAATAGTTGGTGTTGCATCTCTGCCAACAACAGAGATGATCCTCTATCATTTGATATGATAGGTGTATCTCAAAACGAGATAGGATCCTCATCTTGAGCAAGAGTTACGGTAATGTGTTCATAAATCTAAAGTGGCCTTATCAGTTAGTGGTGGTGATAAGGTGACTACATAGAAAGAAAAACTTAGCGTAGTGTTCATTTAATTATGCCTATATTTTATAAGCACCAACTAGAAATTAGAGACCAACCTTGTTAGTCATGTCGCACAGCCCTAAGCCAAGTAGCTGTTTATTAGATACTTTTGGCGAGGAACAATGCTCTCTGCCTTGACGTTATTTAGAGATACTATTGGACAAATAGAGAACAAGGTCTTGTTCTCAGTACAGTACTCACTTCCACCTCTGGGTCAGGGAATGATCACGTGTTCCTGAGCCAGTGGTAGGAATAGTTTTATTTTCCTCCTCAACTTGGCCTCTGATTCTTGGAACATTGTCAGTCCCCAAAATCAGAGGCTGGGGAACATTTGAAAATGGTTTTAACAGAACAGGTTCTGCCTTGAACTAAATCACGGCTTCACCTCAAATGTCCCCAGGCTGCCCGAGCTGACTTCCTGTGCCTACATTTAGTCTCTGGCGAAGGCCACACGTGTGCACGCCCTTGGCTCAGCCCCAAGCTGGCGCTTCTCCAGCAGAAGGTGTCCCTCTTGCTTAAGTGCTTCTGCCTGGTGAACACTTGGAACATTTCGGGTGCCCTCCCTGGCCCCTTTTAGTTAAATTCCTCTGTAGTGAAAGCATAACAAAATAATTGCAGTGACCTTCTGCTCAGGAGCCCTCTAAACAGCTCCTGATAGAGGCACTTTCAGAGGTAAGACTTGGCCAGCCACTGGTCTGCATGTGAGATGGGTGGGCAACGAGAGATCTTACAAGAGAGTAGATTTATTTAGAATGTGTGAGGAATAAGTTCAGCTAGTTACTATTATTATTTTCTGAGACAGAATATATCCCAGGATATTAGACTTTAAAGATGTGGTAACAATTTCACTTTTACTATAGTCAGGAGTTGGGGGAATGTTTCACTCACCTCCTTTCCTTCACTGGGGTGGGGTAGCCACTGATTTTAGGGCAGACTCTAAGAAAGTGGTTCTCGGCCTTGGGGGCACATTAGAATCATCTGGAGATTTTAAAAATTGTTGATGCCTGGAGTCCACCCTTAGAGAATCTAAATTATGTGGTTTGGTGTGCATCCTCATGTCAGGATTTAAAAATCTTCCCAGTATTTATAATATACTAATAGAGGCCTGGTGCATGAAATTCATGCACTGGGGGTGGGGGGGAGGGTTGTTCCTCAGCCCGGCCTGCACCCTCTCACAATTCGGGACCCCTTGGGGGATGTCTGACTGCTGGTTGGGGATTGGGCCTAAACTGGCAGTTGGACATCCCTCTCGCAATCCGGCATGCCGCATGCACCAGTGACCATACTTTTCACACAGGTGAAAGGCATCTTGCTGTTGTATGGGCAGCTACGTTTTTTTGCCCTGATTATAAAAAGTTGTATATAACACGATCCTTCTGAGGCAGTAGTACCATTTCCCCCATCTTATGGGTGGAAAAACTGAAGCAGAGAGAAGTTAAGTAATTGGCTTTGTCACACAGTTATAAGTGTCAGAATCAGGGCTGACCACAAAACGTGCAAGCCAGGGTCCATGCATGTCATCGCTGCATCATCCTGTTTTTTCAGTGTTAGAGTAGCCTTGCCAGGTTTTAATTTTTAAACCTAAGAGACTGTTCCCAATATATAGGAATGCATGTTCATCCCCATGTAGAATAAACAGGATGTGGACAGTTTGGAAATTCTTCTGATGAATTAGGATTAAGCAGCCACAGATCTCTTTTTCAAATGCTGCGGAAGCCACCTTCCTTGCTTAACTGTGTGTGGGATGTAGCAGTTTATAAGTTATGACATAGTCGCTCGCAACCTGGGACCCCTCAGGGGATATAGCAGTGCGCCAAGTGGCAGGCGGCCAGGGAGGAGCCCGAACCGGGGCTGGGCGCTGCGCCACTCACGCTCATCCCAGCCCGCTGCGCCTGCTGCCGCCACTCGGTAGTGCTGCCACTGCCACGGAGTCGGGAGAGGCTCCCACCACTGCAGCTGCACTCGCCAGTTGTGAGCCTGGCTTCTGGCTGAGGGGCGCTCCCTCTGTGGGAGCGCACTGACCACCAGGGGGCAGCTCCTGCATTGAGTGTCTGCCCCCTGGTGGTCAATGTGCATCATAGTGACTGGCTGACCAGTCATTCCATCTTAACGGTTGCTTAGGCTTTTATATATATAGATAGTTATATAATCTTACCAGGTCCAGGAAAGAAAAATAATGGCTAAGTCCAATCTGTTTGAACAGGTTATCACTGCCTAGAGTTTACTTCTTATGTGTTGCAGAATACAACTTTATAGTAAAGAAATTTGGAAAAATCCCCCCCCCCCCCGCCAAATTGTAATTGAGGATTGCTTGTTGCAAAGGACGACTGTGATGCCTAAATGAGGTTATGCAGCCATGCGAGGGAGGGTGGAGGTGATGGTGGTGGTGGTGGTGGAGATTGGGGTGTGTCTGGGGCGCGGAGCAGCAGTGCTTTGTAAACGAGGAGTTGCAGCCTCACACACCTGCCTGGGAGTGGGGTTGGGCTCAGGCAGGGACAAGAGGGAGAAGGGAGGGCAGGATAGAGGGTAAAGAGGAGTGGCAGAGCTGGGGGGAGGCAGGAGTTCTATCTCAAAGGGGAACACTGACCCAGGTCTGGCTGACTGTTGCCAAATGAACCTGGACCTAATGTTACCAGAACTTTTTGGTTTTGTTTTGTTTTTAGGAGAAGACATGCTAGTATTTGTATGCAGAATCCCTCAATTTTAAGAATACTGAGTGCCAAAAGAACATATCTGAGGACTAGACCCGTAGATCATTTTGTGAACTCTAAGACTGTACAGAAGTGGGAACCTGTTTAAAATCAGACTGTTTAAAAACGTAAATCACTCCTTTCAAAACCCATTTTATTCCCATTATTTTATGGATTGACTCTCCTCTCTGTAGGCTGCTTTGCTTGAGGAAGAAGAGTTCCCTATTCCTGGAGACACTAGAGAACATGTTAGTATATATTTTTGGAGTCTCCTAAGCTTTAAGGAGTTGACATGCTAGGTGGGGAAGATGACTGGGGAAGAGGTCTGAGCTGGAAGGCACATTACCTGCTATATTATGTGGTTTCATTTGCCAGAGTCTGGCAAACCTTTGTACCAAGCTGGCAGGATCAGAGTCCATGGGGTGGTTCTGGAGGCAGGAGGAGGAGGGGCGTGTCATAAAGGAATGCTGGTACAGTACTTGCAGAGTTCCTGGTGCACAATGGGCCTGCTTATGCACAGAGAGTGATATCAAGAGAGGCACAAGGTAGGGAGTATTTAAGGTAAGAGGCAGGAGGGATCTGAGGAGGAAGTGCTGAGAGTCAGAAGTGAGTAAGACTGATTTATCCTCATGCTCTTAGAAGCTGCTAGATTTTTACATGAAATTTTGGCTGTGGAACCAGCGAAGACAACGCTGTGCTGCTCCCTCATTCTATGACTTAAAGGCATGCAAAAGAAGAACAAATATGAGAGGGAAAGGAGAACACTGTTGTTTGGACATAAATGTCCTTAATAGAGTCCAGGAGTGACAGTGAAACTATTAAAACATACAAATGATAAATTGATTTATGCGGAACTGAGCTGCACTTACTTTCCCACACTTTCTTTGAAAGTCTCTTTAGTTCCATATTTATTGTATAAGGCAGCTTGTAATGCCCTCTCAAGTGTGGAGAAACAGCAGAATTCCTCAAACAAAAAACAAAGAAACATCAAAATGTTGTAAAAGCAATTTCTTCAAGCTTAAGACATCATATCATCGTATTATCTAGAAATAGAAAACAGAAAAGAGAGAACTGTGGCAAATCCCTTTGTGAAGCAACTGTAGTATGTGTGGTCTCACCTAAGTTTATGTGTTTTGTGGATCTGATTTTGGGTTTTCTTTAAGTAGGACACACCTATGCCCTGTTTAAACCTCTCCCCCAAAGTGAAGCAACTTTGAAATGAATGAACATGAGCAATTACTACCATCACCAGTTTTCCCTTCCACAACATACTATCCACGTGGGTTTCCTGTTTTGAGTTAGGAATTGATAGAGTCACAGCAGATTAGAATAGAAAGGGAGTGTTGATATCCTTCATTGTATCATCTTCACTTTGCAGATAAGAACTCTAAGGGCCAAAGAGTTAGAGGGATCTGTCAGGGTCACGTGGTCAAGTAGTGACTATCATGACATTCTTGATCTTATCCAACATCTAGTGCCTATTTCTTCTCAACAGAATTCCAGTTTGGGAATTTTCCTTCCCCAGTGTGACTCAGGGATAACCAAAGTGACACCATTTCCAGCTTCAGGGTATATCCTGATTAATCTAAGCCAATCAATGCATGCCATTCTCTTGGCAATTGATCCAGTGGTGAGTACATGACCTATCATGGCCCAGTCAGACCAAAAGAGAGGACTTATATCTCATGTTTGCAGGAGAAGGCTCTCTCTCCTGCATGTAGCCTCCATTACCATTAGGAGCCATTTCTTCACCATCAGGGGTCTAGCTGACTCAGGTGTCTAAGCACAATTAGAGCACATAGATCAGCCTCTACTAGGGGAAGTGCACTCCTCATTGTACCACACAATTGTCTCACAATTCCCAGCAGGCTAGGCTACTCCACTGGGCACTGGGCAAAGGGAACATTCTACCTTTTCCAGGTTGCTGAGCAGAATTGGTGAGCAGCCACAGAATAGCACTGAGGGAATTTCTGTGGCCCAGTCTTTGGTGATTGAACCTTATGCTGGCCCCCACTGCTGTGAATGGCACTGCCTGCATTTGCACATGGCTAATGAGACAGAAGAGGAAGAAGCTACCTGAACTAGCCAAGATATTTTAGTTGTAAGTGACAGATGATACCATTCAAGCTGTCTAAGTAATAAAAGAAACATATTGGCTCAAGTAAATAAAAAGTCTTTGGAGGTGTGACTCAATTTATAGGCTCAAATGATGTCACTAGTCACTTCTTGGCTGTCCTATCATCCACACTGACTTCATGCAGACTCACATCCCACCTGGGGCAGGATGGGAGCAACAGCTCCAGACACATCTCCTCCCCTGCTCAAGGCCATTGGGAAAGAGGTGAGCCTCCCTCCTTCTGAGGTGATGCAAATGTCCTAAAAGTTGGGGTGCCAGACGTGGGTATGAGCCTTTTGATTCTCAAGCAGAAGCTCCAGGTGTTGAGCTCCCTCATGATTATGGGTCACCCACTGGGGATGGGATTTATGGCCAAATTGTGTCTCAGCTTTTCTTATGGTTTCCATTGTTTGCCGATGTGAGGAGATCAACTTCAATGTCATTTGCCCAACGTCAAGGGATCCCTCCACCAGTGCTTAGGTTTTTTTCCTGAAGGAATTATTCCATGTGCAGGGGGGTAGATTCCTTGGGTCTGTGGAGGAGGAGGTGAATTCATCCTTTTCCTTCGGCACCTTTTTGAATGAAAACCGCTATGCAAATGTCTTCTTGCCTCTCATTGGCTCTGGTTGGATCACGTGCCCATCCCTGAGCCAATCACTATGGCAGTGCTCTGAATGACCAGGCCTGAGTTGCATATTTCTCCCTGAACTGGAGAATGTAGGCTGAGAATGGCAACAGATGCCCAGGGGAAAACTACTGTTCTGTTACCCAGGAGACAGGAGAACAGGTGCTGGCTATTCAACCTGATACCTACAAGCTCTTCTAAATGTGTAGATATTTTTAGTTTACACAATATAGTGCAAAGAGCATAGATTTGAAATAAACCTGAGATTTCAGTCCCACTCTCTGAGATTCAGCTCCACAATTGTTAAATGGAAAAGGATTCCTTTACCCAATTTGATCCAGGTGTTCTGAGGCTTGAATGCGATCCTGTAGGAAAGCCCTTTTACAAATGTTAAACCAAAGCCCCTTTGCAAACGTTAAGGGCTAAACCAAAACGAGGGACTGTTTTCAGCATTGTTATTACTGTTATCATCTTTTCAGAATTTCTCCCACTCAAGCTCTGATTATGATGCAATGCTTTTACAGGCAAGACATGAAGAGTAAATGCATGATAAGCAACTAGAAAGAATTTGGCCAGGGTTGCTGTGAGCGTATATAGCAGGGGTGGGCAAACTTTTTGACTCGAGGGCCACAATGGGTTCTTAAACTGGACCGGAGGGCCGGAACAAAAGCATGGATGGAGTGTTTGTGTGAACTAATATAAATTCAAAGTAAACATCATTACATAAAAGGGTACGGCCTTTTTTTTTTTTTTAGTTTTATTCATTTCAAATGGGCCGGATCTGGCCTGCGGGCCGTAGTTTGCCCACGGCTGGTATATAGTATCTTTGTGAGAATCAGAAATAAATTCCTCCCTCCACCTCTGGGTGCTGCAGTTCCCAGGGAACATGGTTTGGCAAATGGATAGCATCTTTGTGCAAAGAAAAAAGGCCTGAATGCTAAGTTGCATGGTTTGGTGAGTGGAATGAATGTCAGATGTCAACTGTCCCTGATCCCTTGGTAGGAGGGTGGGAGGACAGGGTGAGGAGATGTTCCGGGCAGCGTACCGCTTGCACAGCTGTACTCTATGCTCTGAACTTCGGTGCTGAACCATCGAGCAGGCTGAACTCTGCAAGCCTAACTCCTTGTTTTCCTGGCAGTGTTCCTCTGACCCTCTAAGACCACTGATCGAGCTCCCCTTTTCCTGAGCTTTTTCACTTCATGCTGAATGCAGCAGTCATGCTGTCTCTTTTAGTTAACTACCCACTAGCATCCAGATTCTGCTGGCTTTTCAGATGCTCACCATATACCGTTCCAATGGTGATGAAGAGAATCCTTCCTTCTTAACCATCCCGAGGAGTGGCGTTGCGGAGGGCAGGAGTGAATGCAGCGCTCGGGTTGACCACAGTTGGCTGTTGCTGGAAAGTCAGATGCTGATTTCTCCAAAATGCTCAGGAAGAGGGATGAAAAACACAGGCAGCTTCACCTAGACTGACCACCATGTTTGCTATTCTAAAGCCTCCTGGCAACAACTCCGGAAAGAAATTATTTGAACGAGATCCAGCCAGCCTCCAGGGAGCCAGGGATGCAATACAGTAGCCTTTGTGTTCCTATGCCTGAAAGTCTTCCTATTCTTAAAAGATTATCCTTCTCTTATGGGAAAGGTGGATATAGTGGTCCCCCTTTATCATAGGGGATTTGTTCCAAGATGCCCATTAGGTGCCTGAAACTACGTACAGGACCAAACCCTATATGTACTATGCTTTTCCCCATACATACGTACCTATGATAAAGTTTAATTTATAAATTAGTAAGAGAGTAACAATAATTAATAAAATAGAGCAATTAAAACAATATACTGTGATAACCATTTTGTGAATGCTCTCATTCTTTCTCTCAAAATAGTGTGCCATAGTCACTCTTCTTATGATCATGTGAGATGATAAAATGCCTTATTACATCAAGAAGTTTCACCTTTTCACTTAAAGGGAGCACTTAACGGCTTCTCTGGTGTGTCTGAATTGCCAGCATCACTGATTTTGCACTTTGGGGCCATGATTTAGTAAAGTAAGGGTTACTTGCACACAAACCTGTGATTCTGTGACTGTCCATTTGATAACCAAGATGGCGGCTACCAGGTGACCAACAGGCAGGGAGCGTGAGCAGGTGTGGAGGCTGGACAAAGGGATGATTCACATCCCAGGCAGGACAGAGTGGGACATCACAAGATTTCCATCACCCAATGCAGGACAGCATGCAATTTAAAACTTAAGAACTGGAATTTTCCATTTAACATTTTTGGACCATGGTTGACCGCCGGTAACAAACTGCTGAAAATGAAACCACGGATAAGGGGGACTCTTATCCTGTAGTTAGAGCCACAAGGAGCTTGCAATGTGGTTGGGTTGTGACCATGTTGCTCCTTTCACTTCATCGTTGATATATTTGGGGTACACCCCCCAAAGTGAGGTGGGCCAGAATTAACTGGTCACCATGATGTCACGGGGTGGTTTAGGTGAACTGGGTCTTAGTTGAAAGCATGCTCAGGTCTCTTTAGCCTAGAAAACCCCTTTGCTTGACACGGCTACTCTTGCCTCATTCTGCTTCTTTACCCAGAAAATAGCCGGCCGTTTCAGCAGCCATTTCCTCACTGTCTCCTTTCTTTTTTATCTCCCCTTTCCTTCATTTAGTTGGTGTTTCCATTTGTCCCCCTCTGTCCACAGATTCATTCTCTGCCTGCCTTGGGATCTGCTGCCCTTGGTTTCCGGTTGGTTCACCTAAAGCAGTGATGGCGAACCTATGACACACGTGTCAGAGGTGACACGCGAACTCATTTTTTTGGTTGATTTTTCTTTGTTAAATGGCATTTAAATATATAAAATAAATATCACAAATATAAGTCTTTGTTTTACTATGGTTGCAAATATCAAAAAATTTCTATATGTGACACGGCACCAGAGTTAAGTTAGGGTTTTTCCAAATGCTGACGCGTCAAGCTCAAAAGGTTCGCCATCACTGGGCTAGGCGATCTGCTGCCCTTGGTTTCCGGTTGGTTCACCTAAAGGGAGGCCCAGCAGGAGATTGCGAGGGCCGTGAGATGAGACGTTGGCCACCTTGGACCCTCCGTGGTAGCCTCGACAAGCGACAAGCGTCTGGCAGAGTCTGTATTCCTCGGCAGCCCCAGTCCTGGTGGGAGGGGTTCATCTACGTGTCCAGAGTCACTTCATCTCTGATTTGATTTCATCTCTTCTCTTCCGCTCAAGGAAGGCATGGTGCACTCTTTCACTTCCCGATCCCTCTACCAGGCAACTCTTATGTGCTGGGGAAGGAAGAGGAAAGGGACAGGGACAACTCTCTCTCTTTATAACTAGTTACCGAGATAGTTTTGTCTGCTAATGTCCCTGGCTAACACCGAGGGCACATTGAGGCTGACAATGGGCAAGAGTCCCAGTGCTGATTCTCCCAGGATGGGCTAGGGCAAGCAGTGGTAACAAACCACTCCCCCGTTTGAATAACTTAGATCAGCAAAGGCTTATTTCCCCTTTTATGCTACTTGACCACTGCAGGTCATTAGAAGCTCTGTTCACCAGACTGAGGGACTGGGGCTGATGGGACAGCCCTGGTTTCCAACATTGCCACACTCAGCTGGGAGAACAAGAGCTCGCAGAACTTGTATCAGGACTGAAATACTGCTGCCAGGAGTGGCTTACACTTGCATTTCATTGGCCAGAACGAGTCACGTGGTCCCATTTACCTGGAAAGGGGACGGGAGAATAATCTTACCATGTGCCTGGGGAGGGTGATCCCTTGACCGGAATCGAACCTGGGACCCTTCAGTCCGCAGGCCGATGCTCTATCCACTGAGCCAAACCGGTTTCGGCAGGGAGTATAATCTTACCATGTGCCTGGAGAGGGTGACGGGAAATATTTGGGAACAGTACTGAACAGAACAGTCACCACAGGGCACATGCGCGAATTCTTCAGAAGGTTCAGCCGGGTCTAGTTCTCTGGCAAGAGAGAGCAGATTCCAGTCTGAAGCCCACTGTCCCGCCCCTCACATTATAGGAATAGCGTCTTTCTTCTGGAGCTCCATTCCTGGCAGGCAGCCCTGGCGGACGGCTGACAAGATGGCTGAAACCCAGCTGCTATTTGTGAAGGAAACTATTGTGTTCAAATGTACAACATGAAATTAACCAATTTAATTATTTTAAAGTTTACAATTTGATGTATGAGTACATTCGCAGTGTTGTGCAACCATCACCACTATCTAATTCCAGAGCATTTTCATCATCCCCAAAGGAAACCCCGTACCCCCTGAACAGTCACTCCCCTTCCCCCCTCCCTCCAGCCCCAGGCAACCACTAATCTGCTTTCTGTCTGTGACTTTGCCTATTCTGGGTATTTCATATAAGGGGGACCTCTGTGTCTTTAAGCTTAGCTACTTTTTGGGGTGTCCTCATGACTAGTGGGAAGCTCACAAGTGTTGTCATACCAAATGGTGGCAGTGCAGGTGCTCCACAGCTCCCTTCTCCATCCACCTCTGTCACTCCAATTGCCGTTTTCCTGGCTCAAAGGGAGAGCAGCACCCTGCTGCTGAGCAGGGAGTGAACAGCCTGCCTCCCCTTCTTTCAAGTTCCTCAGTCTCCATGGGTGAATCTCTATGGGAAGCCCTCCCACACAGCAGGGCTGGGAGGAAGGCGCATTCCTGCTGCCCAGAGGAAGAAAAGCCACGGTGCCCCCGCCAAATCTCTCCAATTCCCGCCCCCTTCCCAGCAGAAATGCTGAGGTGGGGGTGATTAATAATTAATATTAACCACAGTTAATCAATCCTGGAGGAGGGCGGCATCTGGCTCCATATCTTTTCTGTATTCTTCATAATATGTGTTATTTTGCTGCTGTTGTTTTTAGCTCTGGGCCCGACTGCCACGTCTGCTGCAACCATAAGGTTTGGTATCTTCTTACACATCATTTGGGTAATGTTCCTCCCCTACTCAACAACTTTCTATGTCTCTCCATTATGAATGCAAATTCCAAACTCTTGACTTGGCATTCAAGGCTCTCTACAAGCTACTTTCAATGGAGCTTTCTAGCTTCCTTTGTTACCACCCCCAGCACGAACGCTGTGTTCCTTTCAGGCTGGCCTGCTCCCTCACTGCCCCCAGAATGGTCCTGCTCAGTTGGGGTTGGCGTCCTTTATTCTAACAGCCCCCCACGTGGGATGTGCTTTCTCTCTTCCTCCCTGTGAGGCTCTTTGCCATTGAGTCCTCTCAGTTTTCCTGGGCCCCCAGTCCTTTCTTCCCTCTGAACTCTGAGGCCTGGTCAGCACCCTCGGGGCATGTGTCCTGCTGCCTCATGTGATGAGTGACCTCCTCACATGTTTATGTCTCCCGTGCTGGGGCGGGGTGAGTTGCTGAATTGCAGCTGCCCCTCCCCTCCCTTCCCCTGCTGTGTCCTCAGAAAGGGCCAGGAGCAGAGCAGGCAGAGGTTCTGTTAGCCAAGGCCACAGAACCCGGATCTTTTCCTGGCCGGTGAGTGTGGTGTTAGGAATGTGAAGGAGGTGACTGGAGGGCTCAGGCATCTTCCAGGGACACCTGCCCAGGCCATGCTGGGGTTGGGCATCTAGAAGAAATGATCATAATGTTCTCCTTGGGGACTTTTTAGGATGACCCAGAAGTACATTCTGTTGTGACCAGCTTTAGGCACAGGGATGAGAACAGAGGAGGGCATGGAGTGTGCAAGGAAGGCGAACTGGGGAGGGCAAATGAGACCAAAACAGAGAGAAAAAGGCAAGTTAGTGTGGGGGAGGGGAATCGATTTAGGGACCCCAAACCTTGGATGAGCAGAGGCAGGCTCTCTCACGTGTTGCTGAAGGAAGGAAACCCTGCCGAATGGCTCCCACTATTTTTACATTGTCCCCCGACTCTCTCACCAGGATTTCCCCTTCCCCCACCAGTTATCCTCAAGTGGCCTGCCTTAATAGGTCAAAAGCAGCCCCGCCCGCCCTGCCCGGAGTGTATCCCTCCTAGGCAATCCCCTCTCCATGCTGTGCCTGGCTTTGTTTTTGTGTTTTTGATTTGGTTTGTTCCAGCAGGAGGGGCTGACTTGTGCCTTGGAGGAATTATTCTGAGCCTTGGAGAGATGCCCAGAGGGACAGAGCTGTGGCCACATCCCAGTGCAGCCTGACCTTTCTCAGGGTGGCCTAGAGCTGCCCCGAGGCCAGAAGTTTCCCTTGGCCGCAGGCACGTGGAAGTGGCACGCCCAGGGCCTGCTGCCCCAGACTCTGCAGGGGCTGGGGGTGTGTTTTCCCTTTGAGGGTCCCCAACCAGGCCTCCCTACATCAGGCCAAGCCGACAGCATGCCGTTTCAACTCACTGACTTCTGCAAATCCCTTGTTTCCCTAAACGTAAAGGCAGAGGCTCCGGGCACAAGGCATTATCAAGCAGGTCCGTAATAGTCACGCTTCTGAAGGGCCTGTGACTTGGCATTCAGCGAAGGCGGCCCGCGGTCCTGTCTCAGTGTCATCTCTGCACGCATTCCCCTTCATGAAGACCTCTCACCCCGACTGCTGCAGCGGCTGCTCCCCGCCTCACCCCGCTCCCCTCCAATCCATGCCAGCTGTGGCTGCTGGGTTCATTTTATTACGGGCCTTCTCTTATCTTGTCATTCCTCCACTCACAAACCATCAGTGAGTCCCATTGCCCAGGAAATAAATAGCTAGTTTGTGCGCTTACTCCAGAGGGTACAAACCACATAAGCTCTGCAACCCTTCCCTGAGGGCAGGGCTGGGTGCTGGGGAGAAGGGAGGAGCAATATGTTGGGGTCCTATCACCTGTCCTCATTCCATTCCCAGTTCCCGGGGGGGTGCCACTTGGAATGTTGGCCCTGGGATGATCCTGCCTCAGGTCAAACAGCCTTTATGGTTGGGGTTCCCTCTGTTCATAGGCTTTCCTCAAGTCCTCTCACAACAGTTATTATATGATTTAGGAAAGGGAGGTTCTAGGTCAGTGGTTCTCAACCTTCCTAATGCCGTGACCCTTTAATACAGTTCTTCATGTTGTGGTGACCCCCAATTTCATTGTTACCAATTGAACATAATTAAAGCATAGTGATTAATCCCAAAAACAATATGTAATTATATATGTGTTTTCCGATGGTCTTAGGCGACCCCTGTGAAAGGGTCGTTGGACCCCCAAAGGGGTCACGACCCACAGGTTGAGAACTGCTGTTCTAGGTGAATCTCCAAGTTTGCCCATAACGATAAGCTGGTGATGGCTAGGGCTCGGCCCACGTGATCTCTCATCTCCTCCCTTACCCACCGCAGGTGGGACCAATCTACTTCTGCTCAACAGGCCCAGCTGCGGCCTCAACAAACATTTTCAACATGCCTGCAGGAAGCCGCTGTGGTTCCTTGAGTTTGGCAAGTGAGATGAAACTGGTTTCCCCTACTCTCAGCTCTTCCAGGGAGTGAAATGTTAAACGTGTAAGATTGGATACAAGAAGATGAGAACAAGCCACTAGAGTGGATCCAAAAGTCAGGGGGTGTCTCACTACTGGGGATAATGATATTCTGAGATTTAAACAAAGTGTTTTCCCTCATTTCCTTGTGCCCTTAGCCCTCCCCTGTATTCAGGCTAAAGATTCTGCTTCTCCCCCCCCACCCCCTTCTTGGTGAATGAATGACTCAGCAAAAATGCAGAGAGAAAGCTGAAGGTCCAAAGAGGCTTGAAACTCCTGGCAGACATGGTAATTCGAGGAAAAAAGAAAAGCTTCTGAGTTTTAAAGGCTTAAGTCTTGGAGTTTCAAAAGCATGGCTTTCAAGGGGACTCAGGACACAGAGAATATATGATGAGTAGAAAGAACAAAAACAGGCACACAGGGAAAGCTATTCCAGAGTGAAGTCAAGGTGGGAGGAGAAATATTGGGGAGAAGTAGGTCCTTGAAAAGAATTCCTGTTTCTTGCATGTCCCTGGGCCAAGGCTGGGTGAGGAATGATGGGGCCCCAGATGAGTTTGGGAAACTGAGGCCACTCTTTCCTGGGGTGAGTCAAGAAGTGGTATGGAATGTGAAGGTCCTCAGACAAACCTTCTGAGCTTCTCGAAGCGCAGGGGAGGGTGAGAACTTGGGACAGGGTGCTGTGCTTCTGAGAGTGGCAGAGGCACAGAGAGATGGACAGAAGGAGGAAGCAGGACAACAGGGCCAGGGCAGTGAGGGTGGGGACTCCGCTGTGATACCAGCCGGGTAGATGAAGACCAGGCATACCCCTCTCCTGCCCGTTTAGGAGCCCTGAGGAATGAGAATCTACAGAGATCCTGAATTTACCGAGATAAAATTTCTGCCATGGAGCAGAATGGGAGCTGGAAGGGGAATTTACATTTAATCACAGAAAAGGAAAGGAAGTTACCTCTTGGTTACATTTTAGCTGATATTTATATGCATTACACAGAGAAAGATGTTCCCCAAGTTATAATTATGACATGACATTTTCTGGTTCTTGATTGTGGCTGGGAATTGTCATTTATGGTCTCTTTCAGGAAGCATGCAGCTTACTGCAAGGGCCTCCTGTATCCGGAATATTGGGTGTGGATCTGGTCAGTGAACTTCAAGAAGGACCTACTGTTTCAGAGAAGACTCGGGATGGCCAGTCTTGAGAGAAGCAGGAAGCTGGCGGGGACACCAGATGTGCAACTGTGACTGAGCCTAGCAGCACAGTGCTGATAGGCAATTGAATCAGAGTCGGCAAGAATGAGAGCTGGGCCCATGGATTGTTCATGAAGTCCTGGAGCATTATCGATATAGAAACTAGGCCAACTAAGTCAGATTGGAGAGAAGAAAAGGCAGAATAGCTTGTAGAAGATAAAATATCCTATATAATAAAAGGGTAATATGCAAATCGATTGAATGGCAGAATGACTGGTCGCTATGACACACACTGACCACCAGGGGGCAGATGCTCAATGCAGCAGCTGCCCCCTGGTGGTCAGTGCACTGCCACAGGGGGAGGCCGCTCACCCACAAGCCGGGCTGACAGTGGCGGTAACTGGAGCCTCTCCTGCCTCCATGGCAGCCCTAAGGATGGCCAACTGGTGGCTTAAAGCTGTCAGGCGGACATCCCCCAAGGGCTCCTGGACTGCTAAAGGGAGCAGGCTGGGCTGAGGGGGACTCCCCCGCCCCCCACGAGTGCAGGAATGTCATGTATCTCTGAGCCTGTTAACCCTATGAGAAAATACAGGTTGTAAATATTTTAAAGAAGGGGTTAGTTTAGGGTTTCTTGACCTGGGTAATTCTTTGTTGTGGAGGAAGGGATTGTCCTGGGCATTATAGCATGTTTAACAGCATCCCTGGCCTCTACTCACTAACAGACAGGAGCCCTGCCCCTGCCCCCTGCCCAGACGCAGTGATAGTCAATAATGTGTTCAGATATTTCCATATGTCTCCTGGGGGGCAAAATCACCCCTCCTTGAGAACACTGGGTTAGGGTTAGGATGAATCATGAAATTGGGGTTGTGCAAAAAAAAATAAGTGGGGCCTGTCGCTAAGTAAGTCTGGAAATGCTGAGTTAAAACAAGCTAAACAGAGCTTTGATTGTATTTGTAGGCCTTCTGAGGCCTGCAATATGCCAATGGACACATTAAATCTCCGTGGGAACGTTTGGGATGAGCATGCATGACTACATGCTGGGCATCGCTATGTTATGTATCTATGTCTGGCCTGTAAAACATGAAGGTTAATAATAGCAAACATGTCATTTGTGCTTTACAGATGGAAGTATCTGCCAAATAGATTCTGGTGTTTCCTTATCACAATTCTCCAAGCTAGGTATAATTATTTCTTCTTAGAGGAGAGAGAGCCAGGACTCAGAACACTGAAATATTTGCCCATGGCCACACAGCCAACAGATGGGGAAGCTGGGACTTGAACGGGTGTTTGATTCTCAGTTCCTTGTTCTTAATGGGTTCCTGCTGCC
Organism: Myotis brandtii; assembly: GCF_000412655.1. Taxonomy (NCBI): domain Eukaryota; kingdom Metazoa; phylum Chordata; class Mammalia; order Chiroptera; family Vespertilionidae; genus Myotis; species Myotis brandtii. Next base: position 11,843,112 of record NW_005360124.1, on the reverse strand, counting down.
TCCTGGGCATGACCCTAAGCTTCTGAAACTGATGTGCCAGCGTCAAGTGCATCCTTGCTCTCGGTGACACTAACTCTTATATTTAGAGTTCTTTCGAGAGACTTTGCAGGCTGGGTCCACATTTACGTGGGCAAATGGAGGGCTTGATGGGAAAACATTGGCTATCTTCAGCAGGATAGTGTCTTTTGATTACAGCTCTTAAGTAAAACTTTTTTTCTCCTTTCTGAAAATAAGAAAAAAACCCATAATTGTGTAGTTTTATTTTTTCCTTGGTTGCCAGGAAGCTCAGATGCAAAACTTCCATCTTGTCTGATAGTTTTGTGCCCTTTCCCCTTGGTTCTCTTGTTATTTATTGTGTGTAGCTTTATACAGTGTGTATGCTGACTCAAATGCTTGGCGGGTAAGAGTGGGATATATACATACATATAATTAATGAGTGGAAAGTTTCCAAAATATTCAACCCTAAAAAAACCCCCCACAATACTTAAAAATGGTTCCATCTGGTTTTATTTCCTAATCATATTAGAATACCCATGTGTGGGTTACACTTGAGTGAAAGATGTAGCCATTTATATAGGATAATTTATTATTTCTTAAAATTTAAACTGATATTTGTACAGTGTTTTGGGTTTGCATAAACATCTTTTAAAAATGTTTTTTTTGATTTCAGAAGAGAGGAAGGGAGAGAAAATCATTGGTTGGGTGCCTCTTGCACACCCCACACTAGGGATCAAGCCTGCAACCTGGGCAAGTGCCCTGACTGGGAAGACTTTCTGGTTCATAGGTCGACGCTCAACCACTGAGCCATGCTGGCTGGGCTGCATAAACATCTTATCTGATCTCATCAACTCTGAGAGCTGGAGCAGGTGTTATTAATGACTATTCTCATTTGACTGCTGCTGAGTAAACCTAGACTCAATTATTGTAGGTGATTTATTTTCTCTTTCTAATGTTACTGGCCCAGACTGGCTACTGGAAGAGCTGAGAGGTAGAGCTGCGTCTTTTACCTCCTAGTGGCATCTGAGACCTGAGCAGGGCTGGTGTCCTGTGGCACATGCAAATGACCTATCTCCGCCTTCTCCTCCCTCCCCCACATTCACACTCCGGGGTCCAAGAGGCGGCAGTAGCAGCCCTCCTAAGCTCGCTTTTCACACGGAGCCCAAACAGCCAGAGTCCTCAGGACAGTGCCCCAGGCATGCGCACCAGGGACAACGCACAAGATAGCCCGGGACTGGACATTTTTCAGAATTCTGTTAAATTCAACAATTTCCAATTGTACGGTTGCTTACTAGATTAGAAAACCTGAGATCAAACATAATAGATTTTGTCTGTTGCACCTGCGTGGCAATTTTTAAAGTAGCAGTGTATATATAATACGTCCTCACTTAACATCACCGATAGGTTCTTGTAAACTGTGACTTTAAGTGATACGGGGTATAACAAAACCAAAGTTACCATAGGCTACTAGTTATAAACAAGAGTTGAGTTCCTACTGCATAGTTCTGGTCACAAAAGCATCATCAAACTTCTAAATAAAGACCCCCAAACAGTGCTGATATTAAACATTGAAATAAACCGAGCTATACATACATGTAAGAGGAATAAGTAAAAAGTAAGAAAATTCTCTTCCTACCCACCAGTTCCAGTCCAGGGTGCTGGGTGGCGGAGCCTCTCCTAGCAGCTCAGGGCGCGCAAGGTGGGGCCCTACCATCCACTGCAGGGCCCCTCACCCCCATACCCCCCACCCACTCAGACTGGGCCAGGGAGACACACCAATTCACCTCGTGTGCACATCTTTGGGATGTGTGTGTGTGGCGGGGTGGGGGGACCGGAATCCCCGGAGAAAGCCCAAGCAAACATGAGGAGAATGTGCCAACTCCACACAGACAGTAGCTCTGGCCGGAAATTGACTTTTTTCTTTTTATCAACGTTATAACGAAATGACGTTATTCAAGGACCAGTGGCCATAACAAAATCTCATAGACTGGGCAGTTCAAACAACAGGAAAGTATTGCTCACAGTTCTGGAGGCTGGAAGTCCGAGGGCAAGGTGCCGGCCAATTCCGTTTCGGTGAGAGCCCTCTCTCTGGCTCATGGAGGGGCCGCCGCCTCACTGTCTGCACGTGGCCTTTCCTCAGTGTGTGCGTCTGGAGAAAGGGGGAGGGGGTGAGAGAGGGGAGGAGGGATAGAGGAAGAGAGAGGACAAGAGGGGGAGAGAGAGCACACAAAGAACACGCCCTTCCGCTTCTATGACACCACAGTCTTTTTCAATTAGGATCCCACCTTTATGACCTCATTGAACCTTAATGACCTCCTCAAACTCCTGTCTCCCAATACAGTCACACTGGGGCTTAGGACTTCAACATCAGAATTTGTCAGGGGGGACACAATTGAGTTCACAGCACGCAGATATGTCATTAGGAGCAATTTTTATTCCCAAGGTTCATTCCAGATGGGATGGGGCTAACTTTTAAAGCAGCTGTTACTAATGGACTAAGAATAGTGCACACAAAACACCTGCAACAAATGGTTACACCTTCAAAACACTCTGGTTGCTTCTCCTATGCTGCATGGAATTCCCTTTTAAGCTGATATTTGGAGTCCTGCACTCACTGTAACTTCGAATCTTTTAACACTGGCCAACATAATAGTAGAATTAGCTGGGAAGAGGGGAAATGTGTGTATGTATGTATGTAAGTATGTAAGTTAATCTCGCCTGAGGATATCCTTTCCATTGCTTTTTCAGAGAGAATGGAAGGAAGGGAAGGAAAGATATAGATAGGTAGATAGATAGATAGATAAAAATTGATGAGAGAGAGACACACATCGATTGGTGCTGTGCCTTTGATGGGGAATCAAACCTGAGGCCCTTTAGTGTGCAGGCCGACACTCTAACCACTGCACACACTCGCCAGGGCTAAAATGTCTTCTATTAGCTGTTGAGAATGGCTCAAGCAAAATCCAGTTCTCATGGATACCATGATCTCATCGTTTTTGCTTTAATAAAGCATTAATTTCTCCAAAGTCTTGTCTTTTATCTCGCTTGCAGTATAAGTTAAGAGCAATTAAAATCAATGATTTGCTTATTGCATGGTATCATTTATCATAAATTTGCTGCCTTTGCTATCTGTAAAATGTCTGTCGTCATTGATCAGATGGTGAAATCACAAATCCTTCATCTAAGGACTGTTTGTTATCTAAGGCCATGCTTGTGTTCTTTTTTATCTAATTTCCTTAATTGTATGCGAATGTGCTAGAAAATGGCCAACTGAGAAAGGAATTTTTGGACCACTGATTGTCAATCATGGATCATCTCTGTTTCCAATTTCTCTCTCTTTAAAGCATAACAGATCCCGAGCTTTGCACAATAAAGCCACAAATGGGGCTAAATTATGCTGAGCAAAAATAAATTCTTTTACTGAGAATTTCCCAGGAGTTTTGATATTTTTGACTCTTGCTCACTAAATATGGAAAAGAGTGAGACACCATGAGAAGCAGGGGAGCTGTTCTGCTTTTTTTAGTCCTTTTAAGAAATCATTTCATCCCTTTAATGCTGTGTTCACAATATATCAGAAATCCCCTCGATGTAGAAAAGTCATAGCCCCCTGCATGGTAGCAGTTCTGGAGATGTTCTCTAAGTTTCCATTTTTATATAAGGAAGAAATCTCTGTGAATTATAATTTATATTTTCTAGTGGTCTGAATATTGCCCAACACATGGAAATGATGGAAATGGACATTTCACAGCGTCTTTCATTTTTCAGGAATCAAATCCCATTAGATAATGTCTTTTGTCTCCCAGGCTCACAGTATTATCCAAACTTAGTGGGTGTGTCAGTGGAACCGTGGTGGGAAGTACTTCTGCACAAAAGCGAGGGAAGGAATTTTGTACTCCTTTATAAATGTGTAGGATGCCTTTTTATGAAGGGATAGGCATGACCAGGAAGTTCACGTAATGCAGTTTATTTGAAGGATATAATTGTGGAAATCAAGAAGACCTGGAACACTCTGAACAGTTCAATGGCGCAGCTTCACCAAAAATGAATGTACTGTTCCATGATCTGTAGGACTCATCAAGAATTCCAGTAGTTTGACAATAGTATCCATCCAACAACAACCTGGTGACCTGCAATCCTCCCGATTCTTTCATATCTTTCTCTGGTGCCACTAAATGTGTTTCCCTATCCCTTTTGGCACATGCAAATTTGTAGTAGACCTAGAGGTTTGGTTAGATGATTCGTCTTCATTTTCTTCCTCTTCTCCTCCTCTCCTCCTTCTTCTTCTTGCTATGACTTCACAGTTAGTGGTGTATTTTTTTGTCTGGTTATCTTTCCCTTAGTGTTGTAAGTAGCCATTGATATTCATTGTCTGAATATCACACACACACACACACACACACACACACACACACACACACACTGTGCGTGAGTGCACCAGTCTTAAAACAATAATACCAACACCACAACCAATAACATAATTACTAAATATAGTTGAAAACTTTTTTTCAGTTCTATATTATAAACTGATTTGAAATAGTTCATCTCTGTGTGGTTATGCCACCAACTGGACACATAGGTTTATTTGCTTTATTTTGTTTCTGATTTTTAGGGTTGTTTTTAATTAATTTTGTTATAATTATGCAAAAACAATAAAGAGATCTAAAGTTAAATCTACAAAGGAAGGTGTATGCAAAGAAGTTGAACTCTTTCCATGTTCCTACCTCTACCTATATCTTCCTCTATCTATAGGTAACTTTTAAAAAATTATAGCTTATTATTCCACTTAAGAATATAAGCAAATATGCATATTTACTTTCATCCCCCTCATTCTTAGGAAAATGATATCTCATACATACCCTTTTCCCTCTTTGCTTTTTTGTACTTAACAGTCTACCTTAAAGATCACCTTTCAGTGGCCTAGATAGTCCACATTCCAAAAAGGGCACGTTTCTAACTGCTCATGCACTACCCAGACCTTTACAGCCTTCAGGGCCACACAGCCAAAAACAAGACACTTTTAGAAAAACCTCATACACGGTCGGTGGAGATGTTTATTGTTGCAACCACTTTGAAAGGCAATTTGGCAAAATCTAGAAAAAATAAAAGTGTGTTCCTACAACCCAGCAGTTCTCTTTCTAGAGCAACTCTTAATGTTGAAGCATACACTATCATGTATAATAGTGGCAATAAAAAACCTTAAATGTCCATCAAAAGAAGAATGACTAAAGTAAACTGTGATATAGTTAAGTGATAGAATACTATACAGCAATGAAAAGAAATGAATTAGATCAATATGTAATGATATAGATTTCAAAAACATAATTTTAATAAAAAACAGACAGTAGAGTGAGTATATTAATGCGTTACTTATATAAAATTAAAATCTACAGAACAGCACTACATGCTATTTATGCTACATAGAGAATAACAGTATTAAGTCATGAACAAAGGTGTTTTTCTTTGTGGTGGAAGCAGAGAGTTGTACTTCATAAATTGAAGTGTTTTTTATAGTGTTTGCCTCTCTGTTTCTCTGCTAATTGCTCTGCTTTGCCTAGTTTCTCCTCTAGGAGTGAGCATTGGTTGATTGATTGATTGATATTTCTACTTTGATTCATTTTTGCCAAGAAATAACAAGAGAAATGTATTTACCATGCTGGGCAGCAATGGTAGTTGAACACCAAGGTCGTAACTATTTGGTGATCTCTGCAACTTTCCAGAAGGAAGGTCTTGTTGTGTAAACATGTCAGATCTCTCAAAACTACATGAAATCAGTTTCCTGAGATTGCAAAATATCAGTTAGAGTGCTACGTGTTCTGTGACAGTGTAAAGTGCACATTTTCATCATCGTAGACGACAAAAACAAAGCAAGACTGAGTCCCGGGCAAGGGCGGGCAGAAGCCACGGTGTTGTGGATTGGGAGAAACAGTCTTGCTTGACAAGAAATGAGATCTTGGGCTACAGGACACAAACTGGCAGTCCGCAGGCATTTTTGTTGAAATTGTTTTGGAAAACATTTTTTGCTGAAATTTTATGGAAAAAATATGAAAAATAGCTCATTTTAAAATGTCTAAACATGTAAGTATTGGGGCATTTCACATTAAAAAAATCCAGCTATCTCAATTCTCGTGGAACATCAGAATATTTTGTCTGACTGGGCCCACAGTGCAGCTTGGCAGGCAGCACTCAGCTGGAGGGGCTGGCCCTTTAGGTGGAACATGTGCTCCCAGGCTAACCACAGTCCCCACCTGACAGTGACATGTATGTCACCGGCCTGATGATCACACTGAGAATGCCTGGTTTAGGGCAGCAGATCATGGCATTTGTATTTCTCCTGCTAACACCTTTTCCTCCTTCCAAATATTTCAGTCATGTGTTTTCAACTTTATTTATTTATTTAAACATTATTTATTTTATTTTATTTTATTTTATTTTATTTTTAAACATATTTTTTATTGATTTCAGAGAGGAAGGGAAAGGGAAAGAGAGAGATAGAAACATCAATGATGAGAGAGAATCATTGATCGGCTGCTGCCTGCACGCCCCACACTGGGGTTTGAGCCCACAACCCAGGCATATGCCCTGACTGTGAATCAAACCATGATCTCCTGATTCATAGGTTGATGCTCTACCACTGAGCCACGCCGTCTGGGCTCCATTATATTTATATTGAATCTCAGAGGACTTGCAAGGCAGGGCTGCTAGGGCCCCACCATCCTTCCTTGGGCTTTGTTTTATGTGGGGGTTGGGCAGTGTGATTCAATTAAAATTACAGCCGGAAGGTCCTGGAAGCCCTGCTTCCTCAGTGGCCGGACGATGGCCTTGGTACTCATCCTTGGTGCTACCTGGGCATGAAAGATGGCTGAGTAAAAAAAGCAGAGTGTACCAGGCAGCTCAAAATAATTTTTACAATTCTGAATGTAGACCACACTCTATTATTTATAACACCTACAGCAACACATCCCAGAGAACTAAGTCTAATTAAGAATTCCTGCTTATTATCTAGTGAGAAAATAGATTGTGATGAGTCCCAGACCCCATCCGTGCCTATGGCATGGGGTGGGTTTGGGAGGGTGAGGGCTCACCAGGTGGTTTCTGTCAGAATGAGGCAAAAGAGACCCAACAACAGGCTCAAAAAGGTCATTCAATCGAAAGGACTTATTTCTACAAGGCAATGTCTCCAAGGACTTCTTGTTCAACGCTGTGGGTAGCGGTGGGTTCAGATGAGTTGGTACAAATGAGAAGGCTCCAGTACAATAGATATTGCTGAACTAAGTGGAGCACATGCAGCCATAGCTGGACTTTCTTCATAAAGTGGGCACATGCATGATGTGAACCGAGGCATGTCAGGAAAGCAAGACCCATAGAATCCCCTCCCCCTCCACCAAAAGTTTCCAAACTTGGTTTTCTGTCTCTGCTTCTTCATCTGCCCAATATCACATCATAGACACAGAGAGTCATTCCTTTGTACTCAGACACTATCCCTAGGCATTGCCTTTTTTTGTAGAAATATCTTCGGGGCAGGCTTTTAAAAATACATTTACTTTCTCTGCCAGGCTCTTTCTAAAGCATGAATTCATGCCCAAGGTCACATAGCCAGTAAGTGGTCACCAGGATCGGAGCTCCTTTAACTCCAAATTCATTGCTCTGTGTAGTGGTTTTTCATGTATGTTCTTTTGAATCCTGGAGTGCTGGAGACCCTTCAGTGAGTCTGTGAAGTCATAACTATTTTCATAGTCATACCAAGACAGCATTTGCCTTACAAAAAACAAACCTCTCATTCTTTAATGAATGTATGGTGGAAGTCTTTCAGAAGCTTAATGACATGTGATCACAGCAGATCCAAGGCAGAAGCAGATCTGAGAATCCAGCTGCCTTCTATTAAGCTAGACACTAAAGAGGTTTGCAAACATGTAAAACAATGACATTCTACTCACTATTTTTTTTGTTTTTTTTTTGTTAATTTTGGAACTCTTTGGAATTGTCAATAATTTTGAAGAGTGTTAAGCATCCAGAGATCACAATATTTGAGAAACACTGCCATGCGGCACAGTTAGCATGGTGCCTCGCTATCTTCATCTGAGTATGGGCTGGATTATTTTTCCTCTGAGAACGCTAGTTAGAATGGCATGGGTGTGAGAGTGGGGTGGGGAGAAAGGTGGTCTCTACCCACGGAGGATGCAGACTTAGACATGAGGAGGTAGCAGGAAGATCTTTAGGAAGAGGAGAGGGCACAGAGAGGGGAGTGAGGCAGCACTAGGAGCAAGACTTTCTCCTTGCTCAGGACTGATATGGTATCATGGTAGGAACCAAGACCTGGTTCAGAAGACCTGCTTTCACAAAACCACTTAGAAATGGTGTGATCTGGGCAAATCACTTATCTTCACTGGGCTGTTACGCTCCTTGGACCAAATCAGGATTTTCAACCCAGTATTGTGATAAAATAATAGGTAATAATCCCTATAGCAATAATTAAAGCTAAAATAAGAGATAAAATAGCAAAGTTTGTAAATAATAAAAAATTAAGGCATATTTAATATCATCTTCTATCACAATACTACTCTACTTGCTTGAATTCTGATGTGCTTTCTTGACTGGAACTGTTGGCCCAGAAAGGCTTAGCCCAGGGAACGTAAGTTACCGTAACAGAGAAGAGAGGTGAAGAGCCATTGAAAGTAGATGACATAGTAAGGTTCTCTTCCAGCTCAAAATCTCTAGAATTCTAAAAAAAGTCTTTGGTGCCCATCCTGTAGACACATGTCCTCAAAGAACAGAAAAGAGCCTACTTAGAAGGAAGGTCAAGAGTCATCAAACATTCCAGCCGCAGCAATCTGGGGGTATTTCTCAACTCTGTCACCTGATATTTGTGCCTTCTTAAGCAAGAGATATAATCGCTCTGTGAAAAGAGGGTAACCATGCTCACTTTATAGGGTGATTGCAAACTCTTCAATGAGAAAACATGCATCAAAGAGGCTGGCTCACAGCCAGCAGTCAATAAACATTGGCCTTCTTGTTTCTCCACATGCACAAATAGAGAACTGAGAGGTATGACATGGAAGGTTTGTCTTTTTTAGTGCCTCTGAATGAGAGGGAGGGCTGCCTCAGAGTGAGGTTTGAGCACTTAGATGCTGAATAGGAGAGGAGGCACTTCGGTAATTCTGTCTTCTGTAGCTGAGCAGGTCTGGACCTGCCATCTTGGTGAGCTCTTCCCTCCTGGCCACATGGAATGTCTCCTCATTCATTTCTGTTCCCCTGGGTCCCACTTCCTGGGAGACATGATGGATGAACCACAGCCAGCAAAGACTTTGCTCCCCATTTATCATCTTCTGGCTTGCTTAGTGGAGCTATTTGCTTCCCAACAGGTGAGTTGGATGAGATAGATTACATGTTGTCAAAATAGCAAGTAATGGGAAGCTGTGGTCATTCCTTTGTGATGTAGAAGTGGGAAACATTTAAGCATTTCAATTTCACTTAACAGCAAGCTCAGGAAATGGATATTTATGATTCCCAATCCTCTCTCCCCTATCTGTTTTACTTATTGGCTTTAAAATTACCACAAAGAGTGCCTTACTCAGGCTTTAAAAAACAATACTCTTGGCACCAAAGTATTTGGAAAAGACAAAGTCAACACCGACGGGAATTAAACATTATTTTACAGAACTTGGTACAAATAAACATGGTAGGCCGAGATCTGAGAAGATGTCAGAATTCATTGCTTAGTTCCATTAAATGAGCTCTAATTGAAGAGCTGCCCTTTGGCAGCCGAGAACATAAAGAGCTATAGAACTCCCAACGCATGGTTTGCACGCACTCTGAGAGGCAGGGGAGTGGAAAAAAGCATGGGTTTTGGAGGCCAGGAATTCTGGGTTTGAATTGGGGCTCCACTCCTTACTAGGTGTGTAACTGGAAATGCCTTTTAACCATATTGAGCCTCAAATTTTCTATCCGTAAGTTGGAGGTAATAAAATGTACCTTGCAGAACTGTTTTGAAGATTAGACACAAAGTATGTCACTCACGCAGTGGTTCTCAACCTTCCTAATGCCGCGACCCTTTAATACAGTTCCTCATGTTGTGGTGAACCCCAACCATAAAATTATTTTCGTTGCTACTTCATAACTGTAATTTTGCTACTGTTATGAATCGTACTGTAAATATCTGATATGCAGGATGTATTTTCAGGGGTTGTGACCCACAGGTTGAGAACCGCTGAAAGTGTCTTATAATAACAGATGCCTAATAAATGGTAGCTTTGATGATGAGGACGGCTGGAGCTTGTGCTGACAAATGGGGTACAACTAATTTAACCAGAACTATTTGCCCTATAGGGTTACCTCAAAGTACTCTTTTATAAACATATGCTTTTCAGTTCTGTTCTCTAGTGTGGCTGAAAATTACTAGGTTTTGGGAGAGGTTTACATAATTAATTGACTAGCTTAACATGTATAGTCACAAGCTGCATAACTAACCTCAGGAAGAAAGTACATTAACTGCTACAAAAGCATATGAGCATATGTATACTGTGTAAGCGTAAGACCAATTGCAGGTACTTTATGGATGGATAGTATATGAGAGGCTCCACCATTAGTATTTCCCTATCTAGAGGTGACAGCAATAACTTTAAAATCACTAAAAGCATCCCTGAGAAGGGGCGTGGTAAGTACCTTAGAATCACTGGTGAGAGACACTCTTAGAAGGACACATTGTCTTTGAGTCACTGAGCATGGCTTCCCTTAGAAGGATGTACAGGAAAAGGGAGCATCATCAGACTCACTCTTCATAGTTATACTGGAAAAACCACCTGCTCCCTAATGTGGATCGTTGGGAAAGGAATGGAGTTAAATCCATCACAGAGTCCATGAGGTAGAAGATGACAGAATCACTGGTATCAGCACTTGGGGGTGGGCTGATGTGCTGCAATGAGTCTGTGTATATCAACCAGAGAACTGAACTGGGGACCTCTGGAGAGAAGGCACCCAGAGTTCCACTTAATACTGGTGGGTGGGGATTAGCCTCCTTAAGCAGACACAGCAGCCTGTTCTGGGATCTAGACTGAAGTGGTCTGGTCTCACGGTGGGCCAGGATTGTGAGGACTGTGCAGGGCCAGACTTCAGCAATGCCAATGTGTGACAACAGCGCAGTGGTAGGCCGATCAGCCTCATTCTCACTTCACTTGAGTATGAAAGTAGGACTGATCCTTTGGATTCATTATCAAAGGAGGGTGCATTTTGCAATCCCCCATGTAATAATGATTTAGTCAAGGGCTGTATTAACTGATACTCAAACCACCAGGTGAAAGATTGTTGGGTTAATGGCACATTCACATGTTACCTAAGTATCACCCCAAGGTTACTTGTGTGTAATAAAGGGAAAAATGTATCTTCACATTGGAGAGATCTAGTATCAAACTCAGCACCACTGTTAGTGAAATACTTGGCACTATGCGCCACCAAGTGTGATGCGAAAGTATGTGAGATATTTGTGAAGTATTCTTGCCAAATAGGTTAACCTGAATCTGATAAAGTCTTTACACCAAACTTCTAGTTTACAGGAAATATGGGAACAGAAGTGCATAAACAGGACAGGAAAAAATAATTGCACAGATTCAGAATATGGGGCATCCTACAAGACAATTGGCCTGGACTCTTGAAAAAGTTAAGTTATGAAGAATAAGTGTGTGCTCTAGACTAAAAGCCTAGAGAGATATGCCAACCAAATGTGATGATTTGGAAAAGAAAACTTAGCCACAGAAGTAAATTTGGGAACCACTGGAAGAAATTTAAATATGAACCGGATACCAGAAAGAAATTAAGGATCATTGCTAATTTCCTCAGGCACGATAATGGTAGTGTGATTATGGAGGAGAATATCATTATTCTTAGGAGATAAATTTTGAAGTATATGGACATGAAGTGTTTTAATTATTGCAACTCATTTTTCACATATACAAAGAATACAGAAGCAAATAGAGCAAGATGTTAATAATCACTGAACATAGGTGGAGAGTATAAGAGTGTTCATTGTCCTATTCTTTCCATGTTTCTGTGTGTTTGAAAATATTCATAACTGAGAGTTAGCGGAAAAAAGAAGGAGTGAGAGACTCAAGAGTCGATACCAGACTTGTGCTAGCAAGATGAGAGGATGCAAAAATTCACTGGAAAAACGATGAGATGTGACAATAGTTGTAGTACATGTTTGTGGAACAGCAGTTTATAGTGGGTTTAAAAAATAGCAGACAGCCCGACTAGTGCGGCTCAGTGGTTGAGCGTTGACCCATGAACCAGGGGGTCACGATTGGATTCCTGGTTAGGGGGTCAGTGTACATGCCCGGGCTCTGGGCTCCATCCCTAGTAGGGGACATGCAGGAGGCAACCGATCAATGATTCTCTCTCATCGTTGATGTTTCTCTCTCTTCCTCTCTGAAATCAATAAAAATATATTAAAAAAAATAGTAGACAAAGCCTGTTCACTTAGAATGTCTGTGTGACAGAGAGGAAACCTAGTTATGTGTCAATGCCATAATGTCATGATGAGAAAGGCCGGTGTTTAGATATGGGCGGCTTTCTTATCAGCAGGTGGTCCTTCATAGAGGCAGGGAGCCTGCTCTGAAGACAAAATGAGATAATGGACAAGACTATTGGTTAAAATTCATTTGAAGGCAGAACTTACAGTTGGAGGGCTGCAGAATCTTTGGTTTGCAGGAGACTGCAAGGTGCACAGTCTGTTCGCCTTGCCTTTGTCAGGAATAGATTGATTCACTTAATTCAGGATCTTACTGTCTCAACTCCAGCGCATTTGTTCGGCAGCTGTGGAGGAGGATGGTGAGCGCCTGCTGCTTACATCGTGGCTCATCCAGCTGTCAGCCGGATTCCTTCTGCAGATAGATGTTTCAAAATGACGGTGCCAGCCTGCACGGAGTCTCAGAGCTTTAGAGCTGGGAAGACATTTGATTCTTAACCTGGGGTTCAGAGGCTCTTCCCTTGGTGGGCGAGTGTCCGGGGTTCCCCGATCCCCTTTAATGAGTCTCCAAAATCTAACCTCTTTTTTTCCCTAGGAAGGATGCTTAGTTTTCCACAGAGTCTGATAAATGGTTAGTTATAACTCGAGAAATTGAAGAGCCACTGACCTGGTACAACCTCTAAACCCCACATAACAGACAGAGAAACTGAGACAACAAATTAGGATCAAAAGCAGCTATAGAAATTTTGGAATGTCTGTACACTTTACAGAACTGACCTGGTTTTCTGCCGCTGCAGACTGAGCTAATGGTCCAGTAAAATTGGTTGAATAACACAGAGCCACTAGGGAGCTTTTGCTGTTGGGATAGAAACCCCATATAGCAGAGATGAGTCTGATTGAAATCCCTAAGAAGGCAACATAATTTAGGAGCAGTCCCTGCGGTCTCTAGAAGCCAGTGACATGGTGGGGACCAGGCAGATTCTTTTGCATGGATTACATCTGTGTTCTGAAAAAAAAAATCATTGAGAAATATCTGTGTCAACCAATTCCATCCCTCTACCCAATTCCCACCTTTTGCCTAAAATCCTTCGCACCTCTTTCCTCTGCCATACTTCTAAATGTCACATTTTTTACCCAGAACACTTCAGTTACTTTCTTCTTATCACAGAACAAAGTCCAAACTCTAATCTGGCATTTATATATAAAACGATGAATCACTTTCCCCCATCTGGGACAGGAGAATAATAATGTCAATTTCAAAGACGTGCGGAGAAGATTAGGGGAATGTAAGGGGTTGTTATACTTTCCCACCAGCCTCCAATGTCAGTCCTCTGCCCTGATCAGGTTGGTTTCCTCCTGTTCCCCAAGCACATCCTCATCATTTTTGAGGCTACACCTTTGTTTCTCCTGGGACTCCAGCCTCGGAAATGCCTCTCATCTTCTGTCTTCTTTAGTTCTGTCTATTAGGGCCCAGCCAGGCTACAAATGTTGATCCCTTCTTCTTAATCCTAAAACCATGTCTAGTTTGCTCCACACAGAGGCTCAGAGTGGATTGTGTGGTCCGATTCCCTACCCAAGTGTGGGAGTCATCCACACACCGCCTTCCTGGAGGCCATTTTGCCTCAGCGTGAATACTTCCAGTGTTGAGGAGCTACACTTGGTCTGCTCAGCTTCATTTTTCCCCACAGCTCTAATTAAATAACTACAACATATAATTATATTCTTAGTCATGACAGTCTTGCCTTTTGAATAAAAATTTCAGTCCTTCCAGAAGAATAAAATCGCTGCTTGGAAGGCATTGATTGTATTTATGCCTAAAATGATAATTTCATGACATTAGTAGTTAACCCACTGCTACCACGTTTATTATCTTTTCTTCCAAGTTTTACCACTCCTTGGAGGAGGCAACTTGCCCTTATAGGGCACGTGAGTGTTGTGACAATGCCTAGAACAGGTTTCTGAACAGAGAGAAGGCAACAAAAACCCTCCTGGTTGATATCTATTGGTGCTTAAGCTAACTCTTCTTAGACCACTTCAGATTACTCTTAAACAGCATGTAAGTTTTTTGGAGAGAAAAAAAAGTTCTGTTGCAAAACTCTTACTCCTTTTGGTGTATTCTTTCAGTCCTTTTATTATCATATACAAATATATTCATCTCTGTATACCTGGTTTAGTTTTTGCAAAAATTCATATTCGACCATATATGCTGCTCTGAGAGACTTAATAATATACCAATGACATCTTTTTATGTCAATCTACAAAGATTTAAATATTTTTAATGGCTCTATGGTATGGCATATTGTCTCCTATTGATCAATACATGTTGTTTCCAATTGATGCTTGAATTCTGATTTCTTTACCTGAAAACATATTAAAAAGATAAGTTTGATTATGACACTTCCACTGACAAATTCGCCCAGTGTTGAAGGTTGAATTTTGTAGTACCCCCCCCTCAAAAAAAATTCTTACATTGAAATCCTAGCCCCTTGTATCTCATAATGTGACCTTCTTGGGGTAATGGGGTCATTGCAGATGTAATTAGTTAAGATCAGATCATACTGGAGCAGGGTGGGCTCGTACTGGTGTCCTTATAACAAGGGGAAACTTGGATGCAGACAGCACGCAGGGAAAGCATAGAACATCATGTGAAATGAAGGCAGAGATGAGGGTGATGCTTCAATAAGCCAACGACGGCCAGAAAATCTCCAGAAGCTGAGAGAGAGGCATGGCACAGTCTCTCTCACGGCCTTCACAAGGAACGAACCCTGCCAACACCCTGATCTTGGACTTGGCCTGTAAAACTGTGAGACAATAAATTTCTGTCGTTTAAGACACCTAGTTTGTGGTGTTTTTTTAAAGGTAGCCCTAGCAAACGAAGGTTTTGACAAGCAACCCCAATGTTACAGCGCTTCATCCTGGTTGGAACCTCCAGGCAGCCTGGCTTTGCGGGCTGCAGCTCCAGCATGGACCCCAGTTTTGAGAATGAGGCTTTGCTCCCAGCACTTGTATTTGACCTTCCTTTCCCATCGGCTAGGTCTAGTCAATCCGCTGAAAATGGAATGGCCGACATAATTTTCTGCAAGCAACTTGTCTATGTTAATAAATATGTACATTTATGTTACAGATACAATACTCAACCATGTGTTGAAATGGGTTTTTAGTGCTTGAGACAAAGAATATTGGGGCAACAGTTGATGATTTTGAGTGAAAACAGGCCTTCCCACGATGACATAGTGTCTACCCTGATGATATGTTGTAAGATAATGACTGATGCAGACCCAGGCTTCCGGAAAAGGATTCATACTATAAGAAAGCAACATGCTAAATGCCTGGGAAGAGGCTAAGTTAGCAATCTCAGGAAAGGTAAAAAAGAAGGAATTGCTGAGAACATGTTACTGATGAAGGTATAATAGCCCAGGCCTTTCTATGGCAAGCCATGTTCTGGCTTTTAATTAAATAGGGTAACATAAACAAATTCATTCAGAGAACTCCAATGCTATCTCCTTCAGGGAAGCCCTACATCTGTCTACATCTGAGATTTTGGCAGCAAATGATGGTTGACCTGATTTTCCAGGAAATCTGAGGGCACATGGCCAAATATGGTATGTGTTACATAAGTGAGTGTATTTCTTAACATAAACAAGTTGCTTGCAGAAAACTATATGAGCTATTCCACTTTCAAAATATTGACTAGACCAAGCCAATGGGAAAGAGGAAGAGAAAGGAGCTGGTGGGAGCAAAACCTCATTCTCTAAACCAGGGTCCATGCTGGACATGCAGTCAGTGAAACTAGGACTGCCTGAGAACCCCAACCAGGAGGAGGCACTGTTACATCCGGGTGCGTGTCAAATTAATGTTCCTCTTACCTGGATTGTACTCCTGTATCATTAGTTAAACTTTCCCTGTCCTTCAGGGTACATTCCAGTGTGGCCTCCCCCACAGACACTTCCCTAAGACACAGAGCATTATCTCTGAACCTCTAGCTCTTATTTTTCATCCTCTATTTCTTAGGCAACTAGATGGTAATGACAAGATTGCATTTAATTATATTGCATTACAGCTAGATATAAAACTCCACATGGCAGGGAGTTTGCCACTTTACTCACTTTGGCACATCACCGGCATATAGTAGGTACTCAACAAATATTTTTTTGAATAAAGAATTGCACGTATATATGTTCTACCTTTTTCTTCCCACTGTTATTTGAAATAAAAATATTTGTTTGCTCAAGGACCATTGCTTCTTCTCTTTTTGCAGGAGCTGCAACCAGAGTTACTTAATGAGGGATGGGATTGAGCCCTTTCTCCCTCCCCTCAGCTCTCTCCAGGCCAATCCCATTAAAGATCCTAATAATATACTTGAAAATGGATTGTGGAAACATGCCTGCTGCACCTTCAGTGTGAAGACAAGTTCCTCATGTCTCTCTCATCCAGGCAAATTGCTACCTTAAGCTTTTCCTACTTAGAAATTCAAGAGCTGCCTTTTTATATCCTTTAGTATAGGGGTCCATACTCCAATGCATATAGGGCTCTCCAGGTAATGTTAATGAACGAAGGGAACCATTTGTAGAGACGGAAGGGAGTGGTAGGGATTGCGGTATATCACAGAGCACATGCTTCTTAGAAAAAGGCAGCCAAGATACCATGATTGAGGTGGTGATTGTCAAATGGGAATACAGGTCTCGCATTACCAGATCTTCAGATTTTTCAAGAGAAGTCAGAAATACGGAATTAAGTGGGAAATCTATCCATTTTTAAATGATTCAAATTTTTATAAAACACTGTGCTGCCCACCAACACCCCCTCTCTGCTAGTTAGATGTGACCCATATGCCGTCAGTTCGCAACCTCTATTTATGGGCCCTAAGCAACTATTTCTGTGGCCCCCAACAGTTCTTGGCATGCGGATGGCAGAGATCAAGTGGCGGCAAATAAACGCACAAGGAAGTCCAAGTCATATTTTGAACTACTGAGGTTTCTCTTTTTTTTATTGCAAAACATGTGTTACAGAAATTTCAGAAAGTTTTTCCTGTGCTATCTGCCAACTTCTGCTTCGAATTACATATCTAAACAAACAAGCTCAAAGTGCATTGTGAATCCAATAATAGACCTTTAAAAAAGAACAATTCCTCTAAGAATTTATAGATATTTTACGTCGACAGATATGCAAACCGCTGCTTGTCCATACATAAAGAAGGAAAAGATTATACATATTTAACAAACCCAATTCCAAAATTGTTTTTATTATAGGAATTCCTTTAAAAATGATATTTCAACAGTATCCCCCATTACAAACTATGGTTAGCACATTACAAACGGGAGTCTAGGCGCTATGTTAGGAAACGGTGGTGAGGACAGTGACGGCAGGTATTGCTGTGCACCGCAGCAGCAGCAGACACTCAGGCCAGATGCTGTGGGGACAGGAAGCAGGCGAGCCTGACACCAGGCCACGGCACTCTTCTCCTGACTCTCCCTCACAAAGATCTCCTGCGTTCCGGTCCAGAATGATGGGGCACATATCACTCAGGAGAACGGGATGCCCCGAATAGGGTGAGCTCCTTTCTCCCGCCCCGGTCCTCAGTGTGTTTCGTGTATACACTCACTGAGTTGGAATCAAGAATCTGATCCCCGTTGGCTCTAAAGCACAGGTCCCGAGCTATTGCCTTTGGGACTGAATGCTGCTGGCAGGTACATTTGTTTGGCTAGCGCGGTGTTTACACATCTGAATGTGAGCGTCTCTGTAGTGGGACGTGTGCTCTCTCATGCCCTACAGACCCTGCTTCTTCCTGTTGTCTCTCACCAGTCCCATCCACACACTGTGTTCTGCATCCAGCTCCCCTCCCCGACACCCCCCACCTATCTGAGTTTCCAAGCCCACCATCTAAGTGCAGATGGCTGGCTCTGATGACATGTGGGAAGCTGGGATAGAGATGTGAAGGACCCTTTTGGGATTCAGACAGGCAAAGAATTGGTTGCAGCTGATACAAACACCAGCCAAGTTGGTTGTGTGGGGGTAGAATTGGGGGAGGAGGCTATGTTAGTGGGAAGATCAGGGCTGGGACAAAGTCTGAATGTTTGGCTTTTGTTAAGTAGCCACTGTTTCAGCTTACTGTGCCCGAGTCCATGGGGTCCTGAGGTCACGGGAGCCAGGGTCTGTTGGTCTGGCCAAAAAGCATCTTGTACTGGGCTAAGAGAAAGGACGAGCGTCTAGGGGGTGAAGAAGATTGCTCTCCAGGCATGAGGCTGAACCCCCACTGTGTCCCCCAGCTCTCGGCAGCCTGCCCCCGCCAGAGCAAGGCCTGGGTCAAGTTGGATCGGACACTCCTCAGAAAGCCTAGGGATGCGTCCCTCTCCAAACACTGTGCAAACAGGCAGTGGCCTGAAGGGAAGGTGGGGAAGGGGAGTTCACCTCACTCTTATTGCCATGGAGACTCCTTGGCCCCTGAAATCCTTAGGCCACATGTAGAAATTGTCTTGATTTCATTCGCAGCGATCAGTGCAAGAGATGCATCAGATAAAAGTCACACAGCTACATTCTCAAGTGCATTACAAAGAAACAAGAAAGGGGGGAAATCTTGTTTTCCTTACATCACAACCAACTCCTCCTTCGGTTGACTCTGGACTGAGAGAGCGAGAGAGACAGATGTCAAAGGAAGAGAAAGCTCAGGCCGCTGCAGGCTGAGAGAACAGTGTTCTCCACTCGCTTGAGGAGCAGTCACCTATAAGACTGGGCAGGTTGGCTCCTCTCTTTCCCTGATGTGGGATGGCTTCTAATAATGAAATGGTAATTTTTTTTTAAAAGGGCAAACTCTTCAGTGTCACCCAGGGCCCAGTCACCCATCTCTCTGGCCCCCAGGCAGGCTCAGCTACCAGAGAAAAGCCACCAGGTAGGAGGGAAGTCATATATCACTGGACCACTCATTCATACTGGTCTGCGCATCCCTGCACTGTCGTCAATGCGCTTCTTACTCTCATCTCTGGCTTAGCAATTTGTACCCAGTGGCCCTGAAGAATCAGAAATGTGTCTTTCCTGTATCACAGATGCTCCAACACCTAGACCGCAGTAAACCCAAGAGGTGTTGGCTAGCCACCTCCAGGCCCCATAGCTATACACCCTGTGGTTAATAATTTACTATTATTTCATATTATTTGTTCAGAGCTTAAAAAAAAAAGATTGGAAAAAAAACCCTTGGTTACTTTTTTGTTTTTAATTTCTAAAACTTGAACATAATCTCCAAACTAGGAAAGCCCAACATTCTGAGTGGGTTCCTAACTGGTTTCAGTGTCACAGCAGGCAGGAGTCAAAGGCTAGGTGCCTTTAAAAAGTCAAAAGAAACGCATAAAGCCGTGCATGCATTCTGTTGCCACAAAATTAAGACTGGGTTTGAGCGGGATTACTTCATTTAAGTCACATTGCTATTGTTAAAGAAGAGTGAGTTATAATGCAATATCTAAAACAAGTATATTACCATCTACACATTAGCATCACTTTATCTAGAAACAAACATAGTAGTGCTACTAAATGAGCATATTTATAAAATACTGTACACTGCTTCCGCACCGGTCAGCAGATGTAAACAAACAGCTAATTAAACTGGAGTTTCAAATGTTAGTTTAAGTTCATTTGTCAGATAGTCTTTTGCATAACATGCCAGTTCGTCTTTCACAAAATCACAACGTGCCTACCACAACTCGCAGGGCTGGATAGAGGCTGTACATCGGCTTACACAAGTACTGTATAGTGGTCTACAGGAAAGTCAAAAACATAAAGCAGATCAGGAACAAAAGTGCCCATTTCATGAGGATGCTAAGTCACATGGAATTGGGGACATGATTAATCCTTGCAACATGTGCTTCTTTATTGAATGTTACAGATTTGTAAATGATTATGAAGCTGTCCTGTAATGTTCATTAACACAACCACATGCTACAACTATGCTGGGTTAAACATGGGATACATACATGTTTACATGTATTTTATAGTACAGCATTGCCCAACACGTTGAATGGTACAGCCTCTAGATATAGCATGATGGATGACTGGATAATATTTATTATCATTGGAGAAGTTAAACAGCCCAACATTGAGGAAGATTAGACTGCACAGCCTCAGAAAGTAGAATAAATGCACTATCCAGTGATCCACCAGAACCTTATCTATAGAAACCATCTTTTAGAATACACTGGGAACATTCAGAAGAAACACATTTTGTGTTTTTTTACAAGTACATTTCTTTCCATTTGATTATATAATCAAATATATATATATATTCAAGGGGGAACTCTCAAAGTGCTAAATAGTATGTTAGACCTAGAAGCCTAGACTTAAAAAATATCCAGTTCTATAAAGTGCTGCATTCTGACCGCTGATATACCGTCTGGCTCGGAGAAATACACAAACAAGCCATGACAATTATCCACAAGCCTTCCAGTTCCTCATTCAAATCCATTAAGGAGGGCCTTTCTAACTATAAACATAAGGTATGTTGGTTAGTCAGGAAATTTCCACGGTCATTTTCATAAAACATCCCTTTTTTTTTTCCAAAAGGACCAAGCAATTTAGAATAAATCATTACCTATAGTAGTATATAAAAATTGGCACCGTAGAAGCAGATGATTAAACCAAAGCTATCACTTCCTTGAGTTCTCTATGACTTTGTTTATGTTCCTCAGTAACTTGCTGCTCATGAGCTGCTTCATGCACAGAGACAGGTAATTAACGGCCCCTCCAGCAGGGACATGGCGGAATAAATGAGCAGCACGCAAGCTGACTGTACAAGGCCACGGAATCGATGCCACATCAGTGTGCAAAGGATCCAGGAATAGAAAGAAATGGATTGAAACATAACACATATATGCGCATGGGAAAGAAATGGCTCATGGCTGTGACACAGTTTGTGTTTGAAGTCATTGACATTTGGCTTATATATCTCACACACATCCCAAAAGAACTTTATTTCCATGCACAACAGAAAAACAGGCAGTCCAAAGGTCAGAACTGGGAAGTATTTGTTTCCCAGGTCCTGTCTGTTCACTCCAGAAAGCGCAATGGAAACACCAGGCTTATACTATCCCCCACCAGGCTTATACTATCCCCCACTTTCAATCTGGTCCAGAATAAGACTCTGGAGGTGCCGTGAGGTCCTGCTCTGTGGTCAGTGAACACTGCCTTCACCTCCTGCTTGGATTCCTCCAGGCTCCCTCTCAGAGAGTGTGAGTGTGCGCCACATCTAAAATCATCCTTAAATCAGGACGTAAGCACATCAAACTAGCAACATCTAATCTAAGGAACGAATATAACAAAAGCTTGCTTCTAACTCTGGTGTCGAGACTTGGCCTTCCTGAGAATCACAGAGAATTGGTCTCAAAATGTAAAGTGCCTATTATAACCATATTGATTATGAACAAACATGGTTCCTCTTCCTCACTATCAATCAATATGGAAGCAGGGGTAGAGGAACCCTTTAAAGTTACATTGCAACTTGCATGTCTAGACATTTTTTTCTGGGGAGAGGGCCCAGAGCTTTCATTAGGTCCTCACAGAGATTCGTGACTCTAGGAAGCTTAAAGGGAACTGATTTATTCTCAGATCAAATGCATGTTTGTTGAGGGAGAAATAGCCAATTTGGGTTAAAAAAAAGTGTTTTTTAGGGTCATTATATACAAAGGACTCTGGTTGCTCGTTTCTGATTCACCTAAATACTAAGGGGTGAAAAAGGAATTTCTTAATTCTTTATATGTGGCCTCATCACTATTCCTACACCTGAAAAGTTTATTCAGAGGTTAATAAAAAAGTCAAAGGCTAGAGGTTTTGTCCTCATATTTACTTGATTTCACATAATGAGAAAATTGGAAGTTCACATCTACAACTAAACAAAAGAACCAGATTTTGTTTAGGGACCAGGAACATTAAGTCATTGTCCTTCAAGACCTTATTCTTTTTTAAAATCAGTGATCCATATAGAAATCCAAAGATTTGAGGATCAAAATTTCTTATCCCACTTCAAATCCAGATTCTGACCTGGAAGTGTGAATACCTGTACCCTAGGACCCATAATACTATCTGAAAGTTAGGTCTGTTCAGATTGTACTTGATGTAATCACTTTGTGCAGGAGAAACCAGACTGATTGAGATGTTATGATGGTGACAAAAT
>NW_005360124.1:11813237-11820223 GCF_000412655.1 Myotis brandtii | reverse complement strand
TCATTTTGACAACTCTAGTTGGGGACAAGAAAAAGTTAAGGTTATAGGGATTTTTAAAAGTATAATGTCAACATCTGTTGAAATATAATGAATTCTTTCAATGAAATTCCTTGGCTATTAAAAATTCTGGTTATACCTCAAGGTGATAGAAAAGTCCAAGCCTCTTAAGAAAGCTCTATATGCTTGTTTATATACTATATATAACATGTCTCCGTGTAAATGCATATATGTGTGTATAAGCAGCATATGCTCTAGAACTCTTTACATGGTTTATCTGCTTTCTATTTTAGTCTACTGTATCTTTTTTATAGCTGTGCATATAAGAAAAAATATTCATGGCATGTCTGCATCTGATGGCTCTGGGTTGATACCAAACTCCCAGTCAATTCTAAGGTTATTTATGGTTTTGAGACTTCCTTAAAAAGTACTTTGGAACATTTCCATAAAAAAGATACCAGCCCTTGAAAAACTCCGATTAAATTTATGCTGAGCTCAGATTGAATGGCAAAACTCTAGGTATGAAAATATCCACCAGATAGTCATATATAAAATGGTCATGTGATGAGTGGTGTGAAAAATTGGCAGTTACATCTTGGAGGTGTTCAGAAGACATGGTGGAGTCATGCACATGATGAAGGTCACACAGCAGCGTAACACACGACATGGATGGGGAGAATACAGCAATATCCCACACGGCAATGTTAGGCGCGTGCTGCCCACTATATTTTTTGTTAGTTCACGATTATATATTCAGTGAGCGAATTCCTTGATGACAGGTGAGATACAAAATAAATTAAAAAATATAAAATTATTTAGTTACATTCATCCTGAGCTTGCTCGACTATTCTTGAATGCCCACTGTATATAATAGGCCACTTGACATTTGTTTTTTTTTTAACATCAATTCTTCTTTCATTCCGCTCGCAATACAGAAAAGGCATTTCTTTTCCCTTATTTTCTTCAAAAAAGATAAACAGTTGTGGCACCAGAAGTGAATATATAAGAGACAGGTGAACTATGACTGTTACCTTGTTCTTTCTTTACAATGATCAATTACAGAAGTGGTGGCATGAGAAGGATGTGGGACGTTAGGTAGAACTGCTTGCTGCCGGCTTATACTGAATAAAAAGGATGCTCTTCATCAGTCACCAGTGATGGAGCCAATGTGAAAAGAAAACAGAATTGAAGTTTAGAATATCTCATTTGTATGCTGGCCACTTTATTTTATTTTATTTCGCAATTTAGCCCTGCATCCTACAACTCTTCATAACGGTCAGAAATTGCAAGACGCCTCCTGGCACGGAGAATGCGCGAAGCCCCTTCCTTCCCAGAGCTCGAGGCTTTCCGAAGTGACTAGTGATACACATTCATCTCAACCCTCCTTCTCCCTCTCTTTCCCCTCCCTACCCATCCGGGGTGAGCATGACAACATATCCCCTGTGTTTGGGACTGGGCCAGATCAAATGCTTTCTCGGCCCAGAAGTCACTTTTGAGTGAACACCTCCTAAGGCATTGCTTGTTTTGCTCAGCTAAGACTAACGCAGGTAGGTTTCGAGGAAGGGGAGCAGGTGGAGTTCGGGGAGAATTCTAGGGCTGCATTTGTGAGCCTCCTGCAACGCTGCTTAGGAGGGGTTAGTTGTGCTTGCTTTCAAAGCTGTGGGAAGCGGACGTTCTGGACAGTCTCCGCATGGACAGGCTGTCCCCGCGGCCCTCGGGCTTGGAGGACTTGCTCCTCTGGAAGGGGTTCCGCAGGCTGGCTGTGTTCCGCTGCCGGTCGAGTTTGTCACTGATGGAGAAGCTCTTCCTGGTGTGGGCGTACGGCGCGCTCGGCTCCTCTGCCGAGTAGCTGTTGGCGCGCTCTATCTTGGGAACCGTGATGTTGTTGGACAGGGTTCTGTCTGCGTGATCGCCCTCCTGCGAGGGGATGGCCAGGGCGGCTCTCCGGCCTTTGGCCTCGTTCTCCTCAGTGTCAGAGCTGGGGTGGCTCAGCTCTGCTTCTCGCTCGGGGTGGCAGCAAGAGGAGTCCTCCACTTTGCCTCCGAGACCTCCGGGGAAGGTGGCTCTGTCGGCAATTGCTTGAGGGGCATTGACACACCTGGTGTCAATACAGTCTGTAATGCTCGTGTATTCCGCCGTTTTCACGGGCACCCCGAAGTTGGCGTAATAGCTCCTCGAGGGAGAAAACATAAAGCTGTGCGACTTCACGATGGGGGCCTCCTCTAGGAGGAAGGGCGTGCTGGGCAGGTAGCGGCTGCTTTTGGAACGCTCGATGGCGTGGTACGTGGGGGGGTCAGCGTCCCAGGGGTTTTGGCACTCTGGGAGGTGGGTGTAGTCTGAAGAAAAAGATCTCGTGTCCAAGGAGGTGACGTCCTCGAAATCGATGCTCCGGCTTGGAGGCCTGTCGGTGGGTGCGAGAGTTGCATAGGCACTACTTGAAGGAGCGGTGGAAGGAACTTGAGCCAAGAAGCTTGGCTCGCCCAGCCCAAGGATGTTCATGGAATTGTCCAGAGGGTCGATATCACAGTGGAGCTCATCCATGGCCGAGACATAGATGTCTATACATGATGACGGTCTTCTGGAATCGGGAACAATGGCCAAGGTGTTCGCAGGGGCTGCAGGAGTTTTGGATTCCTTTGCTAGAGAGTGGGAACTAGTAGCCCGGTGCAGGCTCAGGGACCTTTCTTTGAAAAGACTTTCCAACTTTTCTATACCACCTTTGTCTTTCATATTGACCGAATAGAAAGAATGGCTTCGCATACGGGGCATTAGGGTTGGAGAAGTTGGGGACATGGTCTCCTCACCTGCAGGGTCTATACTCTCTTGGAGCTTGAAGGTGTTCCCCTCCTGGCTGTTGAAGCTGCTCTGGCGGACGATGTAGGCTGCGTCCGTGCAGTCCGAGGAGGTCCGAGAACGGATTTTGTTGGACTCGGCTCGCTCCAGACCTGTCAGACGCTCCAGGGCCGTGGCCATGCGCCCGATGAGGTCCTCGAGCTGCGCCAGCCGGATGTCCACGGTCTGGAGCGAAGCCTTCATGCAGTGCTCTCTCTCGTTGACTTCCTCCAGTCGCATCGACATGTTCTCCACCCTGCGGGAAGCAGAGAGAGGGAGAGTCACTCGGGGCCAGGTTCCTCTGCTGGAGGCTTAGAGAGCATGGGCAGAGAGGGAAAGCCGGGCCTGGACCTTGGCCATCCATGTCCTACCAGAGGGAAATGGAGTGGGTACAGGTGAGGAGGGGAGAGGGGGGAGAGAATGCACCATGCTGTCACCGAGAATCATGGAATCCAAAACTTTTTGAGCTGGAAGAGGCTTTAGAGACTATTGAATCCAGTGATTTTTAATGGCTAATCCCCCTTCCCCTCTTTGATGCAATTTGATGCACAATCCTGATCAGTAAACACCAAACCAAAGCTGAGTAGCTCTTATTGGCGTGGAGGCCCGCCCTCGTACCACTCCCATGGCTGAACTGTGGCTTGGGACAGGGCTTAGTGACCTAAATAACTATTAGGGTGTTGGCTTATCAGAGTCCCTAACAAAACCAGAATGTAGCATTTTGATGACTTGACCCAGAATTTTGCAAAAGAATTTTATTATTTTATTTTTTTGGCAAAAGAATTTTAGAGTCTAGCTATTCTTATTGCAGTGTTTCTGGACTGGGATTAATTTCATTTTGCATTTATATAATGATCTTTTTTGTTGTTGTTATTCACAATAACCTTTTTAGAATTTAGTACCTCCAAAGGAATGAATATGGTCCTGTTACTGAGGCACCTGGAGTTGATTTAATCGAATCCAATCCTGTCAGTAATAAGAGAGGAACAAACATCAAGTAATTTAACCAAGATTACATAAAGTGATTTGTGGTAAAGTCTGGAGCATCTATCAATAAGTAGGCTAGCCTACTCCCTCCTCTCTGTCTCTCTGGGTAGCTGATCACAGAGGCGTTATTTACAGTTATTTCGAGGTCTTGACTCTCTCCATTGGAAATCTGTAGGGGCACAATCTGTCTCATATTCCTGTTTCCATTTCCGTGTTGCCAGCCCAATACCCCCAGGGGTCGATACAGGTTCACTGAGCCAATCAGTGTTATGAACTTGATTTCAATTGTCTAGTAAACTACCTGGCCATTTATTTACAAAGAGAGAAGCCACATATTTAACATAAAATTGTGCCATATGTTTTCACCTGCTTAAATTAACTTGGAAAAGACAAACCAAAGCGAAGTCATGGTTTGAGCTCAAATGTTTTAAATGCCCAAAGGCAAATCTTTTGGAGAATCTGAATGCAATCCATTCTCAACTTTTCCAGGGAGGATAAAGATACTTTCCCAATGCCCTAACCAGTTTGGCTCAGTGGATAGAGGGTCGGCCTGCGGACTGAAGGGTCCCAAGTTCGATTCCGGTCAAGGGCATGTACCTTGGTTGCGGGCACATCCCCAGTAGGGAGTGTGCAGGAGGCAGCTGACCAATGTTTCTCTCTCATCGATGTTTCTAACTCTCTATCCCTCTCCCTTCCTCTCTGTAAAAAATCAATAAAATATATATTAACAAAAAAGATACTTTCCCAACACTGCCAATATGCACAGCAAATCACTTGACTGCCTGCATGTACAGGATACGCTGTGCAAAGAACGGTGGGAATCAGAGCTGGGTCCCCAGCTGTTGTGCTAGTGGGGGTGGTGTGTTAATAACAGTAACACCTTTTTTAGGGAGGTATATACATTTCAATGCCAGAAGGAGGTATAAGAGGCAGTGGTTCCCCTCTGTGAGAGACCTGTGGGCTTAAAAAACAAAAAACAAAACCCTGCTCTCCTGCTGGTCACGGTGGGGGGAGGGGAGCATGTGATTCCTTTGCCTTGGGCACATTTCTGTCTCTTTCTGAATCCATACGTCTCCCCCCACCTCCCCTGTACTCCCCCCCACCCAACTCACTTCATTGTCTCTGTTCTTTTTTTAAAAACAGATTTTTATTGATTTCAGAGAGGAAGGAAGAGGGAGAGAGAGATAGAAACATCAATGACGAGAGAGAATCACTGATTGGCTGTCTCCTGCATGCCCCATACTGGGGATCAAGCCCACAACCCTGGCATATGCCCTGGCCCCTGACTGGAAATCAAACTGTGGCCTCCTGGTTCATAGGTCGACATCTAACCACTGAGCCACGCTGGCTGAACTACTCTGTTCTTTTATCCTTTAGCTTCGCTTCACCCAGCCTAAGATCTTGGAGACATTTTTTTCCTTTGCTCTTTCTTGCTGCCCCATAACCAGCTGGGCACGACCCAGGGTCCAGGCACCCTCAGCCACCGTGGCCAGGTATATTCTCAAAAGACTTGTACATTGAGCATTTCTGCATCTGGCAAACCCCATGCTAGTCACCCAGCTAACACAGCTATTTCAGAAGGAAACTACAACTTTTCCCTGTTTCACTTTGTTTTGTGGTATAAACATAGCCTGAGAAACAAATTACTTAAAATAATAAGTTTGTGTGTCTTGCAGACTTATAATTTACTTTTTCATCATCTGGCTGATGGAGTTTGATTCTGCAAGTACTGCAATTTCATATTTTGCAATGCAATAAGCTTTGGGTAAGTGGGTAAAATACTTCTTCATTAAAGTCAGGAGAAGGGCAGAGCGTGCATTTCTGTAGAATGAGACTTTATGTTTCGGGTGCTCTAGGTACTGGGTCCCCCTAGTAGCTTTTTAGTGTTGGCAGAGGAACAAAAGGCAGGATAGTTTTCTTCCTCCTTCTCCTTTCCTGTCTTGGAGCCCAGTGTGTACAGGGCTGATACCGAAAGAGATGAAGATGCTCTTTTGGTATAGTTGCATATGATTGTTGGTCTAAGCACTGTGAAATCTCTCTCTGAACTGTGGAGACCCTGCTCCCCACACCTCATTCCCTTCAGCCCCAGGATCTTACTCTGCAGAGAAACTAGCAGGTGAGGGACAGAGCTAAGGCACCAATACGAGGCAACAGAAGAGTTGGGACCTGGCAGTAAACGGGACACAGAGATGAAGAAGCCCAAGGAGATGGGAGGAAGACAGGAGGTGCAAGGAGGAAGAGGCTCCTTTGGGAAAACAGGAGGTGCCCAGTGGGAACCCCAAGAGTGAAAAAGTGTGGCCTTAGGGAACGGAAGGAACTGGGGGAGGGAACAGGGTCAAAAAACCATTCTTCACAAAACTTTCCTAATGGCTCTGAGGCTCCCAGGGGCTTTGGAAAAAAGTAAAATGAAAAAGGACTGTTTTATCCATTTTCTTCCAGAATTCTGGATGTGTTTAACAACCTAACTGTATAATAATTTAGGTCATGATGCAACTGATAGGGGTTTAATGTAGGAGTTATAAGAGAATAAATGTTCCCAGAGTCAAATTTATGTTTGTTCCATAACTAAAGTGTGCCCCTTAATTTTTTTAAAAAGAATTTATTGATTTTTAGAGAAGAAGGGAGAGGGAGGGAGTAAGGGAGGGAGGAAGAGGAGGAGGAGGAGGGGGAGAGAGAGAGAGAGAGAGAGAGACCCTGATGTGAGAGAGAAACATCAATTGGTTGCCTCCTGCATGCCCCCTACCAGGGATCAAGCCCACAACCCAAGCATGTACCATGACCAGGAATCAAACAGACAACATCCTGGTGCACAGGATGATGCCCAACCAACTGAGCCACACTGACCAGAGCAAGTGTGTCCCTTAATTTAAAAAATAAATTCTTGGAAAGTTACGTATAAATGTGCATGCATGACAGATACAAATAGCTCTGAGGAACAAACCAAGAGTTTTGGGTCATGATTGTTAGTGATTAGGAGCTCATGCTGGTCAAACCACTCAGGAGATAAAATGGAGATAAGAATGATACAAATTTATGGAACAACTAGAGGCCTGGTGTACAAAAATTTGTGCACTCGTGGGGGGGGGGTCCCTCAGCCTGGCCTGTGCCCTCTCGCAGTCTGGGACTTCTCGGGGAATGACCACCTGCTGGCTTAGGCCCGCTCCCTGGGG
>NW_005360124.1:11792813-11813063 GCF_000412655.1 Myotis brandtii | reverse complement strand
CTGGTGGTCAGTGTGTGTCATAGTGACCAGTCATTCCCAGTCGTTCTGCTGTTAGGATCAATTTGCATATTACCCTTTTATTATATAGGATAGAGGCCTGGTGCATGGGTGGGGGCCGGCTGGTTTGCCCTGAAGGGTGTCCCGGATGAGGGTGGGGGTCCCGCTAGAGTGCCTGGCCAGCCTACGTGAGGGGCTGAGGGCCATTTTCAGGCTGGCCACATCCCCTTCAGGGAGAGGGGTCCTGCTGGGGTGCCTGGCCAGCATGGGTGAGTGGCTAATGGCTGTTTGCAGGCTGGCCAAGCCCCCCAGCATGGACCCTCACCCCATGAGGCTGTGGCCAGCCTGGGTGAGGGGCTGATGGCTGTTTGCAGGCTGGCACAGCCCCTTCAGGGTGGGGGTCACCGCTGGTTTGCCTGGCCATCCTGGGTGAGGGGCTGATGGCTGTTTGCAGGCTGGCCACAGCCCCCTGCCACCCAAGCTCCCAGTGGAGGCTGGCTGGAAGCAGGTATTTGGGATTTATTTATCTTCTATAATTGTAACTTTGTTGCCTTGAGTGGAGGCTACAGCCGGTCAGGGCAGGCGGGAAGCTTGGCTTCCTCCATCACTGGGGAAACCAAGCCTCCTGCTTGCTCCAGCTCTGTGGCTGCCAGCCGCCATCTTTGTTGGGTTAATTTGCATATAGTCACTCTGATGGGCTTGCGGGCGTGGCTTGTGAGTATAGCGGAGGTATGGTCAATTTGCAGGTTTCTCTTTTATAAGATAAGATGGGAAGCCACAGGGGACAGATAATAGAAGTGACTAAGTAACAAAAGAACGAAAGACTATGGATAACATATAACTCCTGCCTTAAACCTATCCGTGGTTTGACCAGAGTCAGCTCCTAATCACTAACAATCATGACCCAAAGAAGGCAGAAGCTCATCTTTTTTTGGCTTATACTATTTTTTTTAATGAATTCCATACATCCTAAGTTATTCCTGCCTCTCTTTGTCTTGAAAAGTTATAACTTGACTATACTATGAATAGTTATGTGTCTATCACTTTTTTGGATCTAGGTGAAGTGAAAAAAGGATACAAAGCCTATTGGCTCAGGAAAGATACTTTTAGATGAAAAGATGACACTAGGAGTAATGTATGTCCCAGTTTGCTTTCATTGTTATTGCCAAGAAGAAAAGTCACCATGTCCTAGAAGATGCTTGAGAGGGGTAAATGGAGCCACTCTTCCCTTAGTTATCTCTGTTCCCTTGTGCACCTCATGGTAGTTCTGATGTGTCCAGTGCAATTCTAGTGTTTAAAGATGTTATTTTTGGCACATTTACAAACGTAAAACACACCAATACCACTGCCACCACCATCAAAAACAAAACCCTAAACACAGACAGTGGCATCAGGAGCAAAAGAAGGCCTTGGTTTGGGTTCACTTCTCTGGCACCTGGGCTTGGTGGTGAGGTCATCCGGGTCTTTCTGGCCCCCGTTACTCCAGAAGGTCAGTTAATGCTAGGGCACACACAAAAATAAGCCTGCACTCCGCCCTGGATTTCTGGGAATTGCTCACCCTAGTCACCCTCCTGGAGGCTGGGACTCCTTTTCCACCCAGAGAGGAACAGGGTCTTGGGGGAGGAGTCTCCTGAAGTGTTTGCAGGCATGGGGTGAGAGGATCAAGTAGAGAGGTGCTAGTTCCTTTCCAAAAGGAATTGGTGATTTAGTCCCAATGTGTCACATGCCCTGCTGCCTGCACCTCTCAGGCTAGTTCCCCAGAGAGGCAAAGGCTTCTTTGTGTCTCAACACTTCCTCCCCTGCCTTTCTTTCCTCTCAGTCTATGGCTTCCTGAATTCAAAAAGCATTTCAAAGCCCCCTGGACATAGGCTTTGGAAATAAGTCTGAGCAATGGGCAGTGTGTCTACATGGCGCAATTTTCTGGGAACCATATGGTTATGTGCCCATTAATAAATAGCTTTTTCAAGGCCTCAGAATGAGGAAGATCTTTGGATTTGCAGCTCCTTTCTGAGTGTGCCAGAAAATTGCTTCACATCATATCATCATGGAATGTTCTATTTTGCAATGACAGATGTGTATAAGATCTATTCAGGCTTTACACTTTATTAATGTTGGTTGAGTACCTCTGGATACAATGGCATATGCATTAGACACCTACCTGTGTAGGCTGCATTCTTTGAAGAAATAAAGGGCCAGGGACAGAAAATATGCCATTTGTATAATTTCTGCAGAACCACTAGAGAATGTATAAAGTGGGTAAGCAGACAAAATGTCATTTGGTGAAAACTAGAGGTGACTGACTCAACTCTGGGGAAGTGTGAATTATATTGATTAAAATCATCAATATATTCTATATCCCTTTTCCCACTATTTATAATTTGCTTCTGATCTCTTTATATTTAAAATATAAATGTTTAAAATGTAAAGTTACACCAAGTGCTCCGTACCACTCTGGGTATTCTTTAGAACTGGTTCCCAAATTCCAGGTTATGACTGTGCCAGCCCGGAATGACGTTTTTATTAGTCTGCAGCAAAATGAGGAAAGTAAGACAATGTGAGTTCCTTTGCATAAAGCTAGACTTATTAAATGAAAATGATTCTTTCCTGTTTATTTTGAGATTTTTCTTAGAGCCCTGCTAGTCCACAAAACCATTTGGTCAATGAGATCTAAAAATATATGACCACTGGGTAGAAAAAACTGCTTTTATTCCTTTGCTTTTGTCTTGTTATATAAGAAGAAAAACTAAAATAATTCCTGACAAAACCTGAAAACCTCAACCATGATTCTATGTAATTCACAAGTCTCGTGCTGTTGTTTATTCAGAAGGTACTGAGCACGCATGTAAGCCAGGCACTAGGACTGTCTATACTTTGGAGAAGATGCTCAGGGTGTACATCATACACAGACCTGCTGGAGAGCCTTGGGTTGGGCTGGGTTTCTCCTGGTTTGTGTCTGGGTCAGAACTCTCCAATTTCTCGCTGAGCTAGTAACTCCTGCCCTGTTCTGAACATAGCCATGTCTAGTGTCCAGGAAGTTGGCGCCACTGCCTGCTGGAGAATCTAAGGTCTGTATGTCTGGGATTTTGATCTGTGAACCCTTCAGATAACATTCCGTGTTCTCCTAAGCTTCACAATTTCTTGGACAATGAAAATAAACACAGAGGTCTCTGATATTTTTTTTGTGTGCGGCTGCACAAACAAAAGCAATGGATAAAGCATGCCATGGCATAAAACCTCCCAGGAGACATGTGACCAGGGAACACACCTTTCCGAAGTCACCCGTATCCTCTCATCATTGGACGAGTTGAAGCGATCATCCTTTTCTCTGAAATATTCCTCTATGCACTGCTCTTCAAAATCATGCACTTTCTTGAGCTCATCATCAGTTATGAACAGTTCTGTGGAAGAGAAATGAGATGTGAGGCAGAGAAGTAAAAGCAACGGCGCCTGATCTGTAGGCCTAATGACATTCCAAATGTGAACCAAGGTTAGGCGAACGGGCCTAGATTCTCTGCTAAATCTCAGACTAAATCCAAACCCCATCAGGCAAAGTGTGTCACTGTCCCTTTCCTGTGCATTAGAGTCACCGTTGTTCTTTGAAGTCCATCTGAACGTAGCTGATTTACTGCAGGGACTGGTTACAATCATTCCAGTTGTAAGGCCAAACATGTAGCTAAATCAAGGAAAGGGAAGGTACACAATGAATGGAGGTTTCTCAAAAGTTCCATTTCCAGCCTGGCTGGTGTGGCTCAGTGGTTGAGCATCGACCTATGAACCAGGAGGTCACAGTTCAATTCCTGGTCAGGGCACATGCCCAGGTTGCTCGATCCTCAGGAGGGGGCATGCAGGAGGCTGCCGATCAATGATTCTCATCATTGATGTTTCTATGTTCTCCTCCCTTCCTTTCTAAAATCAATAATAAATAAATAAATAAATAAATAAATAAATAAATAAATAAATAAATAAATAAGCAAGCTCAATTTCTGGGCTGAGGAATATGGCAGACAGACACTGTTCACTGGCCTTACTAAAAGCCCCTTTGCAACCTCATTTCCCCTTTCCCACTTCCTACTACTGAGGCTGGAAAGCCAAATACACACATTTCCAGCCTCCCTTGAAGGTAGCAGCTATGGTGAGACCCAGTTTAGCTCAAGAAACTGCAGGGAGGGGAAGAGATTTTGCTTTCTTGATAAACTGTAGTGATGTGGCTGCGTCTTTCTACATTTTTTTACTTTCTCCTTTTCTTTTTGCCTTGAACATAAATGATGACGGAAAGTGCAGCAGCTATTTTGCTACCGCAAGACAAGACAGTGCATTCACGAATAGCTGAGCCTAAAAATAGGACTCTGGGCCTGTGACTTCAGTGAGCCACTGTTGTGCTCTGGGTTATCCACCTAGTTGCTTCGTGAGCAAAATAAAGCCTTATTTATTATTATTATTATCATTAATCTTTCTTACTCAACCTTCTTTTTTAAAAAAATGTATATATTTATTGAGTTCAGAGAGGAAGGGAGAGGGAGAGAGAGATAGAAACATCAATGATGAGAGAGAATCATCGATTGGCTGCCTCCTGCATGCCCCCCACTGGGGATTGAGCCGGCAACACAGATATGTGCCCTTGACCGGAATCGAACCCAGGACCTTTCAGTCCACAGGCTGGTGCTCTACCCACTGAGCCAAACTGGCTAGGGCTTTATTTTATTATTGTTAAATAAGATTTTTAAACCTCACCCAAGGATTATTTTTCCTCTTTCTTTTTTCTTTTTTTTTTAGAGAAAGTGGCAGGAAGAGGGAGAGACAGAGATAGATAGATCGTTAGATAGATAGAGAGAGAGAGAAACATCGATGTGAGAGAGATACATTGATTGGTTGCCTCCCACACGCAGCCCTGGAGCCTATAACGGAGGTCAATGACCTGAATCAAACTTGGGACCCTTCAGTCCACAGACCGATGCTCTATCCACTGAGCCAAACCAGCTAGGGAAAAACCTTATTTATTTGTGCTATTGTTAGTCTGGTTTTCTGTTAATAACAGGTAAACTAATTCATAACCGATACAGGCATAGAAAGGGATCCACTGTGAATCTGAATCCTCACCGCCTCACCAGCTTTCTATTTGTCTAAATTTATATTTTAGATGGAAATAGTGAACTTTGGAATTCTTAGTCCCTTCCAACTCTCCAATTTTAATGTCTAGAAAGAAGTCGGCATTGCTATGTCAGGGAAGTTGTTAAAAGTTTTAGTCTTAGAGAAGCAGGTGGTTAAATGGTTTTGGTTTCAAACTTTAGACCCACCAGTGATCACCTGGAGGGAATTTCTGGGCCTTCATTCTAGAGGCTCGTTCAGTAGGTTTGGTGTAGGTGGTGTACTTGAGAAACCACTGTAGCTTGCTTGGATGGGGCTGGATGCCCAATGGTTCTTAACTGTGGGTGGTACCCAAGGGACACTTAGCATTCTGCAGGAGCTATGGCTTTTTAATGCGTGGAAGCGGGATGTGCAAAATCCCCTACAATGTGTGGGACAATCCTATCACTGAAGTATTGTTCTGCCTCAGTGCTAATAGAACCTCCTTTTAGAAACACTGGACTAAAAGGTGGATGGTGGAGGGGCTTCTGTTTTGCCCTTTGAATACTGGAAAGCAGGGCTGGTGTCCTCATAAAGTCACATTAGCACAGTTTCTAAGGCTTGGAAAATGTTCAAGGCCTACAAAACGGTAGGTGCAGAAACGATAATGGAAAATCAAACGGAGTCACCTGCAACTCAACTCATGTAAGAGGTTCAAATGACATATAATGCATCCTTGGGAGCATATAAATATGGCTGATATATTTCGTGGTGGGACCTCTGGAAAGTAAGAATCTTAGAACCTAGGAAGGCGCTGAAACAGCCCTGCTGGAGGCTGGTTTTATCTCACTAAGAAAGATGTGAGGCTGCCTGGCCAGTGTGGCTCAGTTGGTTGGAGCATCATCCCATGCACTGGAAGGTCACGGGTTCGATTCCCAGTCAGGGTACATACCTAGGTTTCGGGTTTGACCACCCAGTCAAAGCATGTACGGGAGGCAAACGATCAATGTTTCCCATTCTCTCTCTCTCTCTCTCTCTCTCTCTCCCCCCCCCCTTCCCCTCTCTCTAAAATCAATAAGCATGTTCTCAGGTGAGGATTAAAAAAAAAAGAAAGAAAGAAAGATGTGAGGCTAAAAATGCTTGATTTCAGCCTCTACTGTCTTCTTCCTGGCACTGTTTCTCTGGCAAGCCTGCCCCTCTGTTCCCTTCCAAGCTGTCAGAGGCCACAGTCCTGCAGGACTGCCAATGGGAAGCAGTAGGGCTATGGAATGGGTGGCTGCTGGGGGCTGTCACTCAAAGCTTACTCAGGCCGTAGTCCCTTTCATCTGGGTCACCCTCATGCTTCCTCCATCGGCAGCACAGGTGCTGGAATATCATGGTCATGTGGCTGAAGATGATCAGAGGTGGGGGCAGAACTGGCCTTTCGTGGAAAGTCATGATGAGCTGATACCTCTGAAACTTCCACACTTGGTTGGATATTGATTTTACCTCAAAAAACGTATTGCTGAAATAGAGACCAGAGAGAATTAGGTGAGAAACTCCACTGCTTTCTGAAGCATCACACCCTTCTAGTGCCCCCACTTCCTCCCAAGGGCTCTGATGAAGGGCCCACGTACTTAAAGACAGCGATAAGGAGGTTGACCAGCAGGATGTTCGCCACTAAAAGGTAGCAGGCCATAATGGCTGGCACGATCCAGGCTCCAGTCTTGCAGGGAGGCAGCTGAATTATTTTGCCGTCCTCTCGGGTCTCATTCTGTCCACAGGGAGCTGCAGGAAGCAACACAGGCAAAAAATGAGAAATGATGGCTATTTGAATTAAAAAAAAAAAGACTGATTGTATGAGAAGTTTTTTTTTTTTTTTTTGGTTTTGGGGGGTTGTTTTTTTTTTTTTGGTAGATGGAGGAAAAATACAGCCATCTCAAGACAAACAGAAAAAAAAAAAAAGAATAATAAAAAAAAAGCCAACATGGAAAAATGAAAGCTTCATGACTGTCCCAAGGGGCTGCTGCTACTCCAGGGGGGACCTGGTTCCTCCTGTCTCCCAAGTTGTCATTCACCTTGAAAGAGGTGGGTGAAGCCCCAGCTTGCTCATGCTGTCCCTTGACCCCTGACTTTCATGGAGGGGCCTTGCTGTCCTTAGGAAGCCCGGTGAGGGCTTTCCTGGGGAGCAGTGGGAGGAGCAGTCTCAGGACCCCAACAAGTTACTTTCTGAATTGCTGTGGAGGCCAGAAGCCGACAGCTGTAGGAGCAGCATGGAGGGGCTATTGATTGGGAATTAACACCAGGGCAGCTGTTAATTGCTGCAAGAAACAACCCCGGGCTCTGAGTTAATGATTTGCTGTCTCAATGAGGAAGGAACCAAACCAAGCAGTGTCTGGGGAAGTATTTAGAGGGCTTGTCTCTCGCTGGTCCTGACAAATGGCATTTCATGGGCAGGGCGTGAGCGGTGATGGGCCAGGACCCCAGAGCCCTGAGCCCTGAGCCCCCGCTTTCTTCCAGTAACATTTTCATTCCAAAAACGTGCTTTTCAGGGCACAGGGAACAAAATCCAACTGCACTGAAAAAAAAAAAAAGGGCAAATAGGAAAAAAAAATAGATCTGGAGGTGGGGGTGAGGAGGAGGGTGATGTGTGGGATTGGGGGAGCGTGAGTAATGTGCTAATGAGGCCTGCTTGGAGTTTCCGGGTAACTTCAGGGGAAAAGGAATCCTTGACAGAACTCCTTAGTGCCGCCCAGACAGCAGGCTTCAGGGAGTGAGATGATGGCCTCAGGTGACCAGAGATGGGTGAGTCAGCCTCCCGCTCCAGCTGTCCCTCTCCCATATTTGGCTTTAGAACAGGGTCCTTTTGCAGCTATCTGCAAAAAGGTGGTGGGACATGAAGAGGTCTCAGCAGCTGCCACAGGCAGCTTTTGAAGATCTGCCAAGAAGGTTAGCAAAGTTGACCCAGAATCTTCGTAACAAGAGTACCTGGCAGGGGGAGTCTGATCTCTTATCAAGAATGACTGTTTCTAAGCTGCGCACTTTTCTGTAGTTTCCACTCCTGGCTGCACAGGGATCACAGGGGAGCTTCAAAAAAATGCCAGTGCCTCTCTGAGGGTGGCCCGGGTGTCCGTATTTCTTTAAAAACTTTCCAGGTAATTCTCAGGTGCCGCTAAGGTAAATTCACTGAGCTAAAATTAGGCTAGAAAAGTTATGTGATTTCTGACATGCCCTCCAGGCCAAAATGCATCTTCTCCAGCTATGATGGTTCTCATAATATCAGGACACCAAGACCCTGCGTTTAAAACCATAGAAAGATGGCCCAAATGCTTCCTTTGGATCTGCCTGCAAGATGATTGGGTCTTAAAATCGGATGTTTTCAAAGAGCCAGCATCTTTTTTTATCATTGGTAGTGGTGGCATTAACCACCCAAGACAGCTGTCCCTTGGAAGGAAAACCTGGTGATGGAGGCCCCCACTGGCTCCAGGATGAAGGCCAGACTCTGAGGGTGGCTGGCCCAGGGCCATCTCTGGCCACTTCCCACTCCTCCTTCTAAGCCCAAATTGGATCAAGTTCCTGGTAGTTCCTAGAAATGTCATGCTGTCTTTTATGGCCTGATTTGCTTCTTCTTTTTTTTTAAAAAAAATATTTTTATTGATTTTGGAGAAGAAGGGAGAGATAGAAACATCAATGATGAGAGAGAATCATCAATCGGCTGCCTCCTGCTCGCCCCACACTGGGGATCGAGCCTACAACCCGGCATGTACCCTGACCGGGAATCGAACCATGACCTTCTGGTTCATAGGTCAATGCTCAACCACTGAGCCACAGCAGCTGGGCTGAGCTTTGCTTCTTTTGCTTCTAAAAGGCCCCTCTGGCACCTTGCTCCCACTCCAGTGCTTCGCTTGGGTAAATGCTATTCAATTTCCAGTGCTCACTTAGCTCTCTAAAGCCCACTATAGCTCACTTTCTGCCCCTGAGCCTGGGATAGGTATTGACAATGATTTTCTGCTTGACCCTGCTCTACTCAGGCTCTCCTGAGCTCTTTTCCAAGTAGGCCTTTTGGACTTTTGTGTTTGTCTCTGCATTGTTCAATTTTAGCAAAAATCCTGCTAAGTCTGTTTAGCTTGAATCCTCAATATCTGATCACAGTTGATATCTAATCAGGTTTCTCTTCTCCACCATCCCTCAGATATGTCTGATCACCCTGGCCTACCATCAGCAAGAATCCTGTTAGGTCAGGTTCGCCAGCATCCTCCTTTTCCCTGATGTTTCATCTTAGAAATTTTCCATTTACTGACCTCCACCGTGCTCCTGCTATGAATGCCCAGTTTTCCTTGCTGTGTTCAGAGTTGAGTCCCATCTCTCTCCCCTATTACAAAGCGCCATGGCAGTGGTCCCACCCTCCTGAATAAAGTCTTCCTTACCATCTCTACCAAGTGTCACAATTACTTTTTTCTTTAACACATAATCTTTGTTTAGTAATTCCATCTTCCTTATAATCCCAGGGACACTCTGCATACCCCACCATGTCACTTACTCATTCGTGTCTCACACGAGATTCCCAGTGGGGAAATCGCTCTTCATGGTTGCCCATTACCTGCTCAGTGCACACACACAGGACATCCACACGTTATCCACACATGATCACTGTTTGTTGAATGACAAGAGGAGATTACTGACAATGACAGACATTTCCCACAGCTCCACATGCCTGCTCATGACGGACGGACCCAGCTCTGAGCGGTTATTGGCTCCCTCGGCTTGGGAAGAAGGCTTCTCACGCTCAACCCATCTGCAGGGTCTCTGTTACCCACTTGGCCACAGGCCAATCACTTGCTTTGCTTTTCTCTCCTCAGGGTCCCTTGCCCCACTTACCCACCCCCTCCTCCCAGCTGACCTCCCGAGGGGCTCCCTCCTGTGCTGCCCTTTTCTCTGGCTCTTGCTCAGGTCTCTGTGGGGAAATGATAAAGAGCAGCAGAAAGAGCTGCTTGGGGTAAGTTACAAAGTGCACAGTTTAACAGATGTGGTCCCCAGTCTCCATTTCCCAATGACATTGAGATTTCTCTTTACATTGTGCGAGAACTTAAACTTGGGAGGGGCAGAGCACAGCCATCTTGCTCTTTTGACCCCATGTTTACAGAAGCGTGCAGATACGTCCTTCACATGGGGAGCAGGAGGTGCTTGCTGGTTTCATGGCCCACGCTCATTCCCATGGGCATTCAGGTAGGGTCACCGACATATCTCTAGATCTCTGCTTGGAGATTCCTCAAAGGCTCCCTATAAAAACTGGACCAGCCTAATACCTTTACACAAGATTTGCTTTGATGAAGAAACTCCCTGCCAATACTTTGGGAATTAATTTATTTCAGCTTCTCCCATACATTTTATTCATCCTGCCTTTATAGAGGTGTATTACTTTAGTGGCTAGAAATATGCATTATAATCAGGCAGACCTGGGTTAAAACCCTGAGTCCACCATTTTCCAATGATATGATATTAGCCTACTCCACGAACTTCAGCTTCCTTATCTGTAAAATGGGGGTAGTAATAATATGGAACATGGGGGGAGATTGTCAAGATCATTAAATGAGATAATGCATGCAAAGCACTTAGCTCAGTATCTCACACGTAACACTGGGTTAACATTAGCTGGTGCCATCCTTAGTGTTGTTACTTTTGTAATGAATAGACTTGAAGTTCCTCAAGGTTAGGGATTATGTCTTATTCCCCTTTGTTGTGCAACCACTATGCATAACATTTATTCTACAAGCACTTAGTGAGTGGTTATGATGTTGCGGGTACAGAGGACATTGGGGATCAAAAAGATAATCCCTGTTGTTTAAGTGCCTCGTGGTTAGTAGGGGGCACAGACAGGGAACAGAGCAGGGCATTATGGTGTGATGTGAGCTCTGGGGGCTCTGAGGAAGCACTGCAGAATGGCTGCACCCCTCCAGCCTGGGTCACACGAGCAGTCGGGTAGGCAGAACCAGTCCCGAGGACCATCATCTAGATTCTACAGCAACAAGTGCAGAATAAATAAACTAGATGATCCTTGTGACAACGATAATGATAATAAAAATGAATCATTAAGAAACAGCCCTCATATGGTAATATCAGCAAAGAGGCAGCGAACATTATATGCAGCAGTTAGTGCAAAGCACTATTCTATAATGGCTCCTAATGATGTCTTTGTTCTGGGTATTTACCTGCGTAAGAAAGTGCTCTGTCTCAAACTCACAGATGCCTACCACTGATGAGCTGAGCTGGGCAAGTTAAAGCCCTGACAAGCAGCAGATTTCATGACAGGGGGTACGTTGTCTGGATTGTCCTGAGGCACCAACCAGTATCGGGTTCATGTTCCCAGGGAAATGCTCCATGGCACATGCATCCAAGATGACACATGGGTGGAAGTTTAGGGGCATGTGGGCTGGTGGCTGCCACTGTGGCTCCGCCCTCCCCACCTTGTAGCATGACACCTGAGTGGTTATTCTCCCAATCCTCTTGCAAGAAG
Organism: Myotis brandtii; assembly: GCF_000412655.1. Taxonomy (NCBI): domain Eukaryota; kingdom Metazoa; phylum Chordata; class Mammalia; order Chiroptera; family Vespertilionidae; genus Myotis; species Myotis brandtii. The sequence goes on along the minus strand of NW_005360124.1, from coordinate 11,801,509 downwards.
TAAATGAATAAACACTATCACCTACATACCAAGCGGCACGCTGTCAAAATCACCCCCCCCCACTTCCTTGGTAATGAGGCAGAGTGCCTCTAGTGAATGTTTGCTGCTTCCACCTGCCCAACATAACCCCCCCCCCCCCCCCAACCCTTCCTTGGTAATGAGGCAGAGTGCCTCTAGTGGATGTTTGCTGCTTCAAGCTGCCCAACACACATTTCTCCTCTGGTAAGAGCATCCTGGTTTCCCTCTATGGAATCACCCCTGCCCCACTGCCTCAGTCCATGGAGTTTGGGTGAAATGAATGCAATTCCATACCTAGGGGATTAATCAGTGTACTTTATCCCCTGATTGCAGTGATTGGTTCAGAGACAGACATGTGACCCTCTCCTGAGCAGTCAGAGCTGATGGGCATCAACTTTGGGAGTTTTGCTGGAACTAGTTAGTATGAGGCAGGAGCTCTCTTTTTACAATGTGATGTAAGGCTACCAAGTGGAGAGGACCTGCCTGCGAGTGACTGGATCACAGAAAGGAGAAACTGACTCCTGATCCAGCCAGGCTTAAGCTAGCCCCCTTCAGTTATACGAACCATAAGATTCCTTTCTTCCTTAAGTCAATACTACTTGGGTTTCTGAGTCCTGGCTAATACAATCACTCTCACCTCTGCCTGCTGTCCACAGGCCAGCAGTAAAAGACATATTTTGGGCACCCCACTCCTGACCGGCTGCATGTGGAGGAGCAAGAAAAGACCGGAAGGGGCACTGGGAATGGGACCTCTGACCCGATACCAAGGTTAAATCACAGTGTCAGGGCTTTGGGAGCTGGAGCCACTGTTGCTCTCCTTGAGCAAGAAAAGACCGGAAGGGGCACTGGGAATGGGACATCTGACCCGATACCAAGGTTAAATCAGTGTCAGGGCTTTGGGAGCTGGAGCCACTGTTGTTCTCCTTCCCCGAAGTATAACGGAGCCTCAGGGGTCTACACTGGCCTCTGACTCAGCAACTAATAACACAGATGCCACCTATTATCAAGTACGTAGGGTAAATGCAGTTGGGAAACTTCGGCCAAGCACCTGGACACAACCAGCTGCTCCCAAAGGGAAGAAAACCTGTTTCTAGAAGCAGATAAATTAGGTCACAGGAGTGGAGGCGCGCAGGTGCAGGGGCAGAGTGGGAAGGCCACATCTGCGCAGTTGTGGCCAAATCAGAAGGATCAAAGGTTTGGAGACTCAGCCTCTCCCTGGTGTATCTGTGTGGGTCACATTGCCACACGGCATGGCAGGAAGTTGGAGGTGCCATTTCTGCTGACTAGGCATTAATAGGTAGAAATGAAATGGATGCTTGGGCTCCAAAATAATGATAGCTTGTGCAGTCAAAATTTGATCCTAGTGTGTGAATGATAGTAAGAAAGCTCTCCCTTTGCTTTGCATGCTCTGGAGAGCAGCCTTCCAATAATTGGACCTTCTATTTTTTCATAAAAACTTTTTATCATAAAACAAAGGTCAACAGCATCCCTCACTAGCATATGATCAAAACAGCAGCTAGAATACTTCCTGGCACATAGTAGGTGCTCAATAAATATTTGCCAAATGAACACATATTGTACATTTGACCTGCTTTGTCAGGCATTTCTGCAAGTGTTACCTGATCAATTTCACTGGGTCAGTGTTTTTTTTTTTTCCTTCTTAAGATCTCAAGTGTCACCATGACCTGTCAGCACGAGATGGTTCCTGTAAGAGCAGATATTTATTTGTTTGTTTTTGCAATTGCCAAGTTTTATGACTAAAGAAACATGCCTTGTGTTTGGCAAAGGCTATAGCAGATCTCCCATCTGAATGCTGCTGTGTGAATCTCCAGGCACACCAGCCATAACACCCCATCCTGTCCTTGTGCAGTCCTGTTAATCAATCATGACACACTTTCCTGCTGAGCCGAGTTTGGTCTTGGAATCCTTTTCAAGACAAAACTACCAAAAGCACAACAACGGAAGTTGACACAAGGGAGTGAACCTTTCCCTCAGTTCCTTCAAAAATGTGAATATGAGGTCTGGGGTAAAAGATCATTTCTGTGCGTGTTTTCAGGATCCTCCTCATGCCCACGTGGCCTGGCCAGTACCCAACCTAGACCACTTCATAGTTGCCCAGGAACCAGAAAGTTGGGTCAAATCAGACATCCTGCTTTCCTCAGACCTTGAGCAGATTGTGGGACCTCTCCGTCATGCATCCTGGGCCCTTGGACACTCCCACTGTTCATTTAAAAGACAGCTTTTAAAGTGGGTATTACTCCAGGAAATTCTCATCCTGCTTATTTATTTGGGATCATCAAATGCGAAAGACAGTAGATATTAGGGAATAAACATCCGGGAAAAGCATAGCATGTGCCAGCTTCAGTGCTGGGCACTTTACATTGGCCATTGCATTTAAGCTTCCCAGTAACACTGTAAGAAATATATTATCTTTGCTTCACAGCTGAGAAAACACACACTAAGGGGTGAAATGGTTTACCCAAGACCACACAGCTAATAAGGGATAATGCAAGAACCATCCCCTCGTTTATTAAAAAAATACTGAGTTCTTGCTATGTGCTAGTGAGATTGGCACTGGAGATGTAATTATGATGATACAGAAATGAATCCTATCCATTCTCTAATCACAAAGTTTGTATATACTGTGCTCTATCTCATGTGGCCTTTCCAATGTAATAATACATGATAACAGTGACCACCTATTGCATGCTTAAATGTAAGGCCCTGTGCTATGAGCTTTACTTATATCACCTTATTTTAATCTTTACAATCATTATACCCATTTTACAGATGAGGAACTGAGGCTCAGAAAGCTTTAGCATCTCTGTCAGTATCTCAAAGACAGCAAGAAGAGAGATAAGAGGTCCACTCAGGCCTGTCCCACTATGAAGTCTCTTTCCCCTGTGCTTCTGAAGGAGCCCACATGGGGTTGAGAGGAATCTCTCAATTATAAACAAACTAGAGGCCCAGTGCACAAATTTGTGCACGGGTTGGGGACTGATCGGGGCTGTCTTGCCCAGTCCAGGGGGAGGGACCATGGGAGGTTGTCTGCAGAAGCGCACTGACCACTGGGGTCAGCTCCTGTGTTGAATATCTGCCCCCTGGTGGTCAGTGCATGTCATAGCGACCGGTCGACTGGTCGTTTGGTCGACTGGTCGTAACAGTTGCTTAGATTTTTATATATATAGATAGACAGGTTAATAGACATCTGAATTTTTCTTGTTTCCATCAACACAAATAATGGCCTGGACGGTCAGTGCACGTCATAGCGACCAGTTGACTGGTCGTTTGGTCGACTGGTTGTAACAGTTGCTTAGATTTTTATATATATAGACAGGTTAATAGATATCTGAATTTTTCTTATTTCCATCAACACAAATAATGGCCTGGATAGTTCAGATGAGGTAACAGATGTATGGAACACTGTACTTCAGAGTGTGGAGAAAGAAATTCAATTCATATAATAGGTATCAGGTATAGGCACCCATGTCCCAAAGATTAAGACATTTGCCCTTTTGATATTCTATAATATGAGGGGAGAAGAAACACTTATTTATTTAATGCACATACCACATTGTTCCTCCAAAGCATGCGAATTTAAAAAAACACCAATGTTTGATATACTCAGCATCATTTAAAAAATTTAATAAAGAAGGATATTTCTCAAAGATTGTCCCTCCCTCTCTTGTCTGAAGAAATGTCTCAAAAGCTTATTCCAAATCACAGGCTATGGAATAAAGAGCTTAGTTTAGTGTATGACTACATTTATCTTATTTTTTTTTAAATAAAGGATTTTCAACTAAAAATCCATCTTGAGAAGATAAGGGGACAAAGAGGATTTTTCTACCTCCTTTTGAAAATCTATACAGTTTACCATGGAGGATTTAGGATGCCATTAGCACAGCTTCTATAACTGAGTCCCAGGGTGAATTAAATTTCGGTAACTCTGCTTTTTTGGCCTTTTTCCTGATACAGTGTTTTTCTTGGTGAGACAACTAGAGATGTCTCCCTTTGTATGGCTACATCTTTCTAGAAGGGTCTTGATCTGAGAGTCTTAGTGGTAGATCCAGGCAGAAGTTTTCTTTCTATTTATTGCAATAGGCCAGCACCAGCATCCTCTAGTAATGAGGGGCAGAAGGACAGAGGTCATTGAAAAGGTAAGCGCCAATTTTGTAGAGTCCGAAGCACCACCCAGTTCAGCCTGTTACTTCTTTTTGTGGTTCATTTCTTTTCCGGGCTCCAAATCCAACTGCTGGTTAAGATGCAAATCAGTAGTGCCGTGGCACAAAGGCAAGTGTCAGAAAGGAGTAAGAGGAGGCCTCAGTTCCTTCATCTGTGAATATAAGGACTTGGACTGTTGATGTTCCCTACAGTGTGGTGCACACACGACTCGGGAGGTCCGAGATGATTTTAGGACACAGGAACAGGACATTAAATAACATTGAACGGGATAGTGAAAAAGCGATGACTTTTCAAGCCTCTTTCAATCTTCCTGACTCCATCAGAGAGACTGTGTCGCTTCGGGGATAACACTTCTTTCTTCTTCCCCTACAGTGTGGCGCACACACGACTCGGGAGGTCCGAGATGATTTTAGGACACAGGAACAGGACATTAAATAACATTGAACGGGATAGTGAAAAAGCGATGACTTTTCAAGCCTCTTTCAATCTTCCTGACTCCATCAAAGAGACTGTGTCGCTTTGGGGATAACATTTCTTTCTTCTTTTTTTTTTTTAAAAATATTTTTTATTGATTTCAGAGAGAAAGGGAGAGGGAGAAAGATAGAAACACCAATGATGAGAGAGAATCAATGACTGGCTACCTCCTGCAGGCCCCACACTGGGGATCGAGCCCGCACAGGCACATGCCCTGACTTGGAATGGAACTGTGACCTCCTGGTTCATAGGTCGATGCTCAACCACCGAGCCACACCAGCTGGGCAGGGTCACATTTCTTTAGCATTCCTTCACATTTGCTAAATTCCCTTTGTGGTCAAGACTGGGCAGGCTGAAGGCTCAAGCACCTGGACAGAATTTCATAACAACATGGTGTTTTCATTCTGCTTTTTCTATGGTTATCTTCTATTTGCATTAAGTCATACTGATTTTTCAACTTATGACCATCATATCAATTTTAAAAAATAAATTTATTTAGATTTGAAGAATGAGCCAATTTAACTAAAAATATTAAAGAGTTTCAAAACAATGAGTGGGTTAACTCAGTCACCACAGGGCAAAAAGAGAATGTCAGGGCTTCTGATCTATATGCTATATGCACACATGTTCAGCTTTGAGCTATTTAGAAAACACAATTAATTTGAATAACCCTCATTTTTTGATCTGGTGAATTAGAAAGCAGGATGTCACAAGCCTAGTATGTTGTGTGTGAGTTCTGGGGAGAAAATTCACTTCCCTCTGTTATCTTGGTCTTGTGTGATTGCTATTCAATATATCTAGCTTTACCTAGAGACAAAATGGTCATTTTTTTTGCTGTCACTTTAGAGGGCTTCAAAATTCCAACCTTGGTAGTTTATTATTTGCTATCAGGAATTAGTATCAGAAGTTTGACAGGGAAGAATGTACATCTGTATTAGCCTGTTGTACATGTTATGAGTTTGTTGCCATGATGTAGCAGATTGATTGCAGTAATAGCTCCAATGCCTCTTCCTTTCCTGTATCCAAGCTCCTTTGTCATGTGATTTGATAGTTATTCTCACTAAATAGGTAGGATCTATGACCTTGCCCCTTGATTCTGAGTTTGGCCATGTGAGTTTCTTTGGCCAATGGGAGATTGGCAAATGTGACCAATGCAGCCCTAGCCTGTTTGGCTCAGTGGACAAAGCGCCAGCCTGCAGACTGAAGGGTCCCAGATTAGATTTCGGTCAAGATCACATGCCCAGGTTGCAGGCTCGGTCCCTGGTGGGGGGGCGTGCAGGAGGCAGCCAATCAATGATTCTCTCTCATCATTGATGTTTCTATCTCTCTCTCCCTCTCCCTCCCCCTCTGAAATCAATAAAAAAAAATGTGATCAATGCAGAACCGTGAGAAACCCTTGAGTGTTTGTTTCCACTCTTCCATTCAGCTAGCCTGCTGGAGGATGAAATGCACATGCCTCTGCTCCCAGTCACTTCTGTTGTCTGAGCTGAGACTGTTCTGGGTCAGCTGACAGCCAGCTGATTCCCTGGCAGGTCACTGAGGGTGATTGAGCCCAGCCAAGTCCGGAAGAACCATCTAGTCAACCCACAGGCTCCTGAGCTCAACAAATACTTTCAGCTTTAAACCACTGCCATCTGGGGTAGTTTATCCTATAACATTCTCAATAGGTAATGTAAAAAAATACCAAATATACATGCTCCACTTCCCTTGTCCTGTTCACAGCCAGGCAGCCTTTGGTCTTTCAGGTTGACAAAACCCTTTCCTAATTTCTTCACCAATTCCCAAATTCAGGCCAGGTCCCATCATTGCACAAGAGAGCAGGCCCCATCATCACCCAAGGAGGAGCAAGTTCACTGACTGACCAATGACTATTCAGACCCTGTCTTTAGAAATTGAACTGAGGTGTGAGCCTTTAGGTGAGGGCAGGTGGTTAACTGAAAGATCGCATAGAATCAGACCATGTTAAGTCATATAAAAGCAAAGCAAGCCATCTGAGAGGGGAGGGGGAAAGGAAGGGAAGAAAGAAAGGGGAGAGACAGTGGAAGAGCAAGAGAATGTGAGAGATGATTGACTGACTGAGACTGGAGAGAAGCAGAGAGAGAAATGGCCAAGAGTGGTCAGGTGTTCACATTCTGGCTCCCCATTTCCAGTCAGCTCACACCTTGCTTTGTGTCCTGTCTTTGAATGCCTTTGAGTCTTCTTCTTATTTGCTTACAGTTGATCTTTATTTAATCTAGTTAAGTGGGTTTGGTTTTCTTGTGGTGAACATTTTTCTCTAGTTAACACCGTAGAGAGAACCAGCTCTCAGGCTGGTAGTTTCATCGGAGCCAAAGATCTTGAAAGATTGCTGGGAAACCCCCGGCAATCACGGAGGGGCCAGTGAGAAGGGGCCCCGGGAAAGGCTGGGAGGGTGGAAATAAAAAGCATTTAACTTACAATTTTAAGGAGGGCTCGCCTTATTCATTCTGCTATTTGTCTAAGCAAAACAGGATTAAACTATTTTCTTCTTCAAACGAAAACAACAAAAAAATTCAGAGAAAAAAATCACATAAATGATTTACTCTCCCAAATTTTATGCTTCCGTCCATCTCCATTGTAATTCTTGACTGTGATGTTTTCATCAGAACTCATCGTGTGGCAGCAATACAGCCTCCAGAGCTACAAGGTCAGGAACAGGTGTCCCTTCCATCACAGGTGCAGGGAGCTCGATTCCATTTCATCGCCTTCACCGTGGAAGGTTTCTCCTCGGGGTCCACACCACCTTAATGGCCATGCCACACATTAAGAATATGCTCGTTGTTTTGTTTGAAATAGGATTGCGTGATTTTTCAGAAACCCATACATCTGTCCCTTAGAGTACGTGAAGAGGGAAGAGCCAAGGCCTTTTCAAGAAGAAGAAAAAACCAGCAACCATATGTTAGGGCTTTCTGTGCTGAGGATGGTCAGTCCAGTGAGCCACACTGTGCATTCCTCTGTGTGGACATACAGCAGGGATATTAGGCTGTGTCAGCTCCACAGAAATGATCCATGGGTCCTGCGGACTCCTATTGGATTACATCCTAGGGGTTATACGACATCCAGGGAAAGAATCAATGTGACCCTGAATATTCAGGAACATAAATATAAGCAAACACATGTTCCTGTGGACATAATTTACAAATTCCCTGGTAAACTACAGACAATGCAGGAAATCCATTTGTACTCACAGCTCACGCCCCTCGCTGATTGGCTGGTGCACTCTCCTCTGCAGGCTCCTGATCCCTTACTGTCCTCTTAATCCCAGGCTCTATTCTCCCAGCTCTCTCTTTTTAAGACCAAGCTGCCCACTGAGCTCTGTTTACTATTAAAACTTGAGCTTTCACACTTCAACTGACGATGCTCCTCAAACAGTAAAGGATTCAGATCATGATCAGTCCATGTCCAGCTTCAACCTAAATGGCTACGAGTGGGCTCAGGTTCCAGTGCCCATCACCTGCTGTCATGTGGTGAATGAGTCAACTGTAGGCCCAATATAAACAACATTACTATTATTATGTTGGGTGACAGTACATCCTTGTACAGGGGATTAACAAATTCCCACCCCAGAAAACACTGACATACATCAGTTAAAATAAAATAAACACTTTCATCTCAAAAGATTTATCTGTTAAAAATAATAAACTCAGGTGCCGAACAAGTGGATCTGATCCATTGTTTTGGGATCTAGCCATAACTGATCCATCTTACGAAATAATTCTTTGAAGTCACTAGGCACAACGCACTAACCTTGGATGGGTACAGTTTATGTCCCAGATGTGACATTTTGCCATCTATATACTATTGGGTCAAATAAAGTGTCTGAACCTGAGTTTCCTCATCTCTAAGCTTGATATAATAATAATAATAGCAATGGAAATAATAATCTAATCTAATAAAAGAAAAACATGCAAATTGACCGTACCTTCGCTATGCCTTAAACCACCCACCAGCCCCAATCAGAGCGACTATATGCAAATTAACCCAACCAAGATGGCGGCCGGCAG
>NW_005360124.1:11759129-11792138 GCF_000412655.1 Myotis brandtii | reverse complement strand
GACTGGTCACTATGACACACACTGACCACCAGGAGGCAGACGCTCAATGCAGGAGCTGCCCCCTGGTGGTCAGTGCGCTCCCACAGGGGGAGCTCTGCTCAGCCACAAGCCAGGCTGATGGCTGCCAGTACAGTGGTGGTGGTGGGAGCCTCTCCCACCTCCTCAGCAGCACTAAGGATGTCCAACTGCAACTTAGGCCTGCTCCCCGCTGGCAAGGGGACATCCCCTGAGGGCTCCTGGGATGTCAGAGTGATGTCTGACTGCCAGCTTAGGCCCAATTCCCCAGGGAGCGGGCCTAAACTAGCAGGTGGTCATCCCCTTAGGGGTCCCAGAGTGTGAGAGGGCACAGGCCAGGCTGAGGGACTCCCCCGAGTGCACAAATTTTTGTGCACCGGGCCTCTAGTAATAATAATAATGATGATGATGATGATGGTACATGCCCCGTTTCCCTCACCACCAATTCAACAATGTGACATACATGTTCTAAGTGTTTGGGATACACCAGTGAATGAAATGCCAAAGATCCCTGACCTTCCACAGCCTGAGTTGGGAAGGGGGTGGTGGTGGTAGGTGGACAGACACTCAACAACAGCATAATAAAAAGTAAACTAAGTGGTATGTTAGAAGGTGATAAGCACCGTAGAAAAGAAGGAAAGGTAGTAGGGCAAGAGGATCAGGAGTGTGTGGGTACCTGGGAGCCGCATTGAGAAGGTGAGATGGGAATAGACTCTAGTCTTGAATGAGGGAGTTGGCCTAGAGGCTCTCTAGGGAAATGGTACGTAGAGTCTACTGTGTTCTGTGAACCTTAAGAAAGTTCCAGTGTCTGAAGTAAAGCAGAGGAGAGTCGCTGGAGAAGAGGAAAGAGCGCTAAGGGGTAGAGGGAGGAGAGCATTATTATGTACTGGGTTCCTTTATTGGCTTTATTAAAGAAACCGAATAATTCCCCTTCATCCATTCTAGTTCCTGCCTGATGGTTTCTCATTCCACTAAGCCCTCTCTTCATTACTTCAGTGTTTCTGAATAGATCCCCAGTGACCTTAAATGAAGTAGGGACCGACCGGCTGTCCCTGGTGGGAGAATGGAAGGCAGTGAGCTCTGGGCCTCGGCAGTTCGCAGTGGCAACTCAGAGACCTCCCTTTGCATCCAGCTGCCATAAGCAAATAGACGGCTGATAAAAACAGGAGCCCGTGCTCACTCAGGCTTTCTCTCAATCCGACCCACATACATAGCTGTCTTGCCTTTACTGGCCAAGCAGCAGCCCACCGAGGGAATGCTGAAATCTGATGTAAGCACAATCCACTTTTATAGATAGAAGAAACCCTCCCAGTAGGAGGCTTGGGAGAGGGAACAAGGTTCTTATTGATGACTTCCGAGCACAATCCCAGCCTTTCTCATTACAGCAAAACTCCTTAGTGGTTGCTGCTTAGTGCAAACTGTTTGCGAACCTACTGTGTCAAAGAACAATAAGCTTAGGTACAGACAAAGCCCCTTTGTTGCTTAAGTAACCTTTCTGAGGCAGCATTCCCAAACATAAGCTGTAGCCAGTGCTTAAACTGAAAATGTCTCACCAGTTGTACTCAACAGTTTGCACATCCATCACACAGTCTATGAAGAGGAAGGATAGATCCACATTCTCATTTCATTCCTTCATGAAGATAGGAAGGTTGTTATTTCTTTTTGCAGTAAAATTGATGGTTTATATAAAATCTGCATTTTTCTCTTAGACCTGAACAAAATACACACACACACACACACACCCCAAAGATGCTGCCGGTCAACTGAGTTGACCATGTTGGTTAGATTATATTTGAAAATATTTTGTCATTGCACAAATTACAAACTAGTAAAATGTGAAAACTGACCTATATTTATTTTTTAAAAAATATGGCCATCCAATTTTTAATAAGCTTATGCCTTACACAGCCCCACTCTAAACAATGCTGTGTGGTGGCATGTCCTTTGGCCAACTTGGTCTGAATAGACCTGTGGAAAAATTCAAAACCAAACCACAAGCAGTATAAAATTGGCTAGTTTCTGGGTCCAACATAGAGAGGAAGTAAGTCGGGCTTTTACCGACTCTATCCCTTGCCTAATTGTGAAACTAAGGCTGTTCTCTGGGCTCTGGTAGACCAGCTTGTGGGTTGCAGACTTGGGGAGTCTGTAACTGACTGTTCTGTCTTTATTTCTCCACATCTGTACTCCTACTTAATCAAGAAAGGATGGCGAATGTGCAGGCTCTATCCTGCACGCTCAATGACACATTACACACACACACAGCCAGGAGAGAAGAAAGAGAAGAGCTAAGCCCTAAGCGGTTTGGCTCAGTGAATAGAGAGTCGGCCTGTGGACTCAAGGGTCCCAGGTTCGATTCCGGTCAAGGGCATGTATCTTGGTTGCGGGCACGTCCCCAGTAGGGAGTGTGCAGGAGGCAGCTGATCGATGTTTCTCTCTCATCGATGTTTCTAACTCTCTATCCCTCTCCCTTCCTCTCTGTAAAAAAATCAATAAAATATATATTTTTTTTTAAAAAAGAGAAGAGCTAAAAGGAAGTTTGGGTTCAAGTCCAGCTTGATTACTAAGTTAGCTAACAAGATATAGAGGAGTAGCATCCTGCATGCATTTAATGTAAGACCTGACTACAATCACATCCTAATATAAGATGCAATTTTATTTAAGGCGACAAAAGACCAATGTCCAGTAGACCGAGATTGATTATTGGCGCCACAATGGAGCATGACAACTTGGACAGACATACGGTAGATGGCCAAGTTTTTCTCTACAACTTTTCAAAGAACAGGGCTGCTATGGGTCTGATGAACCAAGTTTTAAACTCAAGAACAGCAAGCATTTATCATCATATAGCAAACAATTGTGGTTACAACCATCCTAGGGATGGATGTGTCATTCTATGCCAGATGCTTTCACATATATTAGTTAATTCTCATAATAACAAACACAATTTTAAAAAAGATATTAAAGAGGCTGCTCATTAAGACAAAATGACAGAAATTCTGCAAGAAAATCTTTAGAATGTCCCACCCATTCATTTACTTTAAAACATTTTATTTGACAAACAATAAAGCACTTGCTATAGTCCAGGCATTATTTTGCCTGCTTTATAAATTTCAGCTCATGAAAAATGTGAGAAAAAAACATGATTGTGTCTTAGTCGCTCCAACTGCCCTAACAAAATACCATAGACTTGTTGGCTTTTAAACAGCAGACATTTATTTCTCACAATTCTGGGCTGGGAAGTCCAAGACCAAGCTGCCAGCTGATTCCATTCCCCAGTGAGAGCCCTCTTCCTGGCGTGCAGATGGCTTCAGATGGCAGAGAGGAGGAAAGCTCTGTTGTCTCTTCTTAGAAGGGCACTAATCCCATCTTAAAGTTCCCACACTCATCTAAATCTAATTACCTTCAAAGGCCCCATCATAGTCACATTGGGGGCTAGGTAATCAACACCTGAATTTTGGGGGGGACACAACTTAGTCCAAAACAGGTAGGTACTATTATATCCATTTTACAGATGAATAAACTGAGGCACAAAGGGACAAGTAACTTGCCCAATGACAGACAGCTAAGTAAGAAGCCTCAGAGTGTGGATTCAAACCTATGATTTTATCATCTTAACTACACACATTGTGCTATTTCTCATAATGAGGGGGTTGAGAGTTATGTTCAAGTCCAGATGGTTTGAATGCCCGGACATCTGCATTTAGACTTTCCTTGTGTTTCATTCTTTTATCTGGGTCAGTGGTTCTCAAACAGTGATGTCCATTAGTCATGCTCTTTCCATGTTATGAAGAGTTTTGAGACTAAATTTGACCATAAGTGAGATTTGGCCAACAGGCTGATTTAAGAACCACATCTATGTGGCTAATACATTCAAAGTAAATGGAAAATGTATATTTATCACCAAAAATATAATAAAAACTTTTAAAGCCCAATTTTCATTTTATTTATTGTCCGATGATACCTTTGGAAATGAGTAAACGGATATTCTTTGGTAGGGAAATGAACAATTCCAGACTGGGAGGTGTCATTTATAGTGCCTTGGACAAGATGAGTCATCCCACAGACTTGAAGACTCGATTTAAGTCCTCTTCAGGTCTCGTTTATCCCAGTTAACAATGCAAACAGTCTGTTTTTAACCCATGGAAACAGAGAGCTCTCCATTTCACTAGGGTGTACAGATAAGCTCAAGAATAAGCAGTTTGCTGAGGCGTAGCTATTTGCCCTCACTATGACTGATAGCTTCATTTTGCAGAGTAGTGTTGCGTTTGCAGTAGAATCTCTGTTGAGAAGAGGCTGAGGGCTGGCCTAAAATAATGTATAAGCAATGAACAAAGCCAAATCTTGTTTTGCTGTGTGTCATGAAAAATAGTCTATTATTTCATGTTACTAGGTGAGTGAAGGAACTGGTTATATCAACAGTTGCCATGGATACTCACTGCTCCAACTGGTCCCAGATTACAATAGGGAGCAGTGATATTGAGTTGAGGAATATTAAGCGAAGGGCTTTGGTTTACCAACTGGTGGAAGTCTGTGTGTCAGCATCAGACACCAATGAAGATGTTCAGTCATGTTTATGTGCTTCAAAACCCAAGAGAATTGCCATTGTTATGGCAGGTTTACTGGGCCAAGTGGGCAGAGTGGTCCCAATAATATATTCACTGCAGTGCTCTTTTCATTTAATTAACTAAATTTTCATATGAATTGGTTTCTTTTTTGTACTTATGTCTGTCTTCAGTCTAAGTTATATTTCCATGGAACCGACTCAGAATATTGATCCATAAGCTCCTGAGACTTAATTTGCTCTCTTTTGAGATTTAAAGAGATAAAGTTAAGGATGTTTCCACCTTTGGATAGATTTGATCGTCTGAATTACTTAGTGCTCAAGATTGGAGTCACTTTAGATTCTGGGACTCTTTGTGAAAAATCTTGCTAGGCAATTCATAACTAGGCCTAATAAGATATTGTACACATGCAAAATAATGGAATTGCATTTTTAAACGTTCTGTAATTTAGTGCTTTGGGTTTTTACTTTTTCTAATTTGGGTTCACCTGATATTTAAAATTAGTAAAGTTTTAGGTCATTTTATTAAATAATATTAGGTCATATTTTAAAAAGTCAATTTGCTGGAGAGCAACATATGGCTCTTTTTTTCTTCTCTGCCTAAGAGAATCCTGGTGTAAATTAACTCGATTGAATAGAGGGTCATTATGTTCTGATCACTTGACTGTTGTATAGAGCAGATCCAAGAACCAAATGTCCACTGAATGGCCAGCAAATCATTTAAGAGGAGGGAGAGGCTAGCCAATTGCAAGTAAAATACTTCATAGCATTTTATAGTCTATCTTCCAGTCTTCCACGTTCTCTTTCGCTCCTTTTGCTCCATTGTCTATCATTCTCTGTTTTCTTTCCTTGCTTATTTTTAAAGAGATTATGAGTTCAATTTTCTACTCCACCAGAATAACAATGGCATTCATTTTGAGCTGGCCAGAAAATATAATGTTCCCTCTTGTGTGTCCTACCAAATGCAAAACCCTTAACATCTGTTCTGAGGTTTGACAGGAAATGCCTCTCCTCTGCAGATTATAGGTCTGCAGTGAAAGCTTGTCTCAGTCCAAATCCTGCCACACCACACAAACACGAGAGGTAGGGAGCTCTGAATTCAGGCTGTGGTGCCAGCCAGGATGGGTTCAAGTCCTAGCTCTGCCATTTATTTAGCTGTGTAACCTTTGACACATCATTTAAAGCTCTCTGGGCTTCAGTTTCCTGAATTATACACTGAATGATTATCATACCTACCTCAAGACTGTGAAGATAAATGAATCATTGTTGATACATATAAGGCTTTAGATAGTGCTCAGCACATAATACACACTCATGAAACGCTGGCCATTTCTGTAAGAGCCCCCTACCCTAGAGGCCCCTAACTCATGTTCCTGAGCCATGAGCCAGGGTTCAAAGTTCAGCTTCACCTCACATATAGCTGTGTGACTTAGGCAAATTACTTAGTAGGTCAAACGATATGAACTTTCTGAGAGTCGATCATTTTGTTCTACAAAAATGGCAACTTCCTAAGGTTCAGCTTAATATATAGATAATATTTTTTGTGCCTCAGTTTCCTTACCCATTAAAAATAGGAGCAATAGTCCCACCTCATACCTTATAGAATTGTTATGGGGAGTAAATGAGTAAGCTTTCATAAAACATGTGTTACAATGACTGATATATAGTGAGTGCTATTTAAGTATTTGCCATTATTATTTTTATTACCCTCACATCTCATTACTGCTTGAACTAAACTTTCCCCAAGAACAGCCTGCTTATTAATCCCTCTGTTTGTTTCTGTCAATCAGCCTTTCTGTCTTACTTGCAATGCCTCTCTGCTCCTTCAAAACTTGGTCTTGATTCATCTGATTGATCCGCCCTCTCCCTTCCCTCCATTTCTGCCATGTCTCCTGGCATTTGTATCTTCACTGAGGACGTGCTGTTTTGTGTCAGGTGGCAGCGGTTCCCATGTTGTCTTCATCTTTTTCAGATATTGACCCTGAAGCATAAGGATCCAGGGAGGGTATGATGTTTCTTCTGCTTCAATGGTTTCTTCTTATGCAATGATTACTTTATATCTTTAGAACATTTTCTTAAGTTATGTTTAAATGTGGGACCCCTGATGTCTCCATTTTTTAAAAAAATTTAAAAAAATATATTTTATTGATTTTTTTACAAAGGGGAAGGGAGAGGGATAGAGAGTTAGAAACATTGATGAGAGAGAAACATCAATCAGCTACCTCCTGCACACTCCCTACTGGGGATGTGCCTGCAACCAAGGTACATGCCCTTGACCAGAATCGAACACCTGGGACCCTTCAGTCCGCAGGCCGGTGCCCTATCCACTGAGCCAAACTGGTTAGGGCCTCTCTATGTTTTTTTAAAAAAATGGACTTTTAAAAACTTTGAATAATTTTAGATTTATAAAAAAGTTGCAAAGAAAGTACAGAGAATTCCTGTATCCCCTTTACCCAGTCTCCTCCAATGCCAAAGTCCTACACAACCCTTGTATATCTGCCTAAAGGAAAAGATGACATCGGTACATCACTGTGAATGAATCTTCAGACTTGGTTCAACAGTTGATCAGTTTTCTGTTCCAGGATCCCATCCAGATGCTGCATTGCATGTGGCCATCATGTCTTCTTAGTCTCCTCTGGTTTGTGACAGCTTCTCAGTCTTCCATGTTTTTCATTAACTTGACAGTTTCGAGGAGTACTGGTGAGTCATTTTGTACTGTCACTCAATTTGAGTTTGTCTGATTCCCCCTCTCCCATGATTAGACTGGGGTTATGGATTTTGGGGGAAGAATAGCACAAAGGTCAGCTGTCCTTCTCATCATGTTATAATGGGAGTAATTGATACCAACACAACTTCTCACTGGTGAAGGCAACCTTGATACCTTTCTGAGTTATTAACAAAGTACAGTTTTTTATGTAGAATTTTCTATATGTTAAAAGTTACCGACCATCCAAAGATAGTAAGTAGCTAAATCCCTAACCTCATAGCATTTTTGAAGCACTGAATAGACTTGTTCAGTTGTTCTCAACCATATCAGATCCAACATCTTCATTTTGAAAGAAATATTTTCTACTGCCTCCTTTACTATTCTGAAATAACATTTATGAGTAGCACAATTTACCTGTACACATAATCACAGAAAGGTCAATATAATGTCCTAATTTTAATATAAAGGAGAAATAAAAGGAAGGTAATTTCAATCAAATCATACTTATTTTGATATATAAATGCTGAGGTCTGACTAGTCTACAAGCCACAGTGAAGTGGTCAGATGCTTCTACCTCAGTGAAGAATCTCTGAATGAGACCAGCCCAAATGTAGACTGATAGAAGACTCAAGTACAATGAGCAGCATTGTCATTGCTGAGTTGATTTTCTAAAAGGGTGAACAACCCTTGGGAATGTTCCGAAGCAAACAAAATACCATTGCCCTCAGTCTCATGGTGGTTTCATTCCTGGAAAAATGCACTGCTTATTAAAAACATGCAAAAACATTGTGTCTTTAAATGTAAAATAGAGTTAGGCTCAGATAATCATAACCAGGCTTTTCACCTGCATGAATGTCTGTGGGAACACTGGAAAGCTGTGTGGGATAGAGAGAGGTACTTGATTGTGGGGTGTCCTGTGCTGGCAGGATATGTACCCTCCCTGGACCTCATCTACTAAATCCCAGTCAGGGAGGACAAACAAAAAACACTCCTTGAATTTCAACATAAAACTTCCAAAATATGGAGGCCATGCTGCCCCAGTCTACAATTAGGAGCTGGGCTCAGGCCCATGTAGCCAGCACAGGAGGGAAAAACTTAGCCTGGAAGTCAGGCTTGCCAGCTTCTAATCTGCATGACCTGGTGCTTGTTGAGCCCTTAACAGTACCTACTGGTAAGCCTTGGGTTGATGCTGATTGATCAAATCATGCAATTCACACACACCACACACACACGCAAACACAAAGATGCACATACATTCACATGGCATGTACACCCACCACCACCACCATAACCACCACCATAGTCACTACAACTCAATTCCTGCACCAAACCCTTCATAGATTTTCCATTAAATGTAGAGGTAAATTCACATCCCTATACTGGCCTAAAGGCCCTGCTCCACCTGGTCCCCCTTTATACTAAAGGCCTAGTGCACCGATTCATGCACCAGTGGGGCCCCTTGGCCAGGCCTGTGGACATCCCCCGAGGGGTCCCTGATTGTGAGAGGGCGCAGGCCAGGCTGAGGGACCCCATGGGTGCACGATTGATCAGGGCCAGCGGGGGACCGCTGGAGGGCTCCAGGGCGTGTCCGGCCTGTTTTGCTCAGTCCCGATTGACTGGACCCCAGCAGCAAGCTAACCTACTGGGCGGAGCGTCTGCACCCTGGTGGTCAGTGCGCGTCATAGCTATAGGTCAAACGGTCGAATGGTCGCTTAGGCTTTTATATATGTAGACTATTTTTTCCCTTGCATGTTATGCTTCCACCGTGCTGGTCTTCTTTCAGTTGCTTGCAAGGGTTACCCCCTTTCTGCCCCAGGGCCCTGGCACGGACTATACCACACCCTAGACTCTTCTCTTACTCATTGCCTGGCAAACTCCTTCTGATCCTGCATAGCTTAGCTTACAAGTCACTTCCTCAGAAAGCCTTTCCCACGAGTCTCCTTGTTAGATGCTCTCACAGCTCCCTGTATTTCTTGAACATATTCTCATCAGAACTTATGCTTAAGTATTTGTGTGATTTTGTGTTTGATATCTGACGACTCCATTAGGCTATTAGGTCCCCAGGAGGCAGGAGCTCCCCCTGAATTTACTCATTACCATACCCCCAGCACATAGCAGAGTGCCCAGAACAGAGTGGGTCCTAAATATTTGCTGAACCCATCACTAGATGAATAACTCTATTAGCTGGCCAGAATGACTTTCAGGTTGGCTAGAAGGCAGACACAGTAAGGCAAACAAACTTGTGGTTTTTCCTGAGTAGTAGGAGCAATAGACTCTTGGTTCTCTTTTGTTGTGAGGAGGCAGAGGCATGCTATTTGAGACAGCTTGTTTTGGCTTCACTGTTTCACTAGGATTGGTTTTAAAAGAAAGTGGTGGAATAGAGGAGGAAGGGTAGAAGGTACCTCGCTGTTCAGACAAGTCAAGGCTCTGGCATCTACCTAGAGCTGCCTTCCCTGCTGGAAGGGGCTGGTGGCTCAAGTAACAGCTTTGCAAGCTGTGGCGTTATAGGACTCGACCCTACAAGAAATCTCACTTCATCCTTCCCCTGTTACTTAACAACACCTTCTGTCTGAGCAGCTCTTGGTGTTGTGTCTTTTAAAGTGCAAATTTTGTTTCATTCTTTCCCAAACTTCAGTCCTTTGGGTATCACACTCATTAATTTGGCATATCTGCACATCGCTAGTGCTATTATTTATTAATGTTTTCCTTTGAGTACATCACACCCTGACATCCATGCAGATTTCAGCTTCATCATAAACACCAATATGCATGAACTCCTGTATTTCTTAGGCTTAGTCTATTCATTTGGGAAGGACTGCTCTTTTCCTTCACAGTGTTCCTGTGGGGGATGCACACCTTAATTTGTTAAGAATACTGAAGAACAGAGAGGCTCGCTGACTTGCTCAAGGTCACAGAGTCATCGGAGGTGACAGAGCAGGGATGCAGAGGCTCTGGTTCTGTCCTCGGCTGTCCCTGCCCCACTAACTGAAACCATTCTTAACCCAGTTCTCCACCCACCCCAGGCATCCCATGCATGTGAGCTGCTATGGGACTAATAATCATCCCAAAGCAAACTCTTCCGGAGGTTTTTCCCCTCTGAGTACATTATACCCAGACATGCTGCTGGTATTTTGGGGCTAGCAATAAAAAAAAATGATTTTCCCTTGCCGGTTTGGCTCAGTGGATAGAGCGTCAGCCTTCGAACTGAGAAGTCCCGGGTTCGATTCTGGTCAAGGACACATGCCCAGGTTTCATGCTCAATCCCCAGTAAGGGGCATGCAGGAGGTGGCCAATCAATGATTCTCTCATTGATGTTTCTATCTCTCTCTCTCCCTCTCCCTTCCTCTCTGAAATCAATTAAAAAATATATATAAAAAATAAAAATAGAAATAAACATTTTTATTGACCTCAGAGAGAGGGAGAGGGAGAAAGAGAGATAGAACATTGATAATGAGAATCATTGATTGGTTGTCTCCTTCATGCCCCCTACTGGGAATCAAGCCCGAAATCTGGGCATATCCCTGACCAGGAATCAAACCCTGACCTCCTGGTTCATGGGTCGATGCTCAGTCACTCATCCACTTTTTAATTGCCTCTTCGCAATTTGTAATTTTGCATTCCTGTTTACATTACTAGGACATCACAGTGTTGACTGAGTGCTATTTTGACATAATTCACGGGACAGGTACATCTCTGCTTGAAAAGTAGGATGTATTTTTCCATGTGAGTGTCTAATTCATCCTGATGGTGCTTCCGAGAGCCTCCCGTGCGTCCCCACCCCAGTGACATGGGAACCTTTCTGTGAGGTCACAGCACGGCTCCTCCAGCACAGGCAGCTCCCTCCTGATTCCGGAAGCTGTCGGCTTCTGGAATATTCTCTGCCATCCCGACAGCCAGCATATGGTGGCGTGATGTTTCCTGAATGATCACAGAGTTGCTGATTCCGTTCTTCAATCCAGTCCCTAATTTAGAATTAAGTCGCACACTTGCACCAGGAATTCCACCATGACGCCTTATACCAACTTAAGCTGCTTTAGAGCTTAAACTCCAGTCACACTGGCATCTTTTCTCATCCCAGTGAACACATCGAGATCATTCCTCCCACACAGCTTTTGTCCTTGCGAGTCCCTCTGTCTGGAATCTTTTCCCCCAATTTCTTGCCACACCTGTCTTCATCATTCACATTTCAACTCAATCTTATCTCTTCAAGGCCTTTCCCAGACCATCCCACATAAACCTGCCTCCCAACTCCTCGCCTCAATGACTTCCTAGCCTGCTACTTGGATCTATTTCCTTCACAGAACTTATTGCTACCCCAAAGTAACTTATTATTATTAATTTTTTACTTACTATCTCCCTCCTGCCCTCAGTAGAATGCAACTCCCCTGAGTCGTTTACCGCTTTCTCTCCAGCACTGAGTGAGGCATTCAATAAACAGATGCTAAGTAAACAAATGTGTAACTGTGGTCCAGCCATCACCGTGGGATGCCAGCAAAGAGCTGGACTGTGGAGTCCGATGGGAGAAACCTTCTGTTATAATGTAGACATAGAGCACCTGGCTTAGGGGTTAGATAGGCCTGGCTTCCCATTCTGCTTTTGCCTCTTCCTGGCTGTGTGCTGTACGCAAGTGAGCCAATCTCTGCTCTTTATGTACACCCACGTAATCACGGCTGAATGAGGTGCGGTGTATCATATGCCTGGTCCAGTGCCAGCCACTGTAATAGGATCTCAGCTAATGTCAATGGACTTTTCCCCACCCAGAAATGCCAGGAGAAACACACGAAACTCCCTTTGTAACACACTTGCAGCCAGTAGAGAACTCGGCACCCTTACACAGTCTGCCTGAGTACAGCTGCCATACACTTTTCACAGAGCAGCGGCATTTTCGACACTTGGTTATTTTATGTGGACTTCTGACAGGGTGCATGATCTTAAATGCACCGAATAGAATCGAGCCTTTTAGTGAATGACCTGTTACAAAGAGGTGTCCCCTGCCCTGTACACTCAATTACTGGATGTATAATAAAACCGCACGCGCTGCATGTCGCTCCTTCCGCAGCGGAACATTATGTTCCTCGGGTGGCACCGTGACTTTGAAGTACTTGTCAGGAACTGGCTTTCCTGGAACCATTCAGTTCACGGTGGCATTTTTCTTACAAAGCCCTTGTTCAGAATATTAAAAAGGGCACGCCGCAGACTTCATTCCTTTGCTTCAAGGGCTGTGATTTTGTAA
Source organism: Myotis brandtii (assembly GCF_000412655.1). Lineage (NCBI taxonomy): Eukaryota > Metazoa > Chordata > Mammalia > Chiroptera > Vespertilionidae > Myotis > Myotis brandtii. Next base: position 11,779,622 of record NW_005360124.1, on the reverse strand, counting down.
AGCCGGACCCCGTGGTCGCCCTCAGGAGTGAGACAGGGGCTCCAGCAAACGTTCAAGAACAGCTTGAGTCGGGTCCAGTGGTGCTACGTTGGTCAGTAACTGTAACCAGTGAGTCTGATCGCGGGGAGGGTGCGTCTCCTTCCTCCTTCATCCCAGGTGATGGGCTGGGTTGATCGAACCAGATCACTTCATAGGCCTTTGGAGGTCACTCAAACCACTTTCCCTCTTAATCCGTGATGGTGTTTTTCTATTTCAAGAAAAATCACTGGCACCTCTCAGACATAAACTTGGGAAGGGAAGTATTAAAGTCTGCCAGCCTTTACCTGGATGGGCAAAATATTTGGTGAATTCTAAACAAGTTAAGGCTTCTGGATTCTTCTCAATCTTCAATGGTAGCGCAATGTATTCTATCCAAACTGGTACCCAAGAGCAAGACACGGGATCTACTGGTGTTTGTCATGTTCAGACACCATCACTGCATGATGTCCTAACTTGGTCTTTGGTCTGAAGATAGAGTGAGCCGAGTGGAGAGATGTTGGGAAACTCTAAGGGATGGGCAGATGGAGGCTTGGAGCACTCCATTTTTGATTTCAGATTGTGAGGACGTGGGATCGTCTCACATCTGTCCTTTTTAGAACTTTGCAGATGTCGACAACAACTACTTTGTGTCACTTTTCCTTGAGAAGCAACAATACGAAGTTGGAATTTTGGATTCTGACAGACCAGGTTTTCGCATCCTCAGTGCTACTGACATTTTGGGTTGGATAATTTTTTGGGGGTTGGGGGGTTGGAGGGTTGGGGGTGTCCTCTGCATTATAGGATGAGAGCAGCATCCCTGGTCTCTACCACTAGATGCCAGTAGCATCCCCCCACGTTTTGACAACTAAAAATACTTCTAGGTAGTGCCAATGTGCCCTGGAGGGCAGGGGTGGGGCAAAATTCCCCTGGTTGAGAACCAGAGAGAGAGACCTAACTGTGGGAGGTTGTTTTATGGTCACAAGAAAATTTGGAGAGTATTCCAGCTTCCCTTGGCTGTGCTGGGGCCTTTTAGACCTTTGAGTTTCCTGGGAAATAGATTTTTGATGTACCTACAGTTAGGCAAAGGTTGAACTAAGGGAGAAGGGGGAGAAGGTGAGAGGGCGGTACCTGAATGCACTGAACTCCTCTCCTCTGTCTTCCTCCCTCCCCTTTGCACCTGTTAGTCTTTTAGCGGGGATAGGCCAGGGGAAACCTGGCTGCACTGGAGACGCTGGTGTTGGGAAGCCCAGTGCCTGCAGACTGAACTGGGGGAGCCTGAGGCTCTTAGAACTTCAAGCACTCCTGATATTTAAATCCAGGCATCAGCAATTTACGGCAGACGTCACAGAAGGTGGTTTTTGGAGGCAAGTGAAAATCTGCCAGGGCCCTTGGCAAAACTGCAATGTAGGCAAAGCTGTGTTTACCGCCACCTCTCTTCCGGAACCTCCCCCACACCCTGTCTCGCTTTCGGTGCCCTCCAGGCACACCACCGTGTAGCCTGGCGCTGTCCTCTGGCTGCTCGAAGTCCAGCTCACCCGGCCTGAGCCATCTGCTTCATTACCTGCCCGTTTCCTCTCTCCTTCCCTGAATGCTGATCACGGCTCTTTGGGGGTTAAGATGAAAGAGTCACATACTTCACACTCAGGGGAGAAGAGAGAGTAGGGTTAACCTACTCAGGGGATGCTCCCTCTCTTCCAAGCTTGCCACGCCTCTTGAAGACATTTTGGAACACAGGGCTTTTCTATGGCTTATCTTGTTTTCCTGAAGTGAGCATCGATGTTGTCTAATTTCCAGCCACAATCTTCCCACTTGGCAACAACAACCTCTGAATTTCATAAATCAGAGCTTTACCTTTAAAAGGGGCCCCACACCAGGTGAGCAATGTATTTCCCACAGGAAAAGATCTAAATTCCTTAGTTTGGCACACATAGCCCTTTACAATCTACCTTTCTAGCCTCTTCTCCATTCATTTATTCAAATATGGTAGAAAAGGTGGACACAGACCTTGGCCCCCACCTTCCAAAAATGCAGATAATCCAGTAGGGAATCCACCTAAGAAACCAGACAAACATAACATGGTGCCATGTGCTAACCCAGGGTAGGTATAGGAGGTTTGGGGACACCTTGTAGAGGAACTAACCTCCGACTGGCTGGTCTAGCAAGAAAGTCTCACTTCTCTGCTATCTCCACATGCCCACAGCTGGTACACCGTATCACCCCTCTCTAGCTTTGGACATGATGGTTCCTCTGTCTAGAATGACCTCTCAGGATCTATCTGGGAAATTTTTTAATATCTTTGCAATCCAGCTTAACTGTTAGCTCCAGGGGAATTTCTCTGGCTGCATTTTGCCCGCTCTTGCTTTTCTTCACTTCATTATGTTCCACCCTCACCACCACCACCCCACACCACAGGCCACCTACCCACCAACAACGGTATGTTCTTTCCTTTGACCTAAGTCTTTATACATCACCCCTAAGGAAATAGGTATCATACTGATTTCCAATGATTTGTTCACTTGTCTATCTTCCCCTAATACATGTTTTTCCAAGCCGAGGCAATAACACATATCTCCTTTGACTCCCCAGCTCCCAGCACAGTCCCTGGCACACAGATGTGCTCAGTGAATGTCATCGAATGAACACACCCACTCAAACTAGACTCTGGAAAAGGGGATGGCAGAGTGACTGCTTTATTCCTTGTTATACTACCATGTGAGACATATCAAACATACACAAGAGTCCATAAAACATACACATGTCCAGTGTAAAATGAAAACTCATACGGCACTACCCAGGTCAAAAAATAGCCCCTCTATTCTTAAGTCATCAGTGGATGTCATGTACTTGAATTGAGCGTGTCACTAAGATGAAGACTCAAAATTCTGTATCTGACCTGAAGTGATTGGGGTCTTCTGCCAAGCATGTCCTCATCTTGAACCTCAGGCCTGAGATTCTAGATACCAAATATTTGGCTGAAAGCCACGCATAACATCACTTGGCAGACAAGGTCTGAAATCCACTGCAGAAAGCTACTCGCTCCACTGGACAGAGTTCTGTAAAAGATCTAGGGCACCTGAGTTCCCCCTTCATCACGAGGCTGCAGGCTTGTTTAGACTCTGTCACGTTTGAGAAAAGACAACCTGTGAGCCTTGCTGGGATTCTCTGCTAACAGTTAACCTGCGTTGAGATCAGTCTCATTTTTGGTGGCTGTTAATACAGATCAGTTCCAATCCTGCCACGTTATCAGAAGGGGGGTACTCTGCTCTGCTTGGAGTGAAAGCAGCCATCTGCTCCCCTGCGTGGTCAGAACACTGTGCCTTTGGAAAGGCGGTAGTTACAGGATGCATGGCAGCCTCCTCCAGGTGGCACAGCATGGAGTTGGCAGGGCTCTCTGCTTGGGTCTCATCTGGTCCCACTGCTAGGCTCACACAGTTTGCTCTTCCTTCCTCAGCTACCTCCACAACAAGGGCTTTCTCTCCCTTCCTCTCTCATTCCTCCTCCCCCTCTTTTCCTTCCTCTATTCTTTTTTTTGTTTGTTTGTTCATCATCATGAGAAGATATTTTTAAATCGATTTTTAGACAGAGTGGAAAAGAGGGAGAGGGAGAGACAGAGAGAAACATCAACGTGAGAGAGACACATTGCTTGGCTGCTTCCTGCACGTGCCCCAACCAGGCCTGGGGATGGAGCCTGCAACCAAGGTACTTGTGCCCTTGACCAGAATTCAACCCTGGACCCTTCAGTCTGTGGATGACACTCTATCCACTATCTAAACTGACTGGGGCTCCTCTCTTCTTCATAGCTGAACAACAATTGCTCTCTGCACACAGACTAGAATGACGACTTGTTCAATGAATATTTCTTGAACCTAATTTAACTAAATTGCAGGAAGTTACCAACTTTAAGATTCCCTTTGAGTTCACTTTTTCCTCTCTTTCTCTGAAGCATGAATCCATGTTCCTTACATTTAACTTATTCCAAATTTTAAATTCCTTTATAATAAACTTAATGCCCTTTCACCCTCTCAACTGACAAATTTCTAACTCCTTTATACATAGTCATTGAAATCTTTTTTGATTGTGTAAAGCTGATATCAACCTTGCTCTCTTTTTATCCCTTCAGGAGGTTTAATTTATGCACCAACTATTTTGTGAGCACTGACCACAGTTTTGATGCTGAGGCTACAGCAGGGGACATGGAATTGGCATTCCAACGCATTTTTATAGTCAGGCACTGAGCTGTCCAATAGGGTGGCCACGAGCAATGTGCCGCTTTTAAAGTTAAAATGTAAATTAATAAAATTAAAATTAAAAATTCACTTTCTCATTCACCCTGGCCACATTTTCAGGGCTCACTAGCCACATGTAACTAGAAACTACAATCTATACATATAAAGAGGTAATATGCTAATTTGTCCATTATGGTGTCCCAGTCACGAACAGTCTGTGGGCGGGGATGGGGGCGGAGACTTCCACCCCCACTGCTAACGTCAGGCTGCCTGCGTGCATCCCCGCCCAGCGCTGAGGTGAAGCTCCCTGCCTGCATCCCTGGCTAAGGATGTGACACTGCCTGCGTGCATCCCCATGCAAATTGACCATCATGCCATCACAAAGATGGCGGTGCCCACAAGCGGAGGTGGGGTTTCCGTAACACAAGATGGCTGTGCCCACAGCGGAGGCGGAGTTTTTGTAAACACAAGTTGGCTGCACCCACAACCCACAGTGGAGTCTGAATTCCCATAACGAGCCTTAATGAGCAATCAGCAGGTACCTGAGGCTGCGTGGCCCTGGGTCATGGCAGGGGACCTGAGGCTGTGCCCCCCCACCCGGTGGGGCTTGACAGGGGATCTCAGGCCATGCCCCCTGCCCTGGTGCCAGGCCAGGGGACCTCAGGCCATGTCCCCTGCCTGGCAGAGCTTGACAGGGGACCTGAGGCTGCACCCCTCTGCCCAGCGCTGGGCTGGGGAACCTGATGCTGTGCCCCCCCCCCCAGAGGGGCTTGATGGAGGTGGGGCCGGCCAGGTCTGGGTCTCATCCAATGAGGGTGGGTCGGCTGGGTCTGGGTCTCCTGTGTTTTCGAAGTGCTTGTGGGTGGTGGGCGGGGACTTGACTCTAGGTTCCGCAGCGTGCCCGACTCTGACAGGAGGGAGATTTTATGTACATTTTACTAATTTTCTTTCATCTCTGACACTTCTATTATAGAGAAAGGGCAAATAGCAATATTAAAATATTTCTTCTAATTAATTCCCTTTTAATGTTCATGAATTTTGTGCACCGGGCCACTAGTATCAGACAAAGCAGATCTAGACCAATTCCATTGTCACAGAAGATTCTATTGGACCAGGCTATTCCGGAAGAATCTGCTAGGCCTACTCCCATTCTAAGAGTTTAAGAAATCCCTTCGTAATACTGTGAGATGATTTTTTATGACAGATTATTATTCTTTCACAAGCCACCCTCCTCTTTGGAACACGAAGATTATATCTAGAACATCTGGACCTTTAGTGCCAATAGGTTTATTTTGGGGATCCTGTTTTTATTTACAAGATGGTTAAATCAGTGAGGTAGGATCAAATTTTGAAATACTCATTTTTCCTGCCTATCTTTCAACCAATTATTGGCTTTGTACCTGCTTAGGGGGGATGGGTGTTCAAAAAAGAAATAAGTGGAATTATAATAAAAATAAAGTTGATTTTCTGGCAGCATCTGCATTTGTGGTCTGAGAGCCACACTCATGCCTATACCAGCGTGGTTTCCTTATGCACTCACTCAACAAAAGACATAATCTTCTCTTTTGATCTTTTTTATTTGAATCAGTAGAATAAAAAAATGAATGCAGTGTCATCTTATGTATTTGGATAAAATGTCAAGTAGGAAATTGATTCCATCCTGGACCTCTGGTTTCACACATTCCTCAACTGAAGTAGGGGGAAGGAGTGGATGCAATCGCTTGACTGGATGGTATAGATGAGGGGTCAGTGAACGACAGCCCATGGGCCAAATCTGGCACACTTCAAAGGATTCTTGGCTTAAGTATACTGGGATTTGGGGATCCATTTCATGTTTACTTTATCCACTGAGAGAATCACTTAGGAAGTTCATTGACTTTAGGCATGTGGCTTTCATCTTTCATAGCGAACGAAGAGCTCCAGTCTTCCCGATCTATCTTCAAATTGCAGCTTTTCATTCATTCCTATGATTAGTTTGGCTGCTCTTCTCCAGCTCAATGTATTCATATCTTCCTTGAGAAATAGTGATCAGCATTATTCTTGGTGTCCCAGGCACAGTACACAATACGGCTTTGCATTAGGTAAAGATAGCCCCTTCTGTTTTATTTTTAATGCTATGTTAGATGTTTTCTAAGATCATTTTGGGTTGAGTTACACACCATGATGGTGTCTCCAGTATTCAGTCTATAGCAGTGATGGCGAACTTTTTGAGCTCGGCGTGTCAGCATTTTGAAAAACCCTAACTTAACTCTGGTGCCGTGTCGCATATAGAAATTTTTTGATATTTGCAACCATAGTAAAACAAAGATTTATATTTTTGATATTTATTTTATATATTTAAATGCCATTTAACAAAGAAAAATCAACCAAAAAATGAGTTCGCGTGTCACCTCTGACACACGTGTCATAGGTTCGCCATCACTGATCTATAGTGATTATTTCTTACCTGTACTTGATTGTATCTAGCTAGAGTATGGAGTATTCTTGTCTTTTTAGTGACTAATTTCATCTTAAACATGCTCATTGTAAACATTCTCTGCTACTTTTCTGCTGACACACACGGAGCCTCTCTGAAGTCCCTCGCTTTTGGCTTAGTATTCAGGACTGTCATAAACGTTAGTTTCTTCTCTAAATCTTGTAAACTCCCATTTTTATTTTTTAAAAATATTTTTATTGATTTCAGAGAGGAAGAGACAGATAGAAACATCAATGATGAGAGAGAATCTTTGATCAGCTGGCTCCTGCACACCCCCCACTGGAGATTGAGCCCACAACCCAGGCATGTGTCCTGACTGGGAATTGAACCGTGACCTCCTGGTTCATAGGTCAATGCTCAACCACTGAGCCACGCTGGCTGGGCCAGACTTCCATTTTTAGATCATTTTTCACATGCTGAAGAGCACAAGTTTCAACATAGTTTTTAAGGAAGCTATACTGATTTGCCTTTATGGAGGGGCACACAATTTTTATCCCCTTCCCCCAACTCCGTGATAAGTTATTTCCTCATAGAGACAAAATAGTTCCAACAACTAGATGGGAAGTAACTTTTCTCTCCCAAGTACAACTTTTTGGGAAGTGGTTTGGTGCTCTTTTGAAAAGGTTTCGAGAATTTCAAATATGTCCCATCTGCTGATGCCTTCCTTTTCATAGCGTTATGTAGGACTTACTTGGGGTATTTGTGCTAGAGTAGAAAAAGCATTGGCTTTAGAGTCATGAAAACCAAAGATGTACCCCAAATACTCTGCTAATGGCAGAGTTACAATGCAGGCTGAAAAGGGTCAATTGGACCAAGCACTAAATTTAATTATAGACAATATATTAGCAAGTTTAGACAAGGTTAAAGAAAAATTGAATACCCCAAGTTGATAATAAGAGCTCATTCTTGTGAAAGGTGTTTCTCTAGTATCACAGACCACTGCTAATTTCAAAAGGAGAGCCTCCTCTGAGATAGAGAATTCCCCTGCCATCTGCGGAGGTTCCCCTTTAGAATCTGGTTGCTCTGCATCAATACACAAAGTCTAGAGTTCCATCCTTTTAAGGCACCAGAACAATCTGTACCCAGTACAATCTTGAGCAAAGGTCACTAGACTGCCTGTGAGATCTAGGTACCTAGATACCATTAGCCTCATCTGGCCTCTTAGACTACCAGGGTTCCAGTCTTCAGCTGCCTCAGAACTCTGGAAAAGTTATTCCCACCAGACTTCCTTTACCTATCATCCTCTATTCCTGCAATGCAAAGCCCTCTGGTCAACTATCCTCCCCTATGCTACTGTCCTCAAATGACACTGGGCTTTCTGACCACTGAATTTTCCCATCACTCCTCCCTTTCCTCCCTTGCTCCAGAGCCTTCTGGAACACTCTTGGCACTGAACACAATTCTACTGCTGTCTCTTATGTTTATAAGCCCACTAGAGGCCTAGCGCACGAAATTTCGTGCACTGGAGGGGGGTCCCTGAGCCCGGCCTGCGCCCTCCTGCAGTCTGGGACCCATCACTCCTTACTGCCCGCCGGCAGCAAAGGTGGAAGAGGCTCCCGCCATTGCCATTGTGCTCGCCAGCCGTGAGCCCAGCTTCTGGCTGAGCAGCACTCCCCCTGTGGGAGCGCACTGACCACCAGGGGGCAGCTCCTGCATTCATTGAGTGTCTGCCCCTTGGTGGTCAGTGTGCATCATAGTGACAGGTCGTTTCGCCATTTGGTCAATTTGCAATTAGGGTTTTATTATATAGGATATTTTCTTGCCTTAAGCAAAACCCATTTTGCAGGAAGACACCACCTTCTTGTAACATTGTCAAATGGAAATTGTACATTCTTGTACATCCACCACTGTCATTCCCATAAGCAATGTCTGCATTTTCATTGATAGTCTTCCTCTTCCAAATCACTGCTTTACACTCTTGTGCAAAGAGCCCTTTCTTTGAGTTTCAGGTCATCCTGACCAGGGTCTTCTTTTTCACACCTCCTGTCATTTTTACAAACACTTCAATATTTGTATTGACAAACACAGAAGAACCTAGCTTCAAGACACTTCAAGACCTCAATTCCAGCATATCCTAGAATCCATTCTCATGGCCATCTCTAGACATTGTTATTAACTGAATAGTTCCACCTTTTAATTCTGAGTGGCAATTTACTATTCTCTGACCACATCATCTTATCATCATTACTCTTAGGATTCTTAGTTCTCAATTTACTTGGTGCTCAGGCTAGACCTTTGATCACTTTTTTTCCTCCTAGGTACTTACTAACATTATACCTTTATTTTTAATTTTTATTGTTTTTGTTAATCCTCACTCAAGGATATTTTTCCATTGTTTTTTTTGTTGTTGTTGTTGTTGTTTGTTTTTAGAGAGAGTGGAAGGGAGATGGGGAGAGAGAGAGAGAGAAACATAGATGTGACACATCAGTTGGTTGCCTGTCACACGACCAGGGCAGGGAATTGAGTCTGCAACCAAGGTATGTGCCCTTGACCAGAATTGAATCCGGCTCTATCCACTGAGCCAAACTGGTCAGGGCTATACTTTTATTTTCTTCTCCTGCCATCTTAGATCTCAAAAGGCATAACTTTAAGAACACTTGCAAGCATCTTCAGAAAGGCTAGTCCTCTTTCTTTCTGCCATACGGACACTGCAAAGCTTCAATCTTAGGTTAATCCAATTATTTGTTTTTCTTGATCTGGACTGCTGAGTCTTGACTGAGAAAATAGAAAACTGAGCTATGCAAATCGGTGGCCCTAAGCAATTCTTTGCTATGTACTGACTTCCCAGAGTGGTGATTACAAAACATTAGAGTAGTTCCCCTTATCCAAGGTTTCGCTTTGAGGTTTTAGTTACCAGTGGTCAACTGCAGTCAAAATAATTAAATGAAAAATTCTAGAAGTAAACAACTCATAAGTTTTAAATTGTGCGCTATTCTGAGTAGCGTGATAAAATCTCACACCATCCTACTCCGTCCCACCCAGGATGTGAATTATTCCCTTGTCCAGTGTATCCATGTAGTATACTCCCCTCTCATTAGTCACTTAGTAGCCCTCTCAATGATCACAGTGCTTGTGTTCAAGTAACCCTTATAGCACCCTAACTTTACTATGTCACAATCCCTACGTAATTCATCTCACTTCATCTCATCATGTAGGCACTATATCATCTCGTATCAAAAGAAGGGTGAGTACAGTACAATAAGACATTTTGAGAGAGAGTGTGAGAGAGAGAGAGAGGATGAGAGAGACCATTCACAGAACTTTTATTATAGTATAATTCTTCAATTTTATTATTAGTTGTTATTAATCTCTTACTGTTCCTTATTTATAAATTAAACTTTATCTTAGGTATGTATGTATAGGAAAAAACATAGTATGTATAAGGGTTCAGTACTATTTGTGGTTTTAGGCATTCACTGGAGGACTTGGAAAGTATCCCTCAGGGATAATGAGGAACTACTGTACTCTTCTTCTCAAAGCCCCACTTCATTGATACCTCCCATACACATACAATACTTCTCTCTCTCTTCCCTAGTAAATGCTTCACCTTGATGCTCATCTACTCTTTAAATCACTGTAATTGTCTTTTGCACTCACCACTGAAATGATTATTCTCTAGCCAAAATTACCAGTGACACCGTAAAGGTCTCATTGAATGAACACTTCTAAACATTCACCCAATTGAACTCTTATCTTGCATTTGATACTACTGATTCCTCCATTCTTAGCATTCTACGCTGGACTTCCCTTTACTCTCTACCTGTCTCCCCTGGCAAGCTTACTCTCTTCCATAGCTTTGACAGATAGTTATGTTCTTGATCTCCAAATCGCTATGTCTAGTCTAGCTCTTTCTAGTTAGCTCCAGAGTTTGATATATAAAATAGCCTTCTTCATGGTTTTCTGGGAATTCCCATGGGAATCTCAAACTCAATCCAATCCCAACTGATCAATTCCCCTCCTCCCCATCCTTCTTCTTCCCAGGTTCTCTACATCAGTAAGTGATATCACCTTTTAGACCAAGCATGTCAAACTCGTGGTCTGTGGGCCGCATGCAGCCCACAACGAATATTTTTGTGGTCCAGCCAATGTAACGGTATGTAAGAAACGTTTTAATAAAAATTTTGTAACTTAATTTTTAAAATATCCTGTTATACATAATTATTAATAACGAACTACAACGTTCGCTACTGACTGATAACTATAATCGTGTTGCATTCATTTCCCTTATGCGCCTTACATGCAGGCACACCATTTCTCTCCACTAATACTAGCAGTGAATATTTTAGCAGCCGATTGCCACGTCATTAGTCTTGTACTGACTTGTTTGATGTGCATAATAGGAAATATTTCGCTTTCAGAGAACAAGAAAAATAGGTTTATTTGCATTATTATTCAGTGTCTGGTAAGTTAATGTTCAAGAAAAAATATTAACTTTTATTAAAATGTTCTATTATTTTATGTTAATGATTACTCATTTTATTTCAGCCCTTTGTATTCAGCATGTCTCTATCGAAATAAACCTACATTTCTATGAAAATTGAAGCTTTTGGTTTTTTTTTTGCAGGCCACATAAACTTAAACCTTGTTTATTTGGCCTGCGTTAGCCTTTGAGTTTGACACGCTGGTTTTAGACTAAGCCAGAAACCTTGGAGTGACCTTCAATTCCTTTATCTTAAATCCTCATCTACTTCCCCCTCTACCTCCATCTTCACCATCTGACTTCTGTCCAGGTGCTTCTGATTTTACCTTCCTGAAGTCTCTTCTCCGCCCCAACTGCTATTGCATTAGCTAATGTCCTCTCACCTCCCATCTCAACTCCTTTTATGGACCCTTTACAGTTTTGCTTGATAGCGCTCACTAAATCATATACCAGATCATGGCATTATCCAAGCATGGAGTGCGAGTCTTCCAAGATCTATACTCCTGTCTCTCTCTTCAGACCCATCTGTCCTGCTTCCTGTCTCCTGCCCTTCATCTTACAGTCAGCCATATTAAGTTACCTGCCGTGCCTGGAACTTTCCATGCTCGCTCTCAGTGTGGAATGCCGTTCTTCTCCCTCTCACTCCTCTGCTCCTTTCTGCCTAGCAAACATCTGCTCATATTTCAGGGCTCAGCCCAACCTTCTCATTCTTTGCAAGGTTATATCTATTGGGCTCCTACTCTCACCCCAGAAGAACTGACTACTTTCTTGTTTGGGCTCCATCTCCACATAATCCTGTCAACATCAGTTTGACTCTCCTGGACTGTAAGCTCCTTGAAGACAGTTTATCTGTCACGTGCATCCCTATACCTCAGTGCCCAGCTCATTAATAGAAAAATATCTAGTGAATGAAGAATGGACCAATGAAAAATGAAGGCCAAGCTGGGAGCAAAGGCTCAGTGAACATTATGATAGTGGAACAAATGTTGATCACACTGCATACGGAATCATCACAAGGGCTTGTGTGCCGATAGTGCTGCTGTTTGTAAACCCACTAAGCCTCAATGTGTATTGTAAACAAGTCAGGTAGGTATTCCTGAGAATGTAGGCTGACTTTCAGGGACAGAATATGGGGGTGGTGGCTCATATTGGCTGGCTTCCCTAGCAATTTGTGTAAACAAAACCCAGCAAAACAATTCCCCCTCTCCCAAAAGTTGGCACTGTCTCAAGTGTTTCTTCTCCAGAATACTTTGTTTGGCCAGGCAACACTCCCCGTGCAATAGCTGTTGGGCATTAGTGTGCGCTGCATCCTTTAGAGGTCAGTCCTGAATACCAAACAGATGCAGAGCCCGAGTCCCCAGAACTGGAGTCTAACAATTGAAATGCATAACAATATCCATCTTCTCTGTTCACACTGCTCTAAGTTTCACCATAAGCAGGCACATTTTAGAGACTGGCCTTGAGTTATTCTAATTTCCACACCTGAAGAGAGGAACAAATAATTTGAGGCAGAAAAGTAATGCAGGAGAGGGTTTTAGCTTTCCATGCTCACTCATACTCTTTGTTTCCTGATAAAAACAGCACTTCAAATCAAGTCAACATCACAGAGACAACAGGGGTACAAAAGAGTGAGGATTTTTTTAATAGAAAAATTTTGTACTGATTAATTAAGTAGAGCAAAACCAAACCAAAACAACAAAAGAACCCCCTCTTATTCCAGGTTACCTATTAATTTCAGATGGAAAGCCCTAGGCAGTAAGAGAAAATAAAATTGACCCACGTGTTAAGTAGATTGGCTAATTTAGGGCGAGTGGAAACAGCCAAATAATATTAAGTTGTCATGGTAGAAAGTAGTGCTTTCGTATTACTACCCAAACTTGTAAAAACACTCAGAGAAGCAGAAAGAAGGACTAAATTTAGAGCCTGGTTTAATGCATTCAAGAGCATGACTCATTTCCCCCCTGTCCTGGTACGGCCTAGGGAATCTGTGTGTACAACAGGCAACACAAGGATACCTTGTAAATAAAGAGTCGTTTCATTCATTCAGAGGTGGGAGGAATCTGCCAACAAAGGTGAACTTCCAGGTACCTCACACACCCAAACAGAACCAGATTTCTCAGCTGGCGAGAGGCCCACTAGCTTTGCCCTGGCCTTGGCATGAATATGCTGGAAATTGATTTTGCTGCGCTTCTTCTCTAAGTGGCTTTTACCTCACTTGGGCTCCAGTGGGATCCTGACCAGCTCTCAGAAGCCATGCAACATGGGTCACCTTAATGAGATGCCCAAAAGAATGTCATCCTTTGGTAGCGAAGCATTTAGCAACCGGCAGCCTAAGTCACCTCATGGTGACCCCTAGGCTGGGTCTTAGGGAGTTAGCCTTTTACATAACAAACACCTGGGGTGATTTTGAGCTATTCGGAAAAAACAAAGTGAAAACAAACAGACCAACAACAGCAAGTTCTATTCCCATCAGTTCATCAGGGTGTTGGTCAAAGTGTCCAGACAGAGCCACCCATTGCTGTCCCTTCCCCAGTTTCACCATCTGCTGCTTCCAACCACGTATTTGCACCCACTTCTGCTCCCACCACCAAAGCAAATATTTTAGCCTCTACAGATTATGGAGATTAAAGCCAGACTATCATTTGTGTTAGCTCAACCTGGTTTAGAGGTAAAAGCACCTATGTTATTTTGTGAGTTTACAGTGACTCCATTCTTTATTATTTTTCTTTTAGTCTGTAAATACATTTGGAAAGTAACCTTATCAGTCTTATTCTAGCTTTTTTGGCTTTACTAGATAGTCTCTGGGTTTAGGGAAAACTACAAAAAGGAAATGTACATAGAAAATCTGTTGTTCACTATCATTGCTCCCAGAAGTGAGGGCATCAAACTGTTCTCCCTTCTGAGGTGTAAGACGGAGGTTAGTAACCCAATCCTAGGGCCCCATTATATATCTACAAAAAGGAAATGTACATAGAAAATCTGTTGTTCAGTATCATTGCTCCCAGAACTGAGGGCATCAAAGCTGTTCTCCCTTCTGAGGTGTAAGATGGAGGTTAGTGACCCAATCCTAGGGCCCCATTATATAGCCATATATATTCATCCCAATGAAGAAAGATTATTTCCCCAAACATGAAATGGGTTCAGCAATTTTGCAGTTAAAAGCAAAAAGTTAGATATAGAGCGCGTGCATTACGTTAGAAATGAGTCGCTCTGAGGTGTGTGTGAATGAGCAGCACTTGGAGAGGCCCACACAGGGCACAAGGCAGCATGGAATTGGTAGGCCCTGGGCAGGGCTGTGGGTCAGGTGGATATGAGATCCGATCAGCCTGAACACATGCTTCACAAACCAACCTAGACACGGCACAGAAAAGAGGCAAGACACTACAGGGCAGCATAAATGATGTGTACCTTTCTCAAATAGCTTGGTACTTGGGTCTCCCAGGCAGTTCTGAATGACCGGGTGGGGCAGTCACCCAATCCCCCTTGGGCCCACCCAGTGCCATAGCATGAAAATCAAATAATTTAGAGGACAGGGATAGCCAATGACCTTGGCCAAATGTGATGACACATTTGGCGGAATCTTTCTATACCCATTTGAGAAAGGACAAATACTCTTTAGCACTCTAGATAGAAAACTGGCTGATTTAGCTTAGAACAGTGGCTTCGAACAGTTCCTTCAGAACATCAAGAAGGAAGTGGCTAGGGGAAGCGTGTCATGAAGGTTGCATCCAAGGCTGGGTCGGTTACATAGTGGGATTTGGGGTAGAAATTTATCCTCACACACATAGAGCACCACAGATCTAATTAACAATGTGGGAAATCTATTTTCATACTTCACTCAGACGGAACACCTCTCTTCTGTATCCGGGGTGGTTTTCAAGTTCTAAACTACAATCAGCCCTTCTTTTAAAATAACAATAATAAATCCTCTTATTCAGCCAGATGGTGGTGTCTGTTGCACTAGGCTGGGTTCATAGTACAACATCAATAAATGGCCACTTGTAGAGGGACAGACAGAATCCCATTCATAAAACACACCTGTACCTCCCTTTCTCTCCCATCCCCAAATGTTACCTTGTCAAAATACCCGGGGGGCTGAGTCTCATTTTAGGAACAAAGAAAAATGAGAAAAGGCAAAATAATGTAAGTGGAAAGCAATTTCTTGGGGGGAAAATAGTCCATTTGGTCTCTGAGGAGAAGGATCATTGGTGGGCTTTTGAAGTATTGTTTTGCCTGAGGGACCATTTGAAAGGAAGATTCCAAAACAGTTTTCTCTGGAAAGCTGTCTTGGTGAAGGCTGCACATTGTCAACCAAAGATATTTCAACTAGGAGACCGAGTCAAAATTCTTCCTCAGTGAGTTGGCTGAGTCTTATGAAATGAATATTTGTTCCAATTAGCCTTCTTGCCTCAGAAAACTCATTCTGAGAGGGAAAGGATATTCGTTCAAAATCCACCAAGGAAGGGAAAATGACGTAGAGGTATGTTCTGTCTCCTGTGGACACATGCTCTTCCCCGGCCTGCAGGATTCACACTCTTTGGTGCTTTGTCCTTATTTTCCTGGTCTCAGTCCTACCTGGGACTGGCGGGGGTGGAAGAGGGATGCTGACTGGAGTCTGCTCTTGCTCTTAATAAGCTCTACTACCTGGTTATGTAACCCTAATCCATGTCCACAGTCCAGGGCTCAAATGGCTGGCCTGTCAGCAAAAAAATGTCTGAAAAATGTTAATTCAACAGTGTTGGAGGGATGTTATTTCTAGAGCTAAGGTCCTCAGGGGAAATGAGAAATAGTTGCTCCTGGGATTCGACTCCTCCACACTGAAAGATTTTTCTTTCCTGATGCTTTCCTCTCAAACAACTTCCCAATGCCTGGTGTGCCCTGACATTTGGTCCAAATAAAATTCTGGAACAGACTCCTAGGATACAACTATCTTCACACTCTATACAAGGAGAGTGTTTATTATTGAGAATCAGCACCTATTAGGGCTTGAAACATCAGGGGCCTGGCTGCTGCTGCTGCTCGCTCCCCACACTAAATCACTTCATGATATAGATACTATTTTATGTTTAGCCTTTAGAGCAAGCAACTCAATTTATAACCTAAGGCATTTTCCATACTTCCAGGCAATGAATACTAGCTTCTGTTGAGTCTCAAAAGTACATAATTTAAGACAGTGGGGAAAGGAGCTGGAGAATAGTTTCCAGTGCAAGGAAAACACCATGCAGATGTTGGCCCTCACTCTTGAATTCTGATGGTGAAATTGAGAATTGTTTATTTGTTCTTAAGTCAAACCCAAGGAATTTATTTTTTACAGGCTGGGGTAGGGGTGGGGAGTAGTGATGTAATATATTACTAATACTGAAATAGTCAACACATGGCCCTAGGATTTTAAATTCCCTAAGAATTTCAATCTTGTTAAATGGCTTATTTCTTGATCAAATTTGGCATAGCAGATGTTGATTCGTGTCACAGAAAGGACATACCTGAAGAAACACCCGAGGATTACTTTGCTAAAATTGTATATTCACCTTCTGTAATTGTTTTTTTTTTTTCCTCCAAGGTAGCAAGCTAGGAATTGGTCCTCTATCTTGAGCCATTTATTGAGAACAAACAAATGAACTTGGAAAAGACATGACCCGATTGAAGTTAAATACCTGACTTTGGTGTATGAGAATCATAAACTTGCTTACGGTCTATCTGGTCCGCAAACACCTCCCCATAAATCATCCAATAGGGCATGTAGAAGATGTTCTTGGCCAACTTCCATGATGGCTCCTCATTGGGAAAGAGAATGGCTTGCCTGGCAACCCCAAAACTCATCAGCACCACCAGCATAATGATGACAAAGTACATCATGTCTATCATCTGGAAGGGTGGGGAAGCAGAGGGAGAAACAAAAGAAAACTCATATGATTGAACGTTCCAATGACACTGACCTTGATGGGAACCTTTGAAGGAGGTTCACTTTCGATAATGCTGATAAGGGATGTTTAGATAGGGAGCTGTGCCCAGATAAAAGGACACTTGGTTTATTGAAACCAATGTCCATGCAATGTTATAAATAACTCAAAAGATCATTAAAAACAAACAAATACTCAAATATATGCCCAATGGAACCCCTTCATTTTCCATTGTTGTCTATGGGACCTAGTCAAAACCAGACTTAGGAGTCAAATAACATAGAAGCTTGGGTATCTATATGAATTTAGTGCTAACTTTTTCTCTGCTCTCATGGGAGGCAAATGTCCTTCTTGGTTTCTTCCTTATTAGCAAAATTGGAATTGGGACAGTTGAACTATTTGAAGAATTATTGCAATGTTGTAAATTCTCTAAGTTCTGAAAAGCTAATGAAGAGGTGGAAGCTCATGAAAATAATCATTTGTAAACAAAGCTAGGCCAACAAATATCCATCATATTCCATCTTCTCCTTGTAGCCCCACCTCACTGCGTGGTATTCTACAATAAACCTGTCTTACAGAACCACTCCTCCTGTACTTCTCCTGCAGCATATGCTATCAGTTAG
Organism: Myotis brandtii; assembly: GCF_000412655.1. Taxonomy (NCBI): domain Eukaryota; kingdom Metazoa; phylum Chordata; class Mammalia; order Chiroptera; family Vespertilionidae; genus Myotis; species Myotis brandtii. The sequence continues at coordinate 11,761,959 of NW_005360124.1, read as the reverse complement.
GAAGAGTGTTTTCATAGGCATTAGAATCAGGTAGCCCATTCCTGTGCCTGCTGTTGAAAGGTTGGATTTTCATCTTGACATGTTTATAAAATTCTCTTTTGACTGCTTTCAAGTACAATGTTATCGCTTGTTTCTCTTTCTTTTTTTGTTTGTTTTTATGACACATGCAATTTGGGATCTGTTTCTTATATGCCACATTACTTTCCTATTATCACCAAACATAGATGAGAATGTAATAACTATTATTTTACCTGGTCAGAACCCACTGCCTTCTTCTTTTAGAAACAGTTCCCACCCATTTGGGCCAGGCTTGGTTAAACATGGTACCACACCCTCTGGCAACAGCAGTCGTAGGAGGGAAGCATGTGACACAAGAATCCAACCAGAATCCTTTCTTTGGATATTTTTCAGCTGAAGCTGGGAAAGAGGCACTGCCTTTATCTCTCTGTAATGATGTTAATCCAGAGTGTCTGAGTTAAGTGCCCCACTACTGATCAAAGTGAATGAAGCAGATATTTGAGAGAGAGAGAGAGAGAGAGAGAGAGAGAGAGAGAGAGAGAGAGACTCAGTCCTAACAGTGGTTGAGAGCCTGACTGCAGTAGCCCTTAAGGCCAGTTCCATCGAATCATGGCAGGCTATAAATCTATCTATCCCTCCTGGGCGTAAGCCAGTTGGAGATAAGTTTCTATCCTTGCATCAAACCATCTAATACAAAAGACTATTTTTTCTTGGATATCAAACTTCCTCAAAGGATGCCCACCCAAGAAGATAATTGATGGTAATCTTATCAAGGATAATAAAGGCTTTAAATTAGTTTTAAAATTTTATTTTAAAAAAGTGCATTCCATGGTGCCTGTTATTGGAATTACAACATTACAGCCTTCCTGTTTGCATTAGGACACTGGGGGCTCAATATATTTTATGTCAATTTATCAACTTTCAAGGCAACTTCAAAATCCATCTCTCAAGTATTATGTGACTTTGAAACTAAATAAGAGAGAGTCTCTCAAAAGGTGACATTAATTCTTATTTGTTCACTGTCCTTAAAATATATATGCTAGTCAATTAGTTATTCCTTTCACAACTTAGAGGCCTCAGAACTCTCTTAAAATGAGCAAGCCAGCTGTGTTGAAACAGTTTTATAGGAAACAAGGGTCTGCTTCTCATCTTTGCTTTTTTTTTATTTTGTAAAATTCTTTCATTATTTATTTACAAGAAGTTCTACCAATGAAGAAACACTAATGGGTTTTTCATGTTATATTTATTTAGATTGACTAAGAGGGGTGGGAAGAGGAAGGTGTGTACTCATGAGATTTAGGAGCTAGTCTGATCCAAGACAACTCAGCCAGTAAATATAGCAACTGTTCTAACTTCTCAGGACTGTTTTCATTCAGATTGATTGTGATATTTACCCAAAGGATCAAAATAATCAGAGAGCAGAGACATTCTTCCCAAACACTCAATTTCATATTTTTCAAAGAAGTCTTAGCTTCCATTCAAATACCAAAATCTAATAGAGCGGAGTGCAGAAATAGAACATTATGGATGAGAACTGGGCCTGGCTACTTATGTTTTAAAGCTAATTTGTCCAGTTGGTTCAGTATTAAGAGACCTGATTCTTATAAATATTCTTTGATTGTGTTTTATAGAGAAGAATATATACTCCAGTGGCTAAGCACGGGTTCTCAGGTGTCAGACTACCTGAGTTTTTTCATCTTGGCTTTGCTAGTAAAAACAGCGAGGTGGTCTTACTTAATCTTGTGTGGTTTTTTTTGTTTTCATTTTCAAGATGGTGATAACAACAACAATAATAATGCATATTGTTTTTGTAAGGATTACATGAGATAATATGTGAAATGCTTCAAGTGGGTAGTTTTCAGTAAATGTTAATGTATTATTATTATTAGAATTGGAAGAAGGTCAGTCTGTGGAGTCAGGTAGACAGAAGTTGGAATCCTGCTTTTGTCCCTTGCCCAATTTCAATTTATTCCACTATTTAATTCATGGTGATGAAATAGGTTATAATGATGATGACCTATCTGACATGGAGTTTGGCACATAGTAAATGAAAGCTATTATTGCTGTTGTTTTTATTCTTATATTTCATTATATAAGTAAGCTTAGCACTAGGCTTGGAGAATCCCACTGAGAAGTGGGATCCTGGATCTAAAGATCAGTGGGAATCATACTTGATCAGTATTGTATTCGGGTACCTTAACAGCTGTGTCTCTCCCTAGACCACAGGGCACAGTTACTTGGCAGCTCAGCACTGAATAGAAACTCTCTAATGCTGAGGGACTTTCAATATAATCACATCTGGGCATATTTTGTTAACCTCCCTGCCTGGCAGTCCATCTGGCTCCCTGATAAATTCTATAGGCACATTTTACCTACCTTCTGGATCAGTGACTCAATTATTAAACCAATTATCCTAAAAACCCCGTAGAGAACAAAGCCCCCAAATATACTCATTTTCTACTTATTCTTGACTGATAAATGAAATCATTCATAAGTTAGAAGGCAGAGAAAATGCACTACGTCTTTCTTGCTTATTCCATAGTAAGGTTTAATTCTAATAAAAAAGGGATAATTATGCCATCATTAAAATGATAGACGTGGATTTTTAAAAAATCTTGCTGCTTTAGTTTGACTTTAGTTATTTCAAATATTTAAATGCCACTCAACCTTTTTAAAGTAATGTATTTGGTTGGTTTGGGTCTTTTCAGATTTTACTTATTGAAATAAAATAAGGTAACAATTAATTAGAATAAAGCAACCAATCAGATTATGTAATCACCCAATGTAGTGTTTCTCAACAGGGGGTATTTTG
>NW_005360124.1:11732462-11759075 GCF_000412655.1 Myotis brandtii | reverse complement strand
TATGGCAATATCTAGAGATATCTAGAGACATTTTTAGTGTGTGTGTGTGTGTGTGTGTGTGTGTGTGTGTGTATGTGTGTACATACTACTGGCATCAGTGGGTAGAAGATGCTGCTAAACATCCTATAATGCACAGGACAGCCTCCCAGAACAATGAATATTCGAGTCCAAAATATCAATAGTGTCAAGATTGAGAAAATTTGGCCTAATTTTATAGCTGTTACAGTCCTTCACTTTCATTGGGCCCATTTAAGAATCCATTTGACAATCTCATTGGAAGCTTCTCCTCTCTGCTCAGAAAATTCATACACTCACATATTTTTATATATAACTTGGGTAAAGGGTCCACTGATCCTCCCTTCTAAATGTCTCCCGTAGACTCTAAGTTGAGACTCTGCTTTTAGACGTAGGAATGTTCACCACAATCTCAAATTCATTACTGAAGTAGAAAGAAGATTATATAACAGGCAGTGTAATAGAGTAAGATGCTTTTCTTTTTTTCCATCCAAAATACCCAAATGAACTGGGATACAGTTTTGGGATTAGTCTTAAATTCAAGCTTGTTCAATTTAAGTTTTTCCTCTCTAGAATGGGGTTGGAATATTTTCCCTAAACAATGCTGTTGTTATACACACCAAGCTTTTGTACAAAAGTGTTAGGAATAGAGCAGAATAACTATACTCACCAATTTCTCCCCATTTCATTGTATTTTAACAGATATAATATGAACATAATAACAGATAGAATTTATCAACTACCTACTATGAGCCACCTACTGTTGGCTATTTAACATGTGTAATTTCTAATCATCACAACAACCTTACAAGCTCTGCATCTATTATAACTACTTAAGAAATGATTAAACTGAGTTTCAAAGAGGTTAAATGAATTGTTCAAGGTGTCATCACCCCTTCCTTTTGGATTCAAGTTTTCCCTCTCTTTGCATGACTTTGTCAGTGCTTTTGTAGGAAGAGTTGGTTACTTAAGATTCCTTTTAGTAGAGTTTCACACACATCCACTTAATAAATATTGATTTGTTGACTGAAAGGTAAGCAGCAATAACGTATATTATTTTAAAACTTGAGTAAGAATGATAAAGAACACCTATTGACCAATTGTTGGTTTCAATAGCTCATAAATGGAAGTGGAGTGGAGGTTACTAACGAAGAGGCTTTTCGATAAGAGGTGTTTGGCATTATAGAATGAATGGCTTGGCTTTTCCACATATGTGCTGTAAAGGTGAAGTAGAGGATACACTGAGAAAAGTGGAAAAACTGACTTAGAAAAACCAAAACAACTCAGGCTCTGATTCTTCCTCTGGTGAGTCTGGAGAGGGAGCTGGTTTACTTGGGCTCTCCCAGGTTCACACTAAGGCTGTTCCCCTAGGGCTTGGTCTTTATGGAGGTCTGGAAACTGATGTGGCCAAGAAGTTGGAACAACTCCGCAGCCATTGTGGGGAAGCATATTAGTTTGCCACTTGGGATTCATTAAAAAAAAAAAAAGATAAGTAGGGCATCATAATAGAACCTAGTTTTTAACAGACATCATTTTCCAGTAGTGTAATAAGACACATGATATAGTGATAGAACTTAATGGTCAATTCAAGCACAACCTAACAACTGAATTCAAATAAATGATGTTTTTCTTCTCTTTGTGTAGGGAAAGGCATTTTCTTAGCACTTCATTAAAAAGAAAGTAATGTTAAAAATCTTAAAAATCTGTTATATATTTGGAGTGGAGACTTACTCCTCCAAGATCCAGCAAAAATATAACCTCCATTTGAAACTCTCCCTGACCTCTACTCTCTTTTTTATGTTCCTATTGTACTTTATATACATGTCTATTACAGCGTTCTCACACTGAATGATAATTACTTCTCTTCCTCCTATCTTCAGTCTCATGGAATTTGTATACCCAAATCCTAGTCCAGTGCTTGGCACAAAATATATACTCTTTATATAGTTTTCAGTAAGTAAATGTGTGAGTGATGGCTGATTGTCCAGTTATGTATATAGATGTAGTCAAACTCCAGAACACGCAAAAGGGATTAAAAAATAAAACACCCCCAGGACCATATCAGTTAGACCTTGACAGCAGGCCAGAATGAATTACCTCCCTCTTCCTATTATTACCACTCCTCATTTGAGAATTTATCACATGGAATCAGAGAATTCTACTTACCATTTTTCCAATCATCATTACATATGGGCCCAAGTATTTGTTCACGCCGAAGATGTCTAACAGACGGATGTACCAATAAATGATGTTCACACAATAGATGACCCTCCCATCACTCCTGAAGGGCTGGTCTTGGAGACGAAGGATCATTCCAACAGAGAACAGAAGGATGGCTATGAGGTCTGTGACATTCCAGTACTCCTGCAGCCATACCTTCACTTTCTGTAGCAACTTCCCTGGCTCTGACATCAGAATCTAAGGGGCAAGAAAGAGAGTGGGGCTAGTTAGGATTGCGGTCTATATTCTCAGCCCAGTTGCAAAGTGCTTGGCCTATTAATGGACAACTGTAGCTTGTTTTCTTTTTCTGTGTCTACTGGAATACTTGCATGCTGTCAATGTACAACTGGGCAAAGTGTGGGCCATCCAGAGGCAAATATTCCAGAGGCAGATATAATAAGTTTGATCTTTAGGGTTGCCTTACAATTCCTAGACACGAATTAGGGTTTCCCCTATAAAATGATTGATTCCTAATACCCCACAAATCTCTGAAATCCTCCTCCATCTAAGTCAACAGCACCACCCTATTGAATTACTCAGACCACCATCTTGGAGGACTCCTTTATTCTTCTCTTTCACACCAGATTCTTTACATCAACATGTCCTATCACCTCTATTTCTAAATCCAACCCAATCCAACCACCTCTACTGCTGCCACTCTATTGTAAGCCCCATCACAGCTCCCAGATGACTGCCACAGCCTTCTAACTGGCATCCCTGCTGCCACTGTTGACCGCGCTGCCTCAACCCGTTCTCTGAGCAGCATACTCTTTACAAACATAAGCCATGCTCTGGGTGGGGATTCCACAGTTGTATGTATAGGTAAAAACTCATCAAGCTGTACCCTTACAAGTTGTTCATTTCCTTACAAGTAAATTACACCTCAATTTAAAAAGAGAGAGACTTGATAAACAAGAACAATAAATACTAAAGCCAATTTTGATACTTGAATGCTTCAATCATCTGATGCTTTCATTACAGAGAAAGATCCAAGCTCCTTGATGTGACCTCATTTGATGGCCCACCATACTCTCCTCATTCCCCATCCTGCAGCCATGGCGGTCTGCTCTTAAGCCTGGCAAATGCATTCTAGGCGCAGGCCATTGGCACTTGTTCCTTCTGTTGGGCATTTTTCTTCTCCCAGATTTTTACATGTTTGGCTTCTCCTCATCCTCATCCTCAAGGTCTCTGCTCACGTTTTTCCTTCTTAGGCGACCTTCCTTGAGTTCCCTCCCTGAAGTGGTCTCCACAGCCCCAAGTCACTCTCTGTTACTCTATTCTATTTTTTGAAGATTTTATCACTATATGAAATTAACTTCTGTGTGCATGTATAGTATGTGTGCCTATGTGTCTGTCTGTTTATCTATCATCTATCTATCTATCTATCTATCTATCTATCTGGTGCCTATCTATCCATCCACCATCTCTCTCCACTAGACTCTAAATTCTGAGGGTAGACCCTGTGTTCCCCAGAGCCTGTTACACAATACTCAAAAAATATTTGTGGACTGACTGATTGTTGCAAAGACAACTCACAGCAATTCTCCAGTCCCTTTACTGCTGGGTGGGGTCTGAGGGTAGACCCTGTGTTCCCCAGAGCCTGTTACATAATACTCAAAAAATATTTGTGGACTGATTGTTGCAAAGACAACTCAGCAATTCTCCAGTCCCTTTACTGCTGGGTGGGACTCCGACTGAGCTTAATTCTAGAGGAGCCTTTTTGCTCACACACACTCTATGAAATGAACAGATACATAGCAGGAGTTGCCACCCATCCCGTCCCACAGCCTGCCCCAGGATACGAGGAGCCAGGGAAGCCAGCCTACCGAGGCAACGTCACAGGGCTACTTTTAGGAATCATTTGTGTTTACCCCTGAGCTTCCATCTCTTTGACTTATGACCCACCCCTTTCCCAACTCAGAACCTCTCAAAGGAGAGAGAAAAGACAGGGGACAGTTCTAATCTGCAGCTATGTATTTGAATTGGCCTATCCCTCTTTATGGCTTACTTTGGCCCGAAATAATAAGGAAGGGAGGTCATTGTAAGTCAAGACGAGGGCTTGGAAGGCTAAGCAAGCTACCAGGAGCCATCTGCTAGCCTCATTCCTAAACCAGGGCTTCTTAACCGTTAGCGTGCATCAGGATTACCTGGGGGACTGCAGGTGGCTGGGCCCTACGCCTGGCGTTTCTGCTTCAGTTTGCCTGGTGTGGGGCTTGAGGATTTACTTTTCTAACAAATTCCCAGGTGAAGCTGGTGAACGCAGATTGAGAACCACTGCCCCCTGCATCAGGAATTCCCGCAGCTGCTGTTGTCCCCGTGGCTTCTCACCCCCACTCCACCCTACGTGGGCAAAAACCTGTGTGTGCACCTGTGGGGGCAAGGAGGAGGGGGCCACGAGTTTCTCTAACCCTTTGCCCACACTTTCCTAAAAGTGTTCAACACAAGCTTTACAGTATTTTTTATTTATTCTTTAAAGTATATATACACTTTCCTAAAAGTGTTCAACACAAGCTTTACAGTATCATTTTTTATTTATTCTTTAAAATATATATTTTTTTGATTTTTCAGAGAGGAAGGGAGAGTGAGAAATATCAATGATGAGAGAGAATCATTGATTGGCTGCCTCCTGTACGCCCCCTACTGGGGATTGAGCCCACATCCTTGGCATGTGCCCTTGACTGGAATTGAACCCGGGACCCTTTAGTCTGCAGGTCGACGCTCTATCCACTGAGCCAAACTGGCCAGGGCTATAGTATGGCTTTTTAAACAGTGAAAATATTCTTGTGATTTCCCAACATTAAAAAAATAAAAAGTGACAAGCTAACTGGCTGGAGGTGAAGCTGGAGTGGAAAGTCGAGCCCCACCCTCCGCCCCTGTCACTTCTCCAGCTGCTTCGGAGGCACCTCTCAGGACCCTGGGGCTTGAGGAGGATCCTGGGTTGGCACCCACTGAAGGAACAATGGGCGGGCCTAGAGGGGGACTAGTCAAGTTTAAGACCTAGTCCCCTTTCCAGCTGTGGACTACAGAAAAATAGCCCAAACAAACCCGGAGTCTTACCAGTACTTTCCATGACAGTAAAGTGGGATGTCAGAACAGCCCCGTTGACCTCACAGCGGTGGGGAGGACCCCATGAGACAATGTCTACCAGCACACGCTGTAAACAGTCCCTTGCTATTAAGGGATTACCGTGGCTTGTTGGGGTGACTACACGCACAAGTATGTGGTTCTGGGAATGGGAGGGCAGCTTGCGAAACCACAAAGCCTTGTATATCCCTCCTCAGAAGCCTGCAAACTTGGCCATGTTTCCAGGGTCTTGCACCTGAGATCTTGCGGGCCTGGGGCCTGCATGCTGACTGTGAGGAGGGACCTGCAGGGTCTTTGCTCTCTTGGCAGCTGAGCGTTTCTCGAAGGGGCTCAGGGCCATGGGGTGGGCAGGAGGGGGCTGCCTCCCCAGGCTGAAGAGGAAAAGGTCAGACACTGAAGTGGTAGGTCCTCCAACCTCACAGCTTCCTCAGAAGCCAGGGCTCTCCTGCTGAACCCCGCTGACCCCCCGCTGACCCCCCTCTGACCCTTGCTGACCCGGGCTCCGAGCCCTCTGCTATTACATGCCACCTCAGGAGAAATGGATATGCAGCCCGAGGTTCCTGGCAGCCTGCCTGCTTGGCCGCATCTTCCAGAACAGGCTGTGGAGTACAGGCTGCTCCCTGTCTTCTTCCAGTCCCGTCCCTGGAGAGAGTCCAGCCTCCTTGCTCTAGTCTTTCCCTTTTCTGCTTATCGCAGGGAAGGAGGCGCATCTGGGCGTCAAATCACAGGGGAGCGAGCTGCCACTTCGCAGAGACCGAGTCTTTAGCGGGAGGAGGTCTCAGTTCTCAGAAAGCCGCGCAAAGACCACGGCAAATGCATGCAAAAAGCCACACCCTGGTCAGGAAGTAGAGGCCTATGGACTGGTCAGAGCAAGGCAAGAGGGCAAGGCATTTTTTTTTTAAAATCTAGTCCCTTATAAAATGGGAGTAGTGTACCCACAGCCAAACTATGATTTTTTATGTTCTCAGTAGGAAGGGTTCTAATAAATACTGCATCTTTCCCTCTATAGGAGAACATTCTAGAGCTGAGACCTAAGCTAGTAAGGGCCTTTTAACCTGTTTTAGTAATGAAAACAATGGTGGATTTGTGGATTCGCAGGAACCCGTTTTCCCGTGGAACTCAATATATTTCCCCACTCACTGTAGTACAGAGAGGAGGATGTTCGGGATAGAGGGCGCAGGAGACTTGACAGGAGCCTTCTTCCAGGAAAGGCCTCTCCTGCAGTGCAGTGTCAGGGGGAAATGCAGAGGAATCATACCCACAAGCCTGCCTTCCCTATGGGTTTGGGAACGGGAGCTTGGGGAGGCTTTGAATAGGGTTGCAGCGCCCTCTGGTGGACTTTCATTCATTTGAGCAGTTGTGAATGTGATGGCCTCTGAGGCTGACTTAACTGTCATGTGGGGGTGGTGTTATGATGGCTCCTTTAACTCCAAGGGGAGTGGGGGGTGGGGAGGGGGAGAAGAGGGACCTACACTCTCAACCTGAAGGGTGAGAAATATGCTCAATTCACTCCAGTGACGCCCGGGGCTGGTGCCCAGCAAGTATGTAACAAATAGTGAGAAGGAATAAATCAGAGAACAAATTAACTTCCTAGAGCGGCTGAAACGCACTTGGAGAATCATAGGTATTGGCGCACCCTGTCCAAAGAAACACCCAGAGGGAGGGGTTTGCAATGGGAGTTAAAATCGGAAAGATTTAAAGATTAAAAAAAAAAGATAAAAAGTGGAAAAACCTAAAAAGTCATGTTTATAGGGAGAAGTAAACACTTGTAAACAGCCCAGCCAGTGTGGATCAGTGGTTGAGCATTGACCTATGAACCAGGTAGTGGTTCGATTCTTCCCCGTCAGGGCACATGCCTGGGTTGCCAGCTCGATTCCCAGTGTGGAGCATGCAGGAGGCAGCCGACCAATGGTTTTTCTCTCATCATTGATGTTTCTACCTCTCTCTCCCTCTCCCTCTCCCTTCCTCTCTGAAATCAATAAAAATATATTTAAAAACAAACACACCTGTAAACAGTGTTGAAAACAACCTGAGGGATTCCTCGGGCAAATGTTATGTGAGCAGGAAATGGACTAATCCTTAGGGCTCATGGAGTGACGACCCTGGAAACACACTGGAGGCCTCCCCCGGGGTTGTCTGCAGCCCTCGAAGCCACGTCCACATTTCTGTGGCCACATTAGAGAACATTAATGTTCTGGATTTGCTTGGATCAGGAGCGTCCCCCTCTCCCCTCCATGCACAGATGTAACCAACCACCGTCTTTTCCCTCAGTTCTTTTTTATGAAAGTGGTTACCTCTCTCATCTTTTCTATTCCCAGGGTGAAAATGTAGGAAATGACGATCCATTCCTGGGTGGAAGGCCAGCGCTCCATCTTCACTAACACGATATAGTTGAAGAGCATCAGGTATCCGATGTACGCCAGCTGTAAGGAAACACAATACGGTGCTCTGGCTGCGAAGGCCCGGGAGCCCTGCCCTTGGGCAAGGCTACCTCACGGCAGGACAAGAAAAAGGTCAGTGAGCGGGACTTGGAACTCATGAACTTCAAAGCTCTAAACTCTCCAAAGGATATAAAAAGATGGTAACATTGGGAATAATTTGATATGCAGTCTCCCTTTTGACTCTTACATTTGTCTCTGTGTCATGAAGCATCACTTTGTTTTGCAAGGACCCAGGCTCTCATGTCTCCCTGGCTAAAAAGGGAACCTCTTCGCCCCAGAGCTGCGCTTGCTCATGCGTGAGCTCGAGGTTCTTGAACTAGGGCAGCACAGTGGATCGTTGCCTAATGAGTGCCAGGTGGATTGAATGTCGGTAAGAAGGAAAAGAAGACGCTTGCTATACTTGTAAATCGGTCAAGCCAACACAAAAATAGCCTGGACTTTATCTAGAAGCCTGACTTGAATTCTCTTCTGAGATACTGTCTCTTTCCCCTCCTCCTCCTACCTTAGGATGGTTGGCCTGACAGTGCCCTGGCAGGGTTTTACCTGTTTCTCATTGCACCACCTTCCTGCCCTATTCAAGTTGGAATATTCCTTCCTGGTTTCTGCTTCTTTGAAACAAAACAAGAGAAAACAAAGCAATGTTTTCAAGAGAAATGGCCGACTGTGTGGCCATTCTGTGTGGCTGAGTGTAGCTTGGAGTGAGCTCATGAGGCGCTGGCATCAGAGACTGAACCCTGTTGGGACTGGCTGCCTCACTTGCCGGGTGTCCCTGGGAGCCTCGGGGTTCAGGTTTGGTGACGTCCCTGGTGGATTCAGTTATGTCTACATGGCCGGAATGTAGGAGGGCTCGTGGGTTCTTGCACCAGCCTACAGAGCTAGAGAAATGCTGCTTTCTCTACTAATGGGCTTTCTTTCTTGCTTTCTTTCTTTCTTTTCTTCTTTCTTTTTTCTTTCTTTCTCCTGTAAATGCATAGATTCTTAATATGAGTCAAAGGTATTTTCGGAGATCCTATTATGTTGACACATTTATAAATACAGCTGTCTAATTTCTCATCTCTTGAAGGATAGGCATTTAGGTTGGGGTTCAGTGAGATCACATATGGCAGCAGGAGAGCAGTTTTGGGGATGCTGGAGGGGCCACAGGGCTCATTCTCCCCCTGGGAGGTTTGTTCGTGTACCCCCACCCCCTCAGGGACTGTCATTTTAACCCACGTCTCAGTTCCTCCCCCACTCCCTCAGGATCATTAGCACATCGTGAACGCCTCACCTGAAAAGAATCTACTCGACCTGAAATCCTGTGGGGTGGTGTTTAAAATGGCATTTGGTTCACCTGGTTGCTGTTTCCCATCACACACTCTAGTCCCCGTGCATATGGCATTTTACAAGCGGCAAAAAAAGGACTTCGATGGTTAAACTCTAAAATGTACTCTCAGCCTCCTTCTGACCTGAAGTCCTTCTCCCTTTCTTGTTGCTTCCTTCTCCTGTTGGATCATATTCTATTACTTCTAGGTGAAATGAATCTTGTTAACTGCCCTGGTTTTTATCATTTTACCCAATTCATTGCAAAACATTACAAAGCATTATCTTCTCTTGTCACATGTAGGCCCAGTGACACACAACTTCTTTCAGGACCTTTGCATGTTAGTACTTAAGTACAGGCAAACAACCGGAGATCTTGCAGCTCAGTTCCAGACCACTGCAATGAAGCAGGGATCACAATAAAGCCAATCATCATCTTTTTGCTGGGGGAGGGTCTTGCCTTCAATTTGTAAGAGACACAGCATCTGGGAAGGGCAATAAAGCCACGCGCAATAAAACGAGGTGTGCCTGTAACTCCTCCCACCTGCCTCTGTGCTCCGAACACGGGCCTAGCGCCGTGGTCGGCAAACTGCGGCTCTCGAGCCACATGCGGCTCTTTGGCCCCTTGAGTGTGGCTCTTCCTAAGCCTTAGGAGTACCCTAATTAAGTTAATAACAATGTACCTACCTATATAGTTTAAGTTTAAAAAATTTGGCTCTCAAAAGAAATTTCAATCGTCGTACTGTTGATATTTGGCTCTGTTGACTAATGAGTTTGCCGACCACTGGTAGCGTATTTGTTTGATGGAAGGAATAGTGTTTGGGGAAAGGAATGTAGACACAGAAGTCAGTCAAACTTGGATTTCAGTCCTATCTCAAGTACTTGCTGGCTGCATCATTTTGTGATTTCACTTCACCTGCCTGGACCTCCATTCTGGGAAATGGAGATGTCTGCTCCTGGCTTTACAGAGCTTTAGAAAGGTTTGGGGTGTTTGTGAGAGGGGATATGCATTTAGCTCCTGACGCAGAGCAGAGGCTCAATGGATGGTGGCTAACCTCCACAAGTAGGGCTTTAAGCACGTTTAACAGCACAACAGAGGAGCAGCCGCTGTGCTGGAAACAACCTATCTTAGAACTTGCCGAGATTCATGGAGCCGGCTGCAGACCTCAACATGACATACTTTAATGGTGTGTGTGTGTGTGTGTGTGTGTGTATTCACACACATATTTTGTGAGTTTTAACAAACTCTATGTAGAATGTCAAAGCTTTGAAAAGGAATATAACCTTATGATTCTTAGTTAAGCCAGCGGGAGTCCTATAAGAATTGTTATGCTTATATATCCTTTTTAGAAATTTCCCATTAACCAAGATGTATGACTCCTAAACCATGAAATGCAAGCGCCAAAGCCTGCCTCAGCTGCCTGTGGATCCCGGTGGGGCTGTGCCATTCCTTGCCTCCTTTTCCTACTGCCGCTAGAGAGTAGAGGGGGCACGTGGCGTTTTTTATAGGAAGGCGTCCGATCCTGCTGATGCCCTCTGACCTGGGGCCATGTCACCTTGAATTTGCATCCTCTCTAGCTGGGCACTTGAAGCCAGCTCTGATCACAGACATGGCCTGAGAGCCAGCTGGGTCCCTCCCTCCTTTCCTCTTGGAGCAGAAGGGGACCCAACCTGCTCCTCCGGAAACTCGCTATGACACAGAAGTGTCGTTACGTGCAAGTGAGGTGTGTTCCACTTTCAGGACCTTGAGCGTGTAGAAGGAGATACTTTTGGAATTAAGGCTGGGAAACACTCTTACAGAAGAGAACACCACAAAAGCACATGGCCCTGTTGACCTAAAGCTGACTTTTACGGTGAAGCATCCCTGGAGATTTAAAAGGTTGACACCCCCCATCTCCATTTACTTCCTTGAGGTTGGGTTTTGTCAATACATAAATATGGATTTCTGAAAACCGTGTAAACACAATCGAACATGCCTGGAGCATCCAGTCTGATGGGATTCCTGAGGCTGATCCAGCCAGCCAGGCGGAAGGCGCGGATACGCCCCCACTCCTCAGAGAGGCGGCTTCCCCGCCAGCGCCTATGAAACAAGGGAAGCAGTGCATCCCGTTTCCGGGACCACCAGGCTCACCTGGGAAGCTTGTTACACACACGGCTCCTCAGGCTCCTCTCCCTGCACACTCAGTTTAGTGGGTCTGTGATGGGGCCCGGATTTGCGTTTCCAACAAATCCCTTATCATGATGAAAACACTGGGCTAAAAACTAGCCCTCCGTCGGGGGTGGTGGTTGCCAGTTCTGGCTGCTCATTGCGACTGCCGGGGAGCTCTGAAATATCCTGGTGCCCAGGCTGTGCCCCAGACCAATGCCGCCAGAATTTCATCAATGTGTAGCCAAGGCAGAGAACCAGGGCATTTGTGATTTAAAAACCTTCTTGGCTAACAACTTGCCTCAGATGAAAAAATGGGGACTGGAGTAATTGAGGAAATAAAATGATTACAGAACACAGGTCAAGAAAAAAAGAGAAATGCCTGGGAAGGACCAGAGAAGGGAGCGCTCTTCATAAAGGGATGGGTAATTCTCCTACTGGCTTGGTTTCTGCTCTCAGTCCGGGACCTGCAAATGTTTTGTAAAGGGCCAGATAGTTCATGTTTAACGCTTTGTTGACCTGATGGGCTCTGAAGCAAGTAATCCACTCAATAGCATAAAAGCAGCCAGGGTGTAGGTCTGTGGTTGGCAAACCGTGGCTTGCGAGCCACATGCGGCTCTTTGGCCCCTTCAGTGTGGCTCTTCCACAAAATACCATGTGCGGGCGTGCACGTACAGTGCGATTGAAACTTCGTGGCCCATGCGCAGAAGTCGGTATTTTGTGGAAGAACCGGTATTTTGTGGAAGAGCCACACTGAAGGGGCCAAAGAGCCGCATGTGGCTCGCAAGCTGCGGTTTGCTGAGCTGCAGTTTGCCTACCACTGGTGTAGGTGAATGAGTGAATTGGCTGTGTTCTAATAAAACTTTATTTATGGACACTGCAATGTAAATTTTATATAATTTTTATGTGTCACAGAGTATCCTTCCTTTGATTTTGTTTCAACTCTTTAAGAATGTAAATCCATTCTTAGCTCACAGGCCACAACAACAGCAGTGGCTGGATTGGCCCGTGGGTTCCAGCTCGTCAAGCCCTATTCTAGGCGAGACACCGGGGCAGCCCTGAATAAGAGGAAGGAAAGACCTGAGCAAAATGCAGTGAAAATATTACCTTGATGAAACTATTAGATTCGGGAAAGTGTATATGAACACCTAGAACAGTGCCTCATAGTAGGTGTTCAATAACTGATACTTCATTATTGTTGAGTATTGTTGAGTGGGCGGATGAATGAAACACTAACTCTTGCTCTGCAGTGGAACTAGCCTAGGAAGAACAAGGTGCTCTCAGGCACTGTTCTCAGTGCTTTACACGTTTTAACACATCCAATCTTTACTAAACCTCCTACAGCAGGCACTGTGGTTACCCCCTATCTTAAGAAAGCTGGGGACAGAGTACTAAAGGAACTGGCTTGAAGTCACAAGTTACTTTACTAAGACAGGATTTCTACTCAGGCTGCCTGACTCCCAAGTCCATGCTTGTCACTACTAAGTTGTTTTCTGCAAGCTAAAAATAACCAACATCTGTATATACACATGCATAGAAATAATCTTTCCATGCCTTCGTTATTATTTTTTAAAGAGAGAATTTAAAAAATATTAATATATTTAAATTTTGCTTCCCTAAAAAAAAGTCCAATCTTTATATTTTGATAATATCCCATCCTCTCTCAAGACTGTACGTTCAAGCAGGGGTTTTCAACTCATGGCGATTTTACCCCACAAGGGGACATTTGGCAGTGTGTGGGGACAATGCACCATTGGGGCGTGAAGAGGCCAATGTGCTGCTACAATGCACAGGACAGGCCTCCTTAACCAAGAATTACTCTGCCCTAAATATCCACAGTGCTGAGAAAGCCCCGTTTAAAGCCAGCACGCAGTGTTAGCATACAGGGCCACACGAAAAGCACCTCATCTGGACACTTGAGTCACTGTGGCCTCAGACTCGGGTTATCCTGCTGCTGACTCAGTGACTGGTATGTAGCTGGTTGTGAGAAAGGCCGAAAATACAGACGTACCCTCCTTCACCTGGCACAGCTCCACTGTGGCCGGAGAGCAGCAGACACGACCTGGGCCACAGCTCAAACTTAAAATATTGTTGAAAAGTAGAATAGAAACCCAACAGTCGAGCCATTTCTACCACATCAGGAGGCTGTTTCAGGGACAGTCTTTCATCTTAGGGGCAGGAAATGTCTGCAGGGTGTGCTCACTGAACAGTATTTGCCATGATTGCAGTTTGCTTTAGTAGTTGTTGCTGCTTTGTTTGCATGTTAACTGGGTCAGAGCAAGAAAGGTTGTCCGATGACACTACCCGATGGGGAGTGATGACACACTAACGCTACTCATCGCCAGTGGTGTTACTCCTACCACTCTGCTCAGCCCATACCCACCAACGTCCCCCAAACCCAGCGCTGGCATCTAAAATAGGCAACTCTGAAGCCCTGGCCAGGTAACTCAGTTGGTTAGAGAGTTGTCCTGATATGCCAAGGTTGCAGGTTCGATCCCTGGTCAGGGCACAGACAAGAATCAACCATTGAATGCATAAATAAGTGGAACAACAAAAATCAATGCTTCTCTCTCTCTATCCCGCCCCCCAATAAAAACAAACAAACAAAAAATACGCAACCAGGAACTCTAATCCAGTGCTCATCCACCTAGAACAGGGAAGCATTTTATAAAATGACATCTATTTTCCTGCTAGACTAGATTCATACGCATCTCACCTCTATTTCTGTAAGTTCTCGCTTTTACTATTCTTTATTTTCTGCGAGGAGCAGAAATGTAGATGCTATGTAAGCTGGCTCACAGACTCCACAAATCTTTCTAAGCGATTGGAAAAAGCAAGGTCTCCCTAGAGCAGTGGTTCTCAACCTTCTGGCCCTTTAAATACAGTTCCTCATGTTGTGACCCAACCATAAAATTATTTTCCTTGCTACTTCATAACTGTAATGTTGCTATTGTTATGAATCGTAATGTAAATATCTGATATGCAGGATGGTCTTAGGTGACCCATGTGAAAGGGTCATTCGACCGCCAAAGGGGTCGTGACCCACAGGTTGAGAACTGCTGCCCTAGAGTGTTTGTTTATGCCTGTGTGGTCTTCATATTATGACTCACAGAGGACACCACCCAGGTGTGTGAGAAATTGACGTTGGCTCCCTGTGGCCATCCCTCAGGAAGAAGAAAAGGCAAGACACTTACAGTGTAGAACCAGAACTTCACGATGGGGGCATTGTAGAACTCGTAGATTTTTCTGCCCAAGGGGATTAACCGGTGCCTGCTCTGAACTTCTTCTTCATCCTTCTTCCTGGAAGATTCCCCGTTGCTTCGTCCCAACATTGCCTGCAGAGGGAGAGAATGAATACCATCACAGCAAGGCTCTGGAGGTCATGGAGTTCAATGTGTTTGTTTACACAGGAGGAAAACATGCTCATAGAACCTAAGGCTTTGTCCAAGGCTCCCAGAGAGTTAGAGACTGTGCCTTTCCTACATGTGCATTTTTTTCTCTCTCATTTTTAAAAAATATGTTTTTGTTGATTTCAAAGAGAGGGAGGGAGAGATAGAAACATCAAGAGAATCATTGATTGGCTGCCTCCTGCACCTCTCCCCCCCCCCCCCCCCCCCCCCACACACACACTCAATGGGGATTGAGCTCATAACCTGGGCATGTGCCCAGATTGGGAATTGAACCGTGACCTCCTGGTTCATAGGTCGACACTCAACCACTGAGCCACACTGGCTGGGCGCCATATTTGTGCATTTGCATTATACATATAATCTGGCATGGAAGCCTTTAGGGATATTTCTTGACCATTCTCGTCTCTTCCACCCTGGGGACCTCCGGAAGATGTGAGTGACGGGAGAATTCTAAGAGGGAGAAAGAGTGTTGCCTGGGAAGGCCATGACTCTGGCTTGTCTCCTAATTCCACTCTCCCCATATATATTGTGAAACAGGCAGGTCTGGGTTCAAATTGTGTCTTCACTCATGCTAATGACGCTTAAGTCAAAGGTAAATTGGATCACTAATACCTAACCATTAGAGTGCCTACAGCAGTGATGGTGAACCTATGACACGTGTGTCAGAGGTGACACACGAACTCATTTTTTTGGTTGATTTTTCTTTGTTAAATGGCATTTAAATATATAAAATAAATATCAAAAATATAAGTCTTTGTTTTACTATGATAGCAAATATCAAAAATTTTCTATATGTGACACAGCACCAGAGTTAAGTTCGGGTTTTTCAAAATGCTGACACGCCGAGCTCAAAAGGTTCGCCATCGCTGGCCTAGAGCTTAGTCAGCTTAGAAACATCTCCCCAACCCTTTGGCATATGCCTTGGCTACCTGATCTCAAACACCACAGAACCTCAATTACTGCTGATGTTAGTTTCATGGCAACTCCTGGACACACTGCCTTCCTCTGCGTGGCAGCGTCAACTAGGCGGGGCTAGAAGCCAGGCCTGACCTGGAGAGGCCCTCATCTCAGGCTGCTGGAGCTTTCCTCAAGAATTATTTCCATCTCATTCATGAAAATAGCAGCAGCAGCAACAATAATAATGATGAAACTTCACAGAAAAGGCAGAATTTGAGAAAAGACAGACACAGGCCTGTCTGGATGACAAGTGACAGGATGCCCCAAAGATGGCTAAGATCCTAGGGGTGAAGAGTTCCAGGCTTTGGGTCGCTCAGAGGAGCATCGAGTCCTAACTTGGACACTTGGACTCCATGGCACCTTGGACAAGTCTTTTAACCTCGCTGAGACTCAGTTTCTTTGTAGAATGAGGGTAATACTAGCACCTGCTATAGGGTTGGTCTATAATCAATAAGCATCTGGCACTTAAGTATTAGTTGGTCTTTAAAGGGATCTGAGACTTTCTCAAATACTGTTGACTGAAATGATCTAGTTGATATCTCTCAGCAGAAAAGAAAGTATGTTATTAGGAGTCTATTACAGCATAATTTCTTGGCTTTAATTCTTTCAAAATCATTCTAAGACAAGGTTAGTTCTATAGTGTTTGGGATATAAAATTTTCATTACATGTGAGAACAAGGTAAAACCTTTTAACTGCTTATAGACTAATTTGGGATAAGAAAAACTTGGGAATACAGGTTTGTAGTTGAGACATCAAATTATAGAAACAATTTCTGGTTATTTTGAAATTGAGAACACAGACAACCCCTAGGTAATCCTGTTTTCAAACCACCTTACATAAAATCCTAGTGAATAAAAGCCTAATATGCAAATTGTTTGATTGGGAGTTCATCCACTTGCTATGACGTGTGATGACCACCAGGGGGCGGTGCAGAACATGGTGGGCATTGGTGGCGCTGGCAGTGGGCGGCATTGGAGGTGCTGCCGGTCCCAATGGGCCCTGATGAGAGCAGGACCGTGGTAGGATGGTGGAGCAGGTGAGTGGGCGGTGCCAGGCCAAGGTGGGTACGGAGCCCGATTGCCCCACCAATCGCCCCACAGACGGCGACCAGTGGTGGTAGCAGGGGCGGGGCACCCCCTGGCTCCCAGGCACTGAGGGAGCTGGGTGGGGGGCCAGGCCCCGATCGATCACCCCGCAGACAGTGACCAGTGGCCCACAGGCCTGATTAATAAATTAATTTAAAAAACCATTTTTAATACTTTACTTAAACTCATGAAAGACAAGCCATTTAAAAATGCATCCACTTTAGAATATATCTGAACAATAAAGGCAAAACAGGTTGTTGTATTTTTGTTTTTGTTTCACCTGCCTTGCCAGATAATGTCTTGCATTTTGCCTAATAACGTCTCAACATGTCCACAGACCCAGGGGATTGTTCTGGCTCTGTTGGGAAAGTCGCTATCCCTAGAGGTTACCCGAAGATGCCACTCTCCAAGGTGCCTAAACCCTCCTAACTGCCTTTACTCTCATCTCACTGTGTTCCCAAATAGCATTATATTGTCGAGCACATAAATAAACGAACAGAAGTAGGGTAATTGTGTTTATGTTACATAAATTATAAGTTATACAGGGACAAATATGTAGCCTCAGAGTTTCTTGGAGCCAGTGATCAATATTTATGAAACTCTATTGCTTTCTAGTTTGCTATATCCATCACGAAGATTGATTCAACCTACTGACCAGAACCAGCTCCTAACTAGGCCAGAGTATAGAATGGTACCTATTCATTAACTCAAGGTACTTTTCTAGCCAAAGGGTCCATAAAGGAATGGAAGTTACCTTCTCCAGAAATCCTGTTGGTCACAGGCAAATCATTTGTGATTGATAGATATGTGAGTGACGTGGATATTTGAGACAATGACAAAAACAGTCAAAGCTAATATTTTATACTAGAGGCCTGGTGCATGACATTCATGCACAGGGTACGATCCCTAGGCCTGGCCAGCGATCGAAGCGCAAGCATCTGGCATGGAAGGGCAGGCAGGTCCCAGCTGACCTCTGGGCCCTGGGCAGCACCTGGGCCCCATGCGCCCCCTTCCACCTGAGTCATGGCGCCCGAGTTCCCACGTGGAGATGTGGTGAACACGGCAGGACACCACAGGCTGGGGCGCAGCACGGGCCTCTGGGCCACCCAGCGGTGCTGCATGGAAGCTAGGCGGGCAGCGCACTCTCTCCCGGCCAGCCTCACAGACCGACTCCTGCGTGAACCCACGGGGAGCCCGACTGGCCCCTGAGGTCCCGGAAGCTGCAGCCCGTCTCACCTGGAAGAGACCGCGGGCTCCTTGTGGGCACCCAGCACCTGAGGCTTCCTTGGCATGGGAGCCCTGGCGTCCTGGGGGAGGGTAGCAGGGGGAGAGTGAGCTCAGCGGACACCCCGCATTCTCACCGCACCTCCATCCCCGTCACCTCCGCCCCCAGATAGCCAGCGAGAGGTAGCAGCCCCCCACCCAGGTGCCACGGGAGGTTGGTTGCTGCCACCCACTGAGAGAGAGAGAGAGAGAGAGAGAGAGAGAGAGAAATATCGATTTGTTGTTCCACTTATTTATGTATTCATTGATTGATTCTTGTATGTGCCCTGACATGGGATCGAACCTGCAACCCTGCGTATCAGGATGACCGAATAAAGCATTTTTGATATTTTATTAATTCCAGCCTAAGCAGCTTAATTTGCTGATCTTGTTAATTTCCTTCCCCAGTAGTCAAACATTTCCTTTGCCTACATTCCTTAAAGCAGAATGTAATAGGGCCAAATACAGACAAAACTGCACAATATAAACTTGAAAAATCTTTGCTACCTGAACACAGATGTCAAGTCTGGTAAGAGCCTCTGAGGTGAACGAAGCTAGTAAACGCCACTAAAATTAGCAAAGGAAGGCTGATATCTCACGCACAGCTTTGGAAGGGCCAAGAGAAACGGCCCCGTTCTAAGAGAGGAAATGCTGGTTTTACAAGGAAGCTCAGGTATTAATCCTATAAAAAGAGCAGAGGTGCAACAAGCTGCATTCTCCAGTCCTGTCCAGGGTCCGAGCCAATACCAGGGTCCGCACTGTGACAATATTTATCATTAGGGTCAAAGGAAGTCCTATCTTGAAGACAACTGCCATCCAACCCTGACTTTGCCAGCCCACAAGTCCCTTCCTTCCTTCCCTTCTCCCTGCCCTTCCAGCCTGTAGGGAAGAAGATCGAGCAGCAATGACATGTTGGTGTCTTCTACTTGCGTTCTCAATAAATAACCAGGGGCTACTCTCCAGGAAGCAGACTTTGTCTCAGCCCAGAGATGCATCTTTACTGTGGCTTCTTGGAGGGTCAGGTTCCCAAAGCTCTAGACCAGGGGTGGGGAACCTTTTTTTTTTCTGCCAAGGGCCATTTGCAGCCATACAGAATTATCAACTTAAAAATTAGCCTGCTATATTTGGTCAAACATTTAATTAACTCACCTCTAATGCCTTGGCAGGGCCAAACCAAATGATTTCACAGGCCTTATACGGCCCGAGGGCCGGACATTCCCCACCCCTGCTTGGCTGAGGAGAAGGAAGCTGCCTCCTTTGTTTTCTTCTTTGAGACCCAACAAGAAAAAATACTGCCTTCAGCTTCTGGCTACCTTCCTAAAATCCTCCCTCGAGCCTTCTTAGCAAGTATGCCAATGTCAAGGCCATGTCCTACTTGACATAGGAGTCCCATGCATCACTTTCAGATTCTCTGCTACATGGTAGACCAAACCAGCTGAGTGCCTACATTTGAGACTAGGACAAAAAAAAAATAAAAAAAAAAATTAGCATAGCCTATCAGCTAAAAGCAGGGCCAATGAAATCTCTATGCCTGGATTCTAATGCCTGCGTTACAACTAATTAGCGGAGTACCCTTGGGCAATTTAACCTCTCTGAGTCTCAGCTTCCTCATCTGTAAGATGGGATAAATAACAAAGGGTGTCCCAAAATTCACGCAAAAAGTAATTTTGATAGAAAACACAGGTTTATAATTAAAAATTGTAAATTTTTTATTGATTCATAAAGTATACAGTATAGGGTTATGTATGGAATAGCATATCGGGTAAATGGCCTCCACGGCTTTTCTGGCACATACACACTCTTTTGTTGAAATTTTCCATGACCGAAATGCAGCTGCTCAGGCAATAACAGTTAATGGTGCTCGCTATCGCGACATGATAATCCAGTTTTTTGTGCCGTGGAGGCCATTTACCCGATATGCTATTCCATACATAACCCTATACTGTATACTTTATGAATCAATAAAAAATTTACAATTTTTAATTATAAACCTGTGTTTTCTATCAAAATTACTTCTTGCGTGAATTTTGGGATACCCTTTTAGTACCTACCTGTGGGATTGTTGTGAGGACTCCACCAGTAAATGCATGTGAAGCACTTAGCACTGTTTAATCAAGGCTTACCTCGCGCTCGACACCAGTGTACATGGTTTACATGCACACTTTTTATATAGTCTACATGCACCTGTAAGCTACTATTATTCCCATGTTAGAGGTTAAAAACTGTGTCTGTGGTTCCAGAGGAGGTGATGGGGCAGGGTTCTGGAGCCAGGGCACAC
Source organism: Myotis brandtii (assembly GCF_000412655.1). NCBI lineage: Eukaryota > Metazoa > Chordata > Mammalia > Chiroptera > Vespertilionidae > Myotis > Myotis brandtii. The sequence continues at coordinate 11,738,876 of NW_005360124.1, read as the reverse complement.
ACTCTTTACCCCTCTACTGAAGCTGTCAATAAAGACCCTGTAGTACTACTACAACGCTGCTGCTCATAATCAAAATAGGTTCTATCCTCGAAGGGTGCAGAGGCCAAAAATACGGTAAGATCCTTAGGGAAGGCAGTCACCCCTATCACAGAGGGAAGTAGACCGCCAATTTTTACACATTGAAACTGAAAGCAAATATTGGCTTTAAACTCAATGAGTCAAAAGCTGTGAATGATTTATCCATCAAAAGAGTGTCCCAATGTATATACCCTGTTACATGTGAGGCTGAAACTGTGCCTTAAAATAGATCTTTAGAAAGGGCCTAGTGGGAGGAAATAGTGTTTATTTGGAGGAAAACTCAATTCACAGAGGTGTCCTACTAGGATAATAATGCAAGGCCTTTTGTCACCTGAGCAAAACCAATTTTTGTTTTCTCCCCTTACAGCTTCTCTGGGTCATCACAGTGACTGGTGAGAGGGCAGGGGAGGGTGGGGCATATCAAGGAGGTCCTGTGGAGTTGTTGCTTGATGTCTCCAAAGCTATGAAGCCTTGTTTGTCCCTTTAACAGCCTGTGATATTTTTAGACCTTGGCTACAATCCAGTGGCAGTCATGCTGCTCCGGCGGGGGTTGCGGGAAGCTGTCCCATGCCCAGCTGCCCCATTTGCCCTGCAGAACAAAGCATCCATGCTCTATAATTACACCAGGAAGAGCTAAGAAAAACCTTCCATACAAACCTCAACATTCTATTAGTCCTGCATTGTGAGCCCGACCCTGAAGACAGATAAAGGCTCAGCTTCTGATCAGAAGAAGAGTTCCAGCTCAGTGAAGCTGGCTGCTCCCAAACCACCAATCTCCTTTCTTTCCTCAAGTGCTGAGGCTGCCACACCACTTGGTTGTTTATACAGCACTACCTGATGGGGAAATTAAGGGTGCCTTGCTTTTGAATTTCATTGGGTTGTCCTGTACCACTAACCCTGGCTGAAAAATTTCACATCTAATTAGTTTCTATAGTCATAGTTTCTATAGTCATATTATTTGGGCATTGAGAGGGCACTTTCATAATACCCTGGTCTCACCACTCAAATGAAAGCACCTGGTGGGAGGCTGACCTCAGGAGTTACGGAATCTGAAGCCATATCAATGGGACACGTGGATGAGGGATTGTCCCCATGGACAATAACTGAGGAGCATTTTCTTACTGTCAGTTCCATATCCTCTTCGTCTTTTTCTTTCGTGGGCTTTTCTGGTTCTTCTGGCTCCTTCTCTTGGAGATGGATTTCCTGGGCCTGAGTCATGTAAGGCATGTCGTCTTTGTTCTTGAACTCCAAGCTGAGAATTGAAGGAGGAAGTAGAATTCCCAGAATTACCTAAAGTAATAATAATGATAATAATAATAATCACATTTAAGGGATTAAGATTAGAGTGGTTGCTTAGAATCAGAGGGCCTGGGGGTGGTGTGTGTGTATGAGTGTGTGTGTGTGTGTGTAAATGAGTGTTGTGTGTGCCCCAAGGGAGGACCTGCATATTTGAATAACTATGTATATTAATGCTACAAGAGTCATTTGTGTCAACCTGGGAACTGTTATGCACCATATAGGGTATTTTTACAATAAGCTTCTTTGCCGTAAACATCTTTACCGCAAGCATTTTTGCTGTTAAACTAATTGGCTGTAAAGCAATTTTGCCATAAAAGATAAAGTAACTGGTCAACAGTTTGGGTTGACAGTGTACTCCCATTTTTATATTACATAAATCTTAGCCCTCATATTGGTCTATACTAGTGGTTCTCAACCTTCTGGCCCTTTAAATACAGTTCCTCATGTTGTGACCCAACCATAAAATTATTTTTGTTGCTACTTCATAACTGTAACGTTGCTACTGTTATGAATTGTAATGTAAATATCTGATATGCAGGATGGTCTTAGGCGACCCCTGTGAAAGGGTCGTTTGACCGCCAAAGGGGTCACGATCCACAGGTTGAGAAACGCTGGTCTATACAGTGACGACTAGACATGGAGGTCTTAAAATAGTGAATGATAACTATGTATATCAACTTGGTAGAAAATATGGTGACAAAGTTACTGAAAGTGTGAAATAAGAAAGTATAAAGCCAGATTTCATACTATACTGGAGTATGATCACTGACATATCAGTTTGCAAATCCTTTGGTGATTCGAAGGTGGGGAGTTGAACCCGTATTTCTCATAGAACTTTGGGATGTCTATTAACAGCCATGCGACAAGACGCCAAGAATAAAAACAACACGTAAGCAGCTCAGCTCAAAAGAGGAGACAGATCAACATGCAATGAATGTATGAATGCTTAAGTACAACCCACAGAATAAAACCGGGTACATGCACAGTATTATCATGAATCTACACGTTTTAAATGAATTCAGATATTTTGTATTTCATAATAGTCTTCTTAATTTTGTGATGAAAAATGGATTTCATTATGTCCTTTTTAATGTCCCTTTTTATTTTATTTTATTTATTTTTCTTTATTTTATTTTATTTTTCCACCACCATTTATCCCCCTCGTACGCTCTTCATCTCCAAATCCCTCCTCCCCCTTTACCACACCCCCTCTTCCCATAATCACCACACTATTGCCTATGTCCATGAGTTCCTTCTCTTTTTTTCCTTTTTGCTCCATCTCTCCACCTCCCCCAACACCGCCCCCCACCAGAGCTGTCTGCCTCCTCTCTATCTATGAGTCTGCTAATTTTTAAAATTTTATCTTGTACAGAAAAATTGCCTTATGGCCAATTAGTTTTGTGGCAAACATGTTTGTGGCAAAGCAGCTCATTGCAAAAATGCCTAGAACCGTTGTGCACAGTAGCTCAATCTGATTTTGGAGAAACAAAGCATCTTACCAAAATATATATTACCCAGTTAAACCCACTTTGCATGGGGGAACTGAGGAAAAAGAGAGCGCCTACCCAGGGCAAGAGTGGGAAAGAACTGAGTCTCCCATTTAGCCATTAAACAGCACTTGATTGGTGAAATCAATTCATACGGATATCCATTGGCATTTATTTGCTAGTGTGTCAATTGGAGTTGATCGTGTCATCTAATTATCTCTAAAAAATGCTGTCCTAAGTTGACCTTGAGAAAGTCCATGTAGGAAAGCATTTTATTCATTATAGAGCTTCCCCCTGTCATCTACTACTATCCCACAGAAACACACACATACACACCCCAGCGGGCTCTGTATTCACTACGAGAAGCCCCTGTTCAAATACAGGGTCCCGCACTGTATTTCTCTCATGTCTAAACAACATGCTTAAGTCTCTATGTGACGATACTGAATCCATGGGCCTTTTTCACAAGAAGTAACCCCATTCTCGGTTTGCCAGGGCAATGCATTTCTGAGTGATAGTACTGACATCCGACTTGTGTTCCCTAAATCTCCCACCTCTGCCCTAATCCTAAAATGGTTCTATTGCACAAGGTTCCAGAATATGAACCGCAGTGAGGGGCAAAGAGGATCCTGGAGGGTAAGTAAAAATAATTCTCAAATAACAAGTAAAGGACAGCCCATGCTCGAATGCCTGCAGGGACTCTGGAGCAGCTAAGGGAAAAGGGAGAGCGATGGCCCTGAACTCAGGGTGCCTGGCAGGCTGGGCAAGCTCAGGTGGCCTGCTGGCAGCCTTCAGGGGACGTGACACCCTGTCCTTGGAGCTGACAGCCAGGCTTGGCCAAGGTCACCAGCAGCACAGCTAGGGAACACCCATGACCCACTTCATGGCAACCTTCTGTGACTCCTGGCCAAGAGCCCATGGAAGGGTGGGGCAGAGGAGGGGGTGCTGGTTCAGCCAGGGCGGCTTCAGTGATCCCTCTGGTCCCGTGGCCCTTCTGCTTTGGGCTGCTCTCAAAGTTACCCAGATCAGGTGGTTCTAGGTAAATATGAGCCTGGTTTCACTTGTAACAGCCACAAATTCTAAATAGATGAACTATTTTAACATTCATTTAATCTTCCCCCTCCTATTTTTGCCTTTCTTTTACTTCTTTCAGTTTAATGTTTTCTTTAAAAAACATTAAGAAAACATAAAGAGCAAAGCCACACATTATTCTTATACTTCAACCCTAGAGGTAACACTACAATTTACTGTGTATTGTTCCTGTTTTGTTTTAAACATCATCTATACAATTGTAACTATACACGTATATGCTTTAAAAAAACAAAAATGGTCTCAGGTTACATACATGATGATCTGCAACTTTGTTTTTCTTCATTTAAGAATAGATCAAGATTATCCAGCAATGTCTTTACCTATAAATCTATTTCACTATTATTTCAGTTTAAACAATTTCTCAAGTATAGCTGAATAAGAGCCAATGTCTCTTTTGACCTGGTGTAGAGGAGGCCAGGGTATTCCATCTGCCTCGCAGTGAACAGTTGCCCAGGTAAGCGACTCCTTGTACAGCATAGCTTGTGCCAGAGCACATGGCACCCCTATGGAACCTGAGTGAGACTATCACATTTTGGATCTTCTGAAAAATATTAATGTCTAGGCACCACCTCTATTGATTTAGCAAAATTTAGAGGAGGTCTTTAGCCTCTACATGAAAACACTACACAGAAGATCCTGATGCAGTTGGAGTGTAGAGGCACCCTCCTTTTTGGATCTTCTGAAAAATATTAATGTCTAGGCACCATCTCTATTGATTTAGCAAAATTTAGAGGAGGTCTTAGCCTCTACATGAAAACACTACACAGAAGATCCTGTTGCAGTTGGAGTGTAGAGTCACCCTCCGGAGATATGAAAATGCCTAATCCCACTGCATATTCAGCTTGGAAAACTCCAACCAACCCTCTGGTGCTCATAGCCAGTAGGGCCTTCTGGCTGCACTGACCTTGAGGCCTGAGTTCTTGCGCATCCGGAGCCGGCCCATCCACATGTCTGTGAGCAACATCTGGCTGCACGTGTGTGCGATGAAGTCGCGGTGCTTGGCAGCCACCGCGAGCTGCAGGCATGTGGCGTTGCTCCAGTTCTTTAGCTCATATGTCAGCAGCTTCATGGCCAGTTGCTCATCCTGCTTGTAGGACTGGTCCAGGAGCTCCACGGCCAGCTGGCCAAAGTCCCTGAAAAAGAGAATGTGAAGGGCCGTCTTTTAGCCATCTTGGAGACTTAGATGATGAAAGTGGAGACCCACTGGCCAAGCCAAAAAAGATGGGTTCTGAATGGCCTATGGTTCATTCATTCATCCAACCAACATAGATTAAACAGCTCTACGTGCCAGACACCGTGTTTAGGACTAAGGGCGTAAGTCAAACAAGGCATGACCCCTGCACCCAAGGCCCTCAATTCAAGGTGTATGGATGAGGATGGCAGACCAATAAATCAATGATTAGAGTGCAGTGTGTCTTCTTCAACGTGGCAGACCTCAGTTCAAATCTGGGCCTAGCCACAAAGTTGTCATCTTGGACAAGTTACTTAAATTCTACGTCTCATTTCCTTTAGCTGTAAAATATGCCTAACAAGAGGATCTGTCTCTTGGGGCAGGGTTCTAGGTGTTTTTGCTGTAAGCATTTTTGTTGCACAACTAATTGGCTGTAAGGCAATTTCACCATAAAAGATAAAATAACGGTGGACAGTTTGGTTTACGTTTGACAAACTGAATTTATTTAAGCTAGTTGTCAGTTTGGTTTCATTTCTCCATGGAGGAGGTTCTCACAGTTACTTCCATTTTTACATTATATAAATCTTAGCTCCCATAATGGTCTATACGAGGAGGTTCTCACAGTTACTTCCATTTTTACATTATATAAATCTTAGCCCTCACAATTAGAGGTATACAATGATGAGTAGATGTGGTGGTCTTAAAATAGACTTAGGTCTATTTAAACTTCAAGTGTATAACTTCAAGTGTATAGACTAAGTCTATTGTATAAACTTAGGTCTATATAATGATGAGTAGATGTGGTGGTCTTAAAATAGTGGATGTTAAAAACTACGTTTAAAGCCAGATTGCACACTATACTAGAAAATGATAACATACCAGTTTGCATATCATTCAGTGATCACAGTCATCCACCCACCCAGCAGAACCAAACGTTCACCAAGCTATGGCAAATATAAAAGAAAAGTATATATAATACTATGAACAAAAGATTTCGAAGACAATGTATTTTCATTTTTTGCAACACAGTTTTTAAATTTTGTTAATAATTTTTCATGTTCCATGATGTCATTTTTATTTTTCATTATTTTATCTCTTATGGCAAAATTGCATTGCAGCTGATTACCTGTGTGCTAAAAATCCTTGCAGCAAAGATGTTTACGGCAAACATGCCTACAGTGAAAATACCAGACATGTTGGGGAGGTGGAGAGGATGAAATAAAATCTTCTATAATCTGTTTGTACCTCCATAGCTAGTGCTGTGCACCATAAACAGTGATTCTTTTT
>NW_005360124.1:11715616-11732234 GCF_000412655.1 Myotis brandtii | reverse complement strand
AGAAAGAATCATTGATTGGCTTCCTCCTGCATGCCCCACACTGGGGATCGAGCCCAGAACTCCGGCATGTGCCCCTACCAGGAACTGAACCCTGACTTCCTGGTTCACAGGTTGATGTTCAACTACTGAGCCATGCCAGCCGGGCAACAGTAATTCTTCATGTCCACCCTCTCTGTGCACCATTGGGGTGATACTGCCTTGCCTTCAAGTTTTGGGGAGCTCAGACCCTCCATCCATTATTTGGGGCCCACCTTCCCTTTTTGTCCCTTGATCACCCCATTTTCTGGGCTGGGCCGACCTGGAGTTGTGGTTCAGCTCCTGGGAGATGTCATCGACCATGTCGTTCTCGGAAGCCTCATGAGCCATGGCCTTGCAGAGCTTGCAGGCCACCAGGGCCTTGGCCATGGCCTCCTCGCCGTGCTGCCAGAAGAACAAGGCCATTTTCTGCCGCTTCATCAGGACGGCCCACACCATCAGCTCGTGGAAAGGGAAAGGAAAGTGGTTGATCTCAGGGTCGTCCAAGTCAATGTCTACCTCTTCTTCACGTTTCTTGGTTGTCTTTCTTCCTCTCCTCAAGGGAACGTCATCCTGTAATTTTAGGGTGAAAAAAAAAATAGAGGTAGAGTTAGAAATGAACCAATGAAATTCAGTCAACAGTTACTGTGTATTTACTACTGGTCCAGGTTTGACAAATGCATAAATGAACTACTGGCACACCTCATTTGATTGTGTTTCACTTTATTGCTCTTCCCAGATGTTGCATTTTCTACACATTGAAGGCAAAAGATCACGACTTGCTTTACTGCGGAGGTCTGGAACCGAACCCGCAATATCTCTGAGGTATGCCTGTATCCTCTCCTAGCTCCAATCCTAAAAGAACGCTCAAGCTCATATATGTCTAATTTTAAAATGAGCTAGAAGAGCATGAGCACAGTCCTATGGGAACATGTCATTGTTATACTTTAAATTAGAAAAAGTATGTTCAATGGGCCATTTTCTTTTTCTTTTCACTTTTGTCCTTTTCCCCCTCTGCAGGCAGGGTTATTTGTCATGCATGATGGACAGCACTACCCTTTTCTCTCAAAGGACAAGGACTTGCATTTGCATACAGCAATAACCACATTAACAGAAGATGGGAGGAAGGTAACCTCTCCAGTTTCTGCATACCTCATTAGGTGCATTTGTAAAGTCTTTCTGGCCTTTGGATTTGTTGGCCATTTGTAAACACCCATGAATAGATTTTGCTTACTGGAATATATATGCTTCCTTGGTTTTCCAGTTAGTATTTCAAATAGGACTTATTTCCTTGTTTGCAATGCTAATTAATATAACCTCCATGGTGAAATTTTCAAAGCTACTGTGACCTGTCACCTCACCACTGGGAAAAATGTCACTTCCTCATTGCAGAGTCATGTACTAATCCTTACCACTGAAATGAACTTATGTATATACTTCAAATGTGTAACAAAGAGATTAAATAATTGACACTAATAATTTGAGCAAACACTTACCTCCATTCCCAATAGTTTCAAGGCTTTGGGCTGTTAAAAAATTAATGCACAATGTTAGATGTTTCTTTACAGATGTAAGAAAAGGATCCTACTTTATCTCAAACAGGTAATGAAACAATTCCATTTACCATATAGCATCTATCTATTTCAATAAATAAAACATTACAAAGGGAACCTATTTATAGAAATTCTTAGAGAATTAGGGATTTAATGAGTTTGGGTGAATCACAGAAAATTAGGAAACTGACAGGCATAACGTGATTGCCTTTTGTGGACCAAAATTTCTTCCATCTTCCTAAAACTGTCCTGCTCGTCATCTCCATGACTTCAAGCACTTATGTGTATGATGAAACATTCAATCAAAGCAGGAGATGTTTCTCAAACCTCTGAATGACCTCTATTCCTGGAAGACTTGAGATATTATTCATAAATATACGTGTAGATGCTTCATGCTGGCCATCTCTCTATGCTGCTGTCCGGTAGATCAAGGGTGAGTGGGGCCAGAGGGGCATGTGTCGATGGCACTTAATGGCATGGAAAGTATCAGCACAAACAGAAGCATCATTGCTCATGCTGGGAATGTGCAGAACAGGCACAGACCGAGACGGACAGAGAAGGCAGCTCAGCAAAGTGTAGAACTTGATTTATATTTAACAAGGGGAGATACAAAATTACATTTCAGGAGTCAGGAATTCCAATTCCACGTTGCAAGAATTACGGAAGGGTTGGGTACCATCTTGAAAGTTCTTTAAGTAAATAGTAAGGTTATAGCACTTATGGTTCCTCCAAATTTTATTTGACCATTCAAGTCGGAATAGCTTGAACCTTGTCTCTCCCCCTTTCTTTCTCTTTTAGCTTTTATAACGACCACCAGTTTAAAATTTGTGATTTTTAAAAATTAAAACTTTTTGGTGTTTTCAAAGGTCTCTTCCAGCACCACAAAATACTAGAATAATCAGAAGATAAGGTTTGGTAAAAATAAAAAATTATGCCTGCCACCAGCTATAGCAGCAGTTCTCAAAATGTTGTCCTAGGACCACGTGACCCTTTTGGGGGTGGAGGTCTTTCCTGAGACCCTTCCAGGGGCCTGTGAAGTCAAAGCTATTTTCATAATAACACTAAGATGCGTTAATATTTGCACTGATGATAAAAAAGCAACGGTCGGTAAAATTGCTGGGTACCTTGGCAAGAATGAAGGCAGTGGTACCAGGCTTTACTAGTTGTCATTAGAGTTCACTGTTATACACTTGAAGTTTAAAACAAAACAAAACAGTTGCACTTAAGAATGTGCTTGATAAGCCCTGGCTGGTGTGGCTCATTGGACAGAGATGAGGCCTGTGCACTGAAGGGCTGCCAGTTTGATTTTCAGTCAAGGGCAGTACCTGGGTTACAGTGAGTGTTTGGGAGGCAACCAATTGATGTGTCTCTCTCACATTGATGTTTCTCTCTCTCTCTTTCTCCCTCCCTTCCACTTTCTCTAAAAATCAATGGAACAAAACAACAACAAAAGAATGTGCTTGATGAGGCCTGAAAAATTATTACGTGTATTCAATTTCTACTCTTGCTGGTAAAAAATGTCTTTTTACTATTCTGAGGGGTGAAATGGGGAGTCGCATTAAGCACTGCTGCTACATACTGAACTAGGATGGGTGTCCTGAGGGGAAACACTCATGGGGTTGTTTGGGCTGAATTATGGCCACTTTGTGTCATGAACTATCTGTGTCAAGAAATGACTGGTAGACAATTAGGGTTTCTTAGACCTGGATGGCAGACGTTTTAGAAATGAACGAAGTAGGACTGTCATTTCAAAGAAAACAACTCGCAGTATTGGTTGTCAGTGACAAAATTCAAACTTTCAAGCAGATAATAGAATCCTGGAAAACCCACCCCTTGACCTTGACAGTTTTTCAGTAAAGTCTTTCCTGATGAGATTGAAGGTGAATGCAAGTTTTTGCAAGTTTTTGAAATTGTATAATGACAGTTAGAAGATCAGAATATAACTCAACCAACCAATATTTTACAATGACCAATCTATGATGTTAAAAGATCTATACAAACTGCAGTTTGGATTTTAATAGGAAAAGTTCACTGACATGGTTTCAGATTTCATGTTGCAAACCGATCTTCAAGAAATTGCCACTTGAATTTTGATGAAATATCAAAAAAGAATAGCTACAATTATCACTAAAGATTACTTCTTCCTTTGTTTGAAACATTTGTCATATTTGTCACATATTTGTGTGAGGGCAGATTTTCTTCACATATTTTAACCAAAACAATGTCTTGTAACAGACTGACTGCAGAAGTAGATATGAGAATCTACCTACCTTCTGTTAAGTCAAACATTACAGAATTTTGCAAAAAATGTAAAACTATGCTACTCATCACTGATTTTTGTTTTGAAAACATAGTTGTTTTTCATAAACATGCTCTCTATGTTAATATGTAATGAATGGACTTCTTATGGTCATCTTAAGATGAATTAATAAATAATTATTTTTTAATGTTTCAACTTTAATTTCCAGCATGATAAATATTGATAGAACCCAATGTAGATAAAAAAGCTTTTGGAAGTCCTCAGTAATTTTTAAGGGTATAAATAGATCCCTACCAAAAACCTTGAAAATTGCTGCGGTAGATAATAAGATTCGTTTGAATTTCATTGCTATTCTCTGATCATTAAGGCTCACTCTCAGTGTGTTTCTGATTTGAATTGGACCTAGGGAAAGAATACATCCCCCCCCCCCCCGCTTTTTATAAAAACAGATTTGATGGTGGAGGGAAGAAGAGGTGGGGCAATTGCCTTCTCATCTCATCTCCCACTAAGAGAGAAGGAAGCCACATCCTGAATGGGTAGCACCCTAGTCCACCCAGGAGTCCAGGAAGCCGAATTTCCCCGCAAGGCTCACCCTCTTGGGGCCGAAGAGATTGTGGTAGAGCGTCCGGAAGCGCTTGCGCGTGTAGTTGCAGCGATAAGCCCCGCCCATCAGGTATTCTATCACCAGGCCGATGTCGATCAGGCTGATTCTGTAGTCAGGCGGCAGGTTCCCCTGTGAGGGAAGAATGAAAAACAAACAGAGCCAAAGGACAGCGTGATTTACTAGGGATTCGATCCCATGTGTTCTGTAACTATTTTAGAGTAAAAAAAAAATTAATTAAAAAAGAAACATATGAATGAATTATTATGCTGGTTAATTAATTCACCTTAAAATAGATCCAACCGAAACCTGGATATTCTCGCTTGGAAAGAAGACATACGTTAAATAAGAAGATGCAGTAATCGTCGGCAATAACAGAAAATCAAAATATTTATTCGAGTCTTCAGCTGAGGAGAAAAACACACCAGCGTAGCAGAAAGAAACACAAGGCTAGACATGGCAAATGCTACGGCTCCCAGACACTAGGAACTAGGTTCCCCAGCTGTCCCCACGCCCCTGGCTGCTCTGCCTCAGACCCAGGCCTGTTACCACCCTTTGCTGATCATTTATTTCTTCACACTCACTAAATGAAGACTCCTTCCAGAGGGGATTGGTATTGCCAGGGCTTGCATCAGGTGGGGCATGCTTAGAGCTCAGATAGCCTTTAATACCAAACTTCTGTTTAACAATGAACACTTGGCTCCTTTCCATACAAGGATATCAGGATGGCTGTCAGATGAAGTCATTTATGAACGTCCCTTGTGTTGAAAGAGAAAGCAGGGAGAAAGAGCCTTATAATATTCATTGTTTTATTTATCATTGTATTCCTAGTGCCTTTTATAGTGCCGGATGTGTGGTTGGCATTTGAAATGCTTTTTATTGAAAATATGAATGAGTAAAATAGTGAAATTAACTGATGTGGTGGGATCAATCTCTCTGGTTGTTTTTGTGTGTGTGTGTGTTTTTTTTGTTTTTTTTGCATTATGTTCTCAGTAAGAGAACTAACTAGCCACAGTGTGTGAGTCACCCCTGTTTGAGAAAGCCTCAGTTTACTGCAGAAATCTGTCTTGAAATATGCATATTGGTGTGTCTGTATGGGCAGGAATGAATGGATAGCAATTGATGCACCAGCCCAAGTGTATGAATCCAAGTGCTGCTCTTTCAACCTCCTTGCGGCCTTAGTTCTCAGCCCTGCCCACTGCATTCTACCTCTCCCTTAGCTTGGGATACAAGGCAGGCTTGGGGACCTAATCTGAAACGGCTGAGCGAAGTGGGACTGTGTGAAGGGCATTCGAGATGAGATGGCAGCACTTTAAGGGACACAACCCCTCCCATCCCTGACCTTGGCTCATCAGAACCCATTTCTTTTGCTGAATTGTCTCTTCACAGAAATGGTCTCTCACTCCTCCCCCACTTTCTCAGAATTTCGGGATCTCTTTTGTGTGAAGATTATCTCATCAATCTAAATTGTCAAATTAAGCTATCCTCTGGCTGCTAAGAAAGACCAATCTGGCTTCCTATGCAAAGCATGGTAAAAATATAACGAAGGGAACGTAGACAAGGTTTTATTTGAAGATCATAACTTCTCAGGTATTGCCCTTTCCATAAACATTAAGCTGATTTAAAAGATATTACCCATGTGACGATTTTTCTCCATTATTTTGGGATAGGTTAACAAGGCTGCAGTTTCTGTAAGGCCTGGCTCTACCAGATTGTTAAGCACCTCTGTTATTTCAAAGGTAGAAGAGCCCCAGAGCCTGGCCACACCCCAGTCAGCCTCCTCTCCATGCCTTTGGCTCCATGAAGGGTGCCCTCCAGAGGAAGCCCACCCTGTCTGTTATTTGCTTGGCACTGTGAGGTAGGCAGGGTAAGGGACACTGGCTGGGACTCAACTGCCCTGGGCTTCTGTCTATAGGACAAACCAGCCACTTGCCCTCAATGCCCCAGTTTTCTCACTGAAAAGAGTTGAACTTCCTGGCCTCTATGGTCTGTAATGTACCAGGTTTTGAAAAAACCCCCAGAGGATCTATTATGATGCTATTGAAAGGCAGCTATAGCAAGTCTAGGAACTTGTGCTTATTTCCAACCTTGTAACAATTTTCTAAATTTAAGACGTGGGTAATATCGAGTCTAACACCTATATATTTTCATTTGAGAAATCCATATGGAAGCATTAGTTTGAATTCTAAGAACAAGAATCGATACTGTCTGAAGACCAATATTGAATGGCAATATTTATACATGTGACGTGTCTGTAAGAGTGGGAGTTGTCAGGAAGAATAGTTATAATAGTAAAATTTTAAATAAATAAAATTTAAGAGGGGCAAAAAAACCATATATTTTTTTTTTGGTAAATGACTTCATTCATAAAGGGCTTATAGGTTTATAGACTACCAAAGAAGGTGCCATAATCTTATTTTCTTTAGAAACTTCTCATATAAAGCTTGATTATTTTAGAGTGATGGATGGTCTGGTCTGAAGCAGGGGAAAGGATTCAAAGAGTATTCTAGATTCTCCCCAGCTTTTAGTGAAGGCCAGAAAGAAAACGGGCCTGCTTTCTGTTTGACCACAAGGCGGCGATGTTCACCTAACCCAAACCAATGCGGGCTCCTTCCTCCTCAGCATTTGCCTGCCCGCTCTGTTTAGTGTAATAACTGATGTAAATGAACACAGCGCAGATTGGAGGATCTGGGGATGAGGAGAGAGTCAGATGCTTTTGTTGAAGTGATATCTGGAGGAGGGAAAGCTTACTTTACCAAGCAATGCGTTTGAACTCAGTCTGCAAGACTGCAGCTGTTTCTTTCCAGAGGCTTATGGAAGCAGGGAAATTAAGGGAAATTCGTTTCACAATTTTTACTGGGAAGAGAGGAAACCTTTTGGGGAAGAAGAAATAGATTTAATAAAATGAGTAAAACTGCCATAGCTGTGTCCTGGGTGAACGCTGAAGGGGATGGCAGCATTGGTGCCTGTCTGGGCCGATGGCCTTGGGTACCTGTGACTGCAGGGGTAACATGTGCAGAGAACAGCAGCAAGATGACCCCACCGTGGAAATAGCACTGGGCTAGACTGTGGGCGTGGCTAGATCACACCCTTTCTCTGTACCTCAGTTTACACTTTGAAAACATGCAGTTTGGACCCAGTTACTTTTAAAGTCTTGTCTGTTTCTCAAGGTCTGACTACCAGCTGGCAGGCTGCTCTTATTTCTATGCTGCCAGGTCACTGGACAAAGACTCTTATCCCAGCTTCCAGGTTGATGTAGTTTCCACGAATCCCCTGAGGGTTGGTTAGTGGAGCTGGGGGCTTAGAGACAAGGGGTGGTAAAGGGGTAGACAGGGGTGGGGTTGTGCTCTTCATATCCACCTCCTCTGGACAAAAGCAGAGAAAGTGCACGGCACCTCACATGCCACAGGTAATGTCCAAAAACCTTCTGGAGGAGTCTTCCTTTGCTGGGGTCCTTTTCAGGTAGGAGGTCAACAACGACACTGGTGTGACACTCCTCCTTCTGCCTGCTGTTTCTGGTATTTACCCTCCCCTTTTTGGTAATGACTTTGGTAACTGGTAAAGCCTGAACACTTATCCCCCATTTCATGGGAAGCCACGTGATTTAAGTAACCTGACCCACAGAATGAAACAGAGAAGCTTGGGTCTGCGGATAGGTACAACGCGATAACTTGAAAACGTCGTCTCCCTTTTTCCTGCTATGAGCTACTACTACTCGGGAGCTGAGTTTTAACCCATACCATCCTGAAGGACAGCTGTTAATTCAAAGAATAGTTTACATTCACATAGATCTGCTCTCCTAAATGAACTCTAGTTTTCAGATGTCAGCTTATGACATCACAACACATTTCTACTGTTTAGGAAACACCTTTTTTGCTTTTCTTGAAACTTAGACTGTTTCCTTCTGATGCATGGAAGGTGTTAATGATAGCTGGTTGTCAGGTTTACCAAGGGAGAATGGGGAAAAGACTATTCCGATGAAAGTTTATGGAAAAAGAGGGCATTCCCCCAATGTTTGGCATGGTAATAGACTGGGCAACTAATCTTATAAAAAGTAAGAATGCTTTTGTGAATTTGTGTGAATTTAGATGGGATTATAAAAGGTCCTTTCTTTACCCAAATTGTGTCTGAAAAACTTTTTTTTCTTAATTCTGTAAAGTTCTGAGCCTTGATTCCCATGTGAATGAATTTTAAACTATACTAATTTTACACTACTTCTATATAAACAAATATCATACTCTTTTTTTGGGGAGGGATAGTAGAGGTATTCTGAAGTATTAGCACATTTAATTAAGAAAGAAAAACTACTACTTTAAAACATAGAGGCACAAAATGAGCAGGCAAATAGCTACTAAAATGACAAGTTAGAATTCACAAAAAAGCAGACAGACTGGGCCACTCTGGTTTAATAAGAGAGCATTGGTGCATCCAATGGATTTATGCATGAAAACAGTCCAGGGAACTGGGTTGACTTAAATAATTTTAAATTTCTGATAGATGCTGAATAGCAACTCCTCATCTCATTGCTCCTAGATTGTTCCCTTGGTGTAAATAATTTGAAATTTGAAACTAGCATGGGAGCAATTCTCCACATTCAGTTCTGTTGATTTCAAAGGTTAGTTGGACTTGCAGGTGTCATGCTGGTTAACTTATGATGGTCTGATAATTCCTAAATGCATTCCCTGGGTTTGTCAGAGTTACTTACATTTAGTTTACAGACATGTTATCAAACACGATGTTTAAGGTCCAGAGTGGTGTTCATACTTATGAACAGCATTTTGTATCAGGGTTTATCACTTACTAATTTTTTAAACCACAGATTAAATCAATTAATATATACACAAAGTCCTATAATCATAAAGCACAAAGTACATACTAATTATTATGGTCCTTAATTTTGACAATTGCTTAAACTGTCCAAGATTTCTTAGCATTTAAACCTTGTTTTTTGAGAATCTTACTGGCCTAAACTGCTAAAAGTCTTCTGGAACCACCTGAGGAAAATATTAATTTCTCCATCATTTAATTCTTAAAAATACACAAATGCCCTGGCTGGTGTGGCTCGGTTGGCTGGGCGTTGTCCTGTGCACTGAAAGGTTACCAGTTCAATTCCTGGTCAGGGCACATGCCTGGTAGGGGGCGTGCCGGAGGCAGCCAATCAATGTTTCACTCTCACATCAATGTTCTTCTCTCTCTCCCTCCCTTGCTCTCTCTAAAAAAATAAAACAAACAAACAGACCCCCAGCATTTTCAGTCCCCTTCTTCCCTGTAACATAAAATGGAGACACTTCCAGCTCCTTCAGCTCCATTGTTATTCTTTCCTTCTTTCCAATAGTCAGATGCTCATCTTTATCACAGAAATAAGTGAAGGCTGCATTTCCTGCTCCTATTTCTTCCCAAAGGAAGAAGCTAAGCATAGACTTTCCGTTTCTTCCCACCTATTGGCAATCTCTAGTCCCTGGTAAAAAGATAAATTGTTCCTAAGCCAGTTCAGTACTCTCCTGGGTGGTATGTTATCATTTTTTTCCAGTTACTAAGTTAGTAAGTAAATGAATTCTTAGGTAACTATATCCTTGGGCTTTCTCTTGTGCATCTTTAGCTAAGAAGTTTAAAAGAATCCTACCTTAAAATTACTGTACATGCCTTTTAATACAAGTGATGTGAGCAAATGCAAGAGGCAGCTACTGGGATTTCAGAAAAGAAACAATGATATTGCGAAGCAGAGTCCAGCAAGGCAGAAAACCTAATAGGAGGGATTTTGATTATTTGTACTCAGTAAGATCTAACTACAAAATCCTTTTGAAAATCATGCGGGACATTGAGAACCTGCATGATGGAAGTGGACTTTGAAGGTTTGGATTGGCCGATGGCTGGCACTGAGGCACAAAGGCACAGCTGTCCCCTCAGAGAGCCTCACAATACCTTCAGTGACACCGGGCAGCTTAAGGTGAGGGGATAATATCTTGTTATTTTAGAAAAATCTCAAGACATTTTATTGAATACGAGCAACAAATATCTTGGCAAAGAATACACAATGGCTATGTACACATTCTTCTGAGATATTCCCCCCTCTTAGTTTCTAGGCAATTTTGAGCCAGAATAATTTTAAAAAAATTAGAAGACCGAGGAAAAGAGAAATAGGCTTGTTGAGGGCAGGTATGCTATGGCTTGAAGTGGGGTGGACCAAGGGAAGATGTGATCGTGGGAAAATGCTTGTCGGGTTGGGTGTACAGACTGCACAGCATCTGTTTCCCTTGCTTTGAAAGAACAACAGGCTTCACTCACTCACATGGATCAGAAAGGTCCACCTGGTTAATGGGAACGTTATAAGCAGACCCAGGGCCTTTGCTTGACCTTTTGAAGGAAAATGAAAAAGTGCCTACAGGACACCTAAGGGTCAGTTCTAGCCATCAAAATGCCTATGACATGAAGGAACTGGACTCTATCCTTGACCTTACTTTGTAACTTGCTCTGAGTATGCCTTATGGACTTTGGTGAAGAACTGCTACAAATTGATAAAGGGGTGTACGTGTATGTATGTGTTTGTGTGTGTGTATGTGTATGGGGGGCGGGAGTGCCACCATCTATTTTGTTCATTACAGTTAAAGCATCACTTCCTGGGAATGCTGTCAAAGGCTCAGACCAAAGCTATCCCCGAAAGAGATTGTATGGGGCCAAAGAACAAGTTCTCAGGTAAGTTTAAAAATAACCTCCTTGTGTCTCACTCCTCTCATCTATACATGGGACTATTGCTATATAATAACAAAATAACAGTAAAAGTTCTACTCCACAGAATTGTTGTCAAGATGAAATGAGATAAGGTGCCTAGAAAGCATAGATTGGTGTCACACACCTAGCCATTACTAATATCAGGTATTATTATTTTATTTTAAATCAAAGTTTCCGAATTCTAATTCTAGTTCTTCACTGGTCACTTAATACAGCTCTTTGCATTTCAGCCTCCTCATCTGTAAAATGGGGATAAATCTATTTGATCCAAACCTACTGGATTTTTTTCCTCATCAAAATCTTAGATGATGAATGTGAAAAACTATACTGGAAAAAATAAAGTGTTAGAAGAATGGTATACATATATATGTTTTAGTCTCTGTGGCTCTGAGCCTTGGTATTATTCTACACCCTGCATAATGCTAGATGTGACAGTGATATATTGCATCAGGAGCTAGTACATGAAGATACCTCTTATAACAGGTTGGACAGCATGGAAACAAACTCCCCAAACAGAGAGGGGCATATGGAAAAATACAGATAATGGCATAAATCCACCTGGCATGGGGAAAAAGCCTGGAGTTCTACTATCCAAAGCACTATATTCAACAAAAGCGTCTAAAACCACGGAGATCGAAGATAAACCGCAGCTGCATCGTAAGCAGAGATGTCAGAGTTAAAAGACACACACACACACACACACACACACACACGCACACGCACACACACACACTCTGTGCCCTGAAATGAGGGGCGTCTGGCAGGGACAGGAGTGCTCTGGCGGCTCATGCAATGCAAAACAGAGGTGCTTTCTAATCACAGGAAGCAGTCAAGACAGGGCCTCTGACCTGCAGTCGAGAGGGTTCTTACCTTTTTGACATCCCTGACCAAGTGGTACAATGTGTTTGAGGGCCCATGTCTCTGAAAACAATAAAGAAGAATCAAATGGTTTTGCTAGTCGGGCTCTTCCTGGCGAGGCAAGGAGGATCTGGAAGGAAGGGGCTGGCTGGCAAGGGACAGTCAATCAGATGAACCTTGTTGTAGTTGCTCAGTTGTACCTGTCTTTTCTAAAGAAACACACTGGCAGATTTTTGACTTGTGGTTCCTCAAGGAAAAGCATCTGAGGCTCTAGGTTCAAACTCTATAAAGGAAGCCATCACCGCCGTGGACAGCTAAACCAAGACATCACTTAAGGGGCAAGTTTTGCAGCAGGGGGAGGCAAAGGGGCCAGTTTCCCGCGCTGTAAATACACTTTGGCACATTGCCAATCACATCTTGTTTATTGCCCACATTGAATGAGAAATTGTGTAAGGGGTTGGTAAACTTCTTTAGTAAATAGCCAGGTGGTCAATATTTTAGACTATGTGGGGCATAGAGTCTTCATGGCAGCTGTTCAACGCTGCCGTTGGTGCGGAAGCAGCCAGAGATGATACCTAAACAAAGGTCCTTGCCTATGTTTCAGCAAAACTTGATTTGTGGACACAAAAAGAGAGTAAAATTTCATATAATTTGAATGTCACAAAATATCATTCTTCTTTTGATTTTTTCCAACACTGAGAATGTAAAAAAAAAAACCTTCTCAGCTCCCAGGCCATACAAAATTAGGCAGCAAGCTGGATTTGGCCTTTGGGTGGTAGTTTGCTAAAATCTGGTCTAAAGAAAAGGCCACAGGAAGTCTGGGAAAAGAGAGGCCTGGGGAAAAGCTGTATGTTTGCTTAAGGCAGGGGTGGGGAATGTCGGCCTGTGGGCTGGGGCCTGTATGAGGCCCCCGAATCACTTGGTCTGGCCTGCCACGGCAACCGCAGGTGGACTCAAAACTCAATAAATCTAGGAGTTTTTTCCTGGTGACATAAATTTATATTAAGTGAATTAGATTAAGCAAACGATGTTATAAATATCCAAATGGCCCCTGGCAGAAAAATGGTTTCCCACCTCTGGCTTAAGGAAGAATGAAATGAAATGGTTTGCCACTCCATTGTCTTTCAGGAATAGGCATGCTGGATAAAATAT
The DNA here is from genome assembly GCF_000412655.1 of Myotis brandtii. NCBI lineage: Eukaryota > Metazoa > Chordata > Mammalia > Chiroptera > Vespertilionidae > Myotis > Myotis brandtii. Next base: position 11,719,066 of record NW_005360124.1, on the reverse strand, counting down.
AGGACGCCTAGTTAAATTGAATTCCAGATAGACAGTGAATGATTTCTAATATAAGTATGCCCCATGCAGTATTTGGGACACAATTATACTAAAAATTATTTGTTGTTTGAAATTTAAATTCAACTGGGCATCCTGTATTATTATTTGCTAAATCTGGTGACCCCATGAAAATATCTCAGACAGTGGTGGCAAACCCTTAAGCATGGCTGAAACACATTCAAGGATTGAGATCATCTCCCTCTACGGCCTCAATGACCTACTTGCCCACTCAAGCAGACATGCTCATCAGAGCTTTTTCCACTGAGGGATGCAGGTTGATAGGGATTAAACATGCAGACTGTGGAGTCAGAATGCCTGGCTCCCCAGCTGTGACCGCAGGCAAGCTGCCTCACTGTGACTCAGTATTACCATCTCTAAAATGAGGATACCCACGCTCAGCACATCTGGCCCGCGTCCGGAGAACTCGCGGTCTTCCGGCTCCCCACGCTGCCCTAACCTGTTTGGCTCAATGGATAGAGCGTCGGCCTTCGGACTGAAGGGTCCCAGGTTCGATTCCGGTCAAGGGCATGCACCTTGGTTGCGGGCACATCCCCAGTAGGGAGTGTGCAGGAGGCAGCTGATCGATGTTTCTCTCTCATCGATGTTTCTAGCTCTCTATCCCTCTCCCTTCCTCCCTGTAAAATATCAATAAAATATATATAAAAAAAATGAGGATAACATTTTGTAAAATTTACCTATGAAGCCACCTGGCCCTGGGCTTTTCTTTGTTGGGAGGTTTTTGATTACGAATTCAATCTCCTTACTTGTTATTAATCTCTTCACATTTTAAAGTTCTTTATCATTCAGACTTGGTTGATTGCATATTTCTACATGTGTCTGTTTCCTCTATGGCTAATCGTTGATCTTTTTTGTAGGGATGAAAGGTTGGGCCTCCTATGTCACCATCTTGGTTTATTATTCTTACTGAAAGTCTCAGTATGCTGAACAACAACAACAACAAAAATCTACAGGGAAAACAGAAACCTGGAAACACTCTACTAAACTCATTTCTATTTCCATCAGTGGGAGTAAGATAGAGCCAGAATGGCACCATCTAACACCTAAAACTGGCTGGGAATAGGTCAATAATTTTAATCTCACTAGTACTGTGTGTGGTGAAATAGAGAAGTGCTGTGACAAATGAAGGGAAGAATAATCTCTAAGAAGCTTTAGGTCAGTACTAGCTTCTTTCTTCACCTAGGAGTTTTGTGACCTTGAATAACTCAATTCACTTTTTGGCCTCTGTTTTCTCATCTGTAAAATGGGGGAGTGCAATTTCTAACATTTTAAACATCACTGGATTTTAGTGAGTAGGAGCTCAGAGCCAATGTACTTAATTCACTGAATACTCTCAAAAGCTTCATAAATAGTAGTTTTTCTTATGATTACTCCTTGGTATCCCTAGTGAATGAATTAAAAAATCATTATAAAACAATGACAAATTTTTTGGGGTAACCCCAAGCAAGAGGTTTTTACCCCCTAAAATTTGTCATTGTTTTATTCATAGCTCTGAGAATAACAAGATGGTGCAGGATAAGATAATTAATTTGCCTTCTTTGATGCTTGGAGTGAAATCAATCGTTCTCTGCTGATTGCCTCAAACACCTCTGGCTTACAAATAAACTGTGTTCTAATTTTGTTCTACTTTCGATGTCCTGGTGATTTGATGTAAGAATCTGAGAATGTTACTTTTTGGTGATCACATAACTTTCTGCCTTAGATGCTTACAACTGAGCAGTTAAAACAAGTGGAATCTTGGTGACTCGGTGTTGCTTGTCTACACCGGTGTGAGGGGGCTTTTGTGAAGAATGATCCATGCATTTGGCGGGCAGGGAGGAGACTCACAGGCATGTAGGGGAGCAGGAGAAGGTAAAACAAAAAAGTAGAGAAAGTAAAAAGCCTTAGCTTGGTCCTACCGTATTGTACAATTCCTCTAGTCTGGAGATGGTGAGAAAACGGTGCATGCTTACTCCATTCTCTATGAGTAATTTCACAAAATCCACTCTGTCCAGAACTAGGGCATCCAACATGGCTTGTTCCAAAGACCCCACCTGCAAATCAAGTCACTGAGTTAGCCTGCCCCAGGCTCTGGAGATGCAGTTCTTTAGCATTCACCTGGACAGTTTAGACATGGATGCCTCTGACATCTGGTAAACCTTCAGCACACCCAAGAGCATGCTAGCAAGACTGCTTCCAACTCTGCTTTTGGGACAGCGACAATCTCTCCTGTGTTTTGGGTCTTATCTTTGAAAGTAGAATTCAAGGATTTCTAGTTGCTAAAGCTATAATCTCCTTGAATCTCAAAATCGGCCTCTCTCTCTCTTTCACTCTCTCTCTCCTGAGAAGGTACAAAGGTTTACAAAGCTTTTCCTCCCCTAACTCTCTGACCAAACTTCTGCAGCACCACTGAAGTGCTAAAGTGGGTACCTTGCTGTCTTTGTTTTCATCTTTCTTAGGCTCTGAATTAGACCCTAGCTGGCTTGACAAGAGGGACCCCTGTAAGCAGACTAGAAAGTAGGTTGTTCTATTTTTTTAGTTAAGTGATACCACTTTGCCTTTATCTCACCCATTTCCACAGAGAGACACAACAACTGTTTAGGTCCTTTGGCTTGTTTACTAAGGTTTTATTTAATTCCTCTTACAAAAATTTCTGTGTCCAGACTCCTTGACAAATTTTTCCATAGCAGCAATGCCCTCGCGGCACTAAATGAAGACAGGGACTCCATCCTAGGCAGGCGCTCTGGGGAAAGGAAGGGTTAAAAAAGACCCGTACAGTCATTCCAGGCACAGAAGTAAAAATTCCAGGCACAGAAGTATGCTGGTTACCTCCTGGGGACACATGCATACATCACCCAATGGGCAATTTTCCAAGTTTTTATTTTTGGTAGAGTCAATTGAGGGAAACAAACCAGGAACAGTTATATAAAGCGTTGGTTCCCTCTGTGCTGTGCTTGGGAATAGGGAGGACCGGTGCTCAGCCACCGGGACCAGATGGCACCGGCATGGGGAAGCCTGCTAATGCTGCATCCTGAGGTGCGGCCCAGCCGTACACCAGCACAGGTTGCCGCTACTTGGAAGCAGCAACCTCAAAGGAAACCAGAAACAAATTGCTAACTACAACTGCTAATTCCCTCCTGTATTTTAATTGATGCAATTTTGTATTAGGTCTATATTTTTAGACATTTAAAAGAAATAGCTGCCAAGACCGGTTTGGCTCAGTGGAGAGAGCGTCGGTCTGTGGACTGAAGGGTCCCAGGTTCGATTCCGGTCAAGGGCATGTACCTTGGTTGCGGGCACATCCCCAGTGGGAGGTGTGCAGGAGGCAGCTGGTTGATGTTTCTCTCTCATCGATGTTTCTAACTCTCTATCCCTCTCCCTTCCTCTCTGTAAAAAATCAATAAAATATGTTTT
>NW_005360124.1:11663505-11715590 GCF_000412655.1 Myotis brandtii | reverse complement strand
AAAAAAAAAAAAAAAAAAAAAAAAAAAAAAGAAATAGCATCATTTGCTGCTGAAAGTTGCTATCAAAGGCCTTCAGAGAGATGGGAGATGTTGGGAACGTTTTGAGTTGTGCTTAGTCACATGTTCCACCAGGTGGCAGTGATTTCCTAACTCATTTACATCCTAAAGAAAAGGCAGCAGTTTCCCCAGCTGTTCTCAGAGGCTCCTTAAATAAACACCCTTGCCCAAGGGTGTTGTTCCAGGGGTGACAACATATATACTCTACCGGCCACTGTTGCCCATAAATAAAGATCTGGCTGCGAGCGATGTCGACTCGGTTCCAGGCTAAGGCCAAGCTCAGTTGATCCGGGGCAGAGGCATTGGCTCCTGTAGACAAGAGGAAAGAGGGGGAGAGAGAAAATAATGATGAGCTTATTATACCAAGACGACCCACTCCCTTACTCTCCCATCAATACGCCTCTTCTGAAAAGCGGAATCAGTTGTACAGCAGGGTTTCTCCAAACTCAGCACTATTGACATTTTATTGTGGGGGCTATCCTGTAATTGTGGAATATTTAGCAGCATCTTTGGACTCAACCCATTAGATGCCAATAGCACCTCTTTTTAAAGTCACTACCATCAAAAATGTCTCTATACATTGCTAAATTCCCCCAGGAGTGAAGGGAGACAAATCAGCCATTAAGAACTACTGCTTGACAATCTCTTTTTTAAAAAGTTAGTGTGGTTGGTATACAATTTTATATTAGCTTAGGTGTACAATATAGTAATGTGACATTTTTATAGCTTACAATGTGATGACCCCACGAATTCTAGTAATCATCTGTCACTGTACAAACTTATGACAATATTATTGACTATATTATCTTTTATATTTTTCACACTTCTTCCCCCATTGGTCTCTGTTTCTATTTTTTGTTTGTTTTGTTCCACTTGTAAGTGAAAACATATGGTATTTGTCTTTTTCTGTCTGACTGATTTCACTTAGCATAATACATTCTATGCCCGTCCATGTTGTCATAAATGACAAGATTTCATTCTTTTTTATTGCTGCATAATATGTTATTGTATATATGTACCACATCTACTTTATCCATTCATCTATGGATGGACACCTAGGTTGCATCCATATCTTGGCTGTTGTAAGTAATGCTGCAATGAACATAGGGGTGCATATATCTTTTTGAATTAGTGTTATGTTTTCTTTGGATAAATACTCAGAAGTGGAATTGCTATGTTGTGTGGTAAATCTCTTTTTAGTTTTTTGAGAAATCTTCTCTCCTCTCCTTTCATCCTTTCCACAGTGGCTGCACCAGTTTACATTCCTACCAAAAGTGCAAAAGGGTTCCCTTTACTCCACATCCTCACCAACACCTGTTATTTGTTTACTTTTTTTTAATAATAGCCATTCTCAAATGGAATTTCTGATTCTGGTGTCCACATATGTTGGGTTCAGTATAAACCACATACTTGTAGTAAGTTGATTAGTGTTTAAAAATTATGAATATTTATTCAGTTTACACAGGGATTTTTTTCCATAAAAATATATTTCTTATTTCCTCAGATAACAACAGGGACTGCAAACTCATACCAGGGTCACCGGCATAAACAAATGATAAATAGCAACATATCAAAATGTATTGCCAATTGTTACACTATTGTTATTGTTATAGTATTATTTCTGCCTTGTTATGGAAAATAACTCCTTTATGTTCCTCAAATTCCCATTTTTGTTTTTATTTCAGTTCTGTTAGATTCTAGTACCGATGCTCACAAATAGAGATTTTGCCAGAGTGTGCTCAAGAATCTCTTGATCAGTAGGTGGAATTCTTCTCTAGTAGTTTTTTTTTTTTTAAGAGTGACTTATAGGGACACTACGGCCAGAGTTCTAGAATATTTTAAGCTGTTTTTTAAAATAGTCATTATGGTCGAGTGACAATGGCTCAATATAAAATCTGTTGCTCTATTGTCTCCCCAGATTGACTATTACTGTAAGTAGGTCTCAGGCCAGCTTGATTTTCCAACTCATAAAAGACTTGCTTATTTTGCCTGGTGGCCCAAAATATTCTTTCTTTCCTTTTTCTTTTTCAAGTTAAGTAACTTTACTAGTATATAGCTGATATATCTGGGTGTTGAAGATTCAAATAAGTTTTTCTAGCATAAGGTGGCTCTTTCAATATCTAGATCAAAGTTTAAAATATTTTTAAATAAAAAATTTCTTAAATTATATTTTTAAATTATGTAATTATATTTTAAAATATCTGTTCTGATGCATTGTTTTGTTTTTGTTTCTTGGAGATACCAATTATGCTTATGTTGGATCTCTATTTTCTGACTTTTATAAATATAATTTCTCTTTCATACCAATTAACTCTTTTTTTTCCAATTACCTCTTCATTTTCATTTTATTTCATTCTTATTCACTTTCCCCATTTCTATCCTTTGTGTCCTGCCCTGGTTTTTACAATGTGTATTTTATCTTGCACTATTCCTGATTTCTTTTGCAATTCTCTGATGATTTTATTTTATTTTCCCAGTACTTCATTCCTGAGTGCTACTCACATTTTATCTCCTCTTGCTGCCTCACCTACTCTGAGTACTTCATTGATATTTAAAATGTTTAAATTTGGGGGGCTAGAAGGGGTCAATGGAAGAAAAAAAGGGGACATATGTAATATTTTAAACAATAAAGATTTAAAAAAAATAAAATGTTTAAATTTAATAATAAAATATTTATTCATGTTTATCTGTTCCCAGGAAACATTTTTATGTAGAGTATTCTTCTTCTGTGAATACATTTTGCTTTGTTTTTTTTTCTTAGAGTATGTCTATATGCTAATCCTTTACTTATTATTTATTACTTAGTGATTTGGGTTATAATGGACGCAGGGTAGCTTTCCAGGCTAGTTATTCTTCACAACTGGAAGGCTTTCTTCTCAGTTACCACAAAGACAAATCCCTCCTGCAAACGTGGCTTAGCTGCATAATTCTATATGGCGCCCACCTTCTGTATTTCCAGGTGGTAAGTCAGGATCAAGGTCTGCTGCCACTACCCAACTCACTCTCATTCTTGCAAAAAGAGAAAACTCTGTGCCTTGGGGTGTTCCTCACATCTAGGAATAACATTTTTTGATGGTGCTTTTTGAGGACTGCCACTGCTGGTTTCTCTCTCCTCTCCTTTCATCCTTTCCTCCCACATAGCTCCTACATATATAAATATTTTGGAACATTTCCTAGTTTTACCCAAAGAATTTGCAGAGTTAGTAAGCAAGTCAAAAATTCAGAATGAGTGAAGGCAGAGGAATGCTGGTAGAAAGGCAGATTAATATTCAGAGTGATGGTTAAGGGCAAAAAGGAAAATGCTACCTTGAGGGGCTTGGTGGAGAAGAGAGAGGTCTTCTTAGGTGACAGGGACCCTGACTGTGTTTATAGCAGAAGTGAAAGGGCCACTGGAGAGGGAGGAATTGGAAATGTAAAAGAAGAAAGCAAATACGTGATGGATGAGACCCTGGAGAATGGAGGCCAAGAAGAGAAGTCTTCAGAGTAAAGAAGAAAAACAAAGAGGCTGAGTGAAGAAAATAATATTCATGAGTGGAAGAGAATGATAGAAGAAAACTTGGATGAACATAAACAGTATCAGAGAAGTAAGAGAGGTACCACCTGCTAAGACTGAGAAGGAATGGTAGCTTGAAGAGAATGGAGGAACGTGGAGGCTTAAAGAATGAGGCAGCTTCAGAGCAGAGTTAGGACCTGCTTGAGGTATGTATGCCATCCCAAATATGTCATGGCACCAATGGGTATGCGTTTCTGGGAATATTTATTTAGGGACTTGAGCATCAGTGTTGGGGAGCATTCCTTTTTTAAGTCTGAGGTTTAAACTAGAGCCCATATATAACTTTTTAAAATGGTCTTGACATATTACTTATTTATTTTAAAATATTTTGATAGATTCTTTTTAGAGAGATAGGAATGGAGAGGGAAAGAGAGAGTGAATATTCATCAGCTGCCTCCTGCATACCCTCTACTGGGGATGAACCTGAGACCCAATCATGTGCCCTGACCAGAATCAAAACCAGCAACCTTTCGGTGCATGGGACCATGCTGAACCAACTGAGCCACACTGGTCAAGGCAGGGAACAATGTTTTAAATCCCTGAAGGTCATTAAATACCTCAATGGGTTGTAAAGAGCTGTGGACTCTCTTTGGGAGTTTCCAAATAGAAAATGTGAGGTGTGTCATCTGAGCTGGATAGTTTAAGTCTGGTCCTGCTTGATGGACTGGGGTGGCAGAGGGGGCAGGATTTGCTAGCCTTGTAATGTCCTTAGTAGGGCCATCATTCTGAGAGAATAGGATGATGCAATCCATTCCTACAGTAGTTGAGGAACATTTCTTCTTGTTGGAGTCTTTGGACCTTTCCGTTTCTTACTTAAAGAATCTTGTCTGGATTAAATAGTCTTCCTAAGGATTGTTCTTATTTCCATCAGTTTAATTTTCATGTAAATAGTGCAGCTAAATGTGATAAGGGTCTCAGTCAATGAGAGGCGGCCAATCCATTCATTTAAAGACATCAGATTCTCAAAAAAGTAAATAAATTTAATAAGTAGATATCAGATTCTCTATTTATATAAAAACCAGGAAGGTAAAATGAAACTAATTGAAATGTGACTTGGGTTGGCTATCATGTGACTGGGTTGCTAGGATACACCTTCCATTGCCTCTGAGAGCACAGACACCACCTACCCTGGAGAACCTCTCAGGAATGTGGCTGCTACATGGAGCAAAACCAAATTAAAGGCTGGAAGCAGACACATAAAAAGTAGATGAGGCCTGTGTATAATTTATTCTTTGCTCTGTTTTCTTGCCCTGAATGATAACTATCTCTTCTTGGTAAAAATAACTTTGGTGAACTCTCAGGAGGAAGTTAAAAGGAAGTAGGAAAACTTGCGTTAACTTTAGCTAAAGAAATTCAGATTTGGCTTGTACCAGGCGGCTGAAGTGAAACAGCCCTTTGCAGGAAGTTGGGGTTTTCTTCCTTGGCGTATTTTTAATAAATAAGAAAGATAACAATAACTAATACTTCTTTCATGCTTAACTTGTGCCATGAACTGTTTCTAAGTGTTAATGTATTAAATTCACAGAACAAACTATGAGGTGCCATTATCAGTATTTTACAGATGAGAAAACTGAGGCACAGAAACTTGTCCAACGTGAAGTACCTAGGAAGTGCCAGAGATGAGATTCAAACCCAGGCAGCCTGGTTTCAGAGCAGATTTTTTTTTAAAATATATTTTATTGATTTTTTACAGAGAGAAAGGGAGAGGGATAGAGAGTTAGAAACATCGATGAGAGAGAAACATCAATCAGCTGCCTCCTGAACACCCCCCACTGGGGATATGCCCGCAACCAAGGTACATGCCCTTGACCGGAATCGAACCTGGGACCCTTCAGTCCGCAGGCCGACGCTCTATCCACTGAGCCAAACCGGTTAGGGCCAGAGCGGATTTTTTATTTTTTATTTTTTTTACTCATAGAAACTTAAAAAATGTTATTGAACTTACGATACCCCAACACAAAGAGAAGTAGGCAAACAGGCTTTTGTGTCCTCTCTCTAAAACAACCCACACTGCACGAATGAGGTGAGCCAGAATAGTCTCTACTGCTGTGTGATTAGGGCCAAAATTGGTAAAATGGTAAAATTTAAAATGGTAATTTTAAATTTCTCCGAAAAAATAATTGGCATATCACTTACTTTGTATTTCTGTAGGCTGTTTAATCAATAAAGTGGGCTTGGCATTCTGAAATGCAGAGGTGCAAGAAAATTTCCCCTAAACCCAGGAGTCTCTTTCATTGGTGTGTTTTTAGCATCTTGTTTACTCTTTATATTACAAGTAAACTATGGTATATTGTGGCAGATACTCCTACCACATGTAGGTCTTTGAAGCCTTTGCAACACTTAAGAGGTCATTTCTCCCTGATATTAAGAATGATACACACAGGCCTCTGCGAGAACTGAGTGAGATACAGCCAGACTGAAGGAGATACCTGCCGGGCTCAACTCCAATCCAGGTCAGGCTGCCCCTCCCTGAAGAGCAGCTGTGTGCTGAGGGGAAATAGAGGCTGTAACAACTTCTTTGGGTGGAAGGGAAGGGCCCTGAGCTTACATATTGCCTGTGGGTGTTTGGAAATGTCCTTATACTTTTCAAGATTTAGTTTCTTCATGTATAAAACAAGATCAATAACATTGCCCTAACGGGATTGCTTTGGAGGTTTAATAGAATAATAGAGGGGAAAATTGCTTTGTTAAAGTAAAACACTGTGCAAGTATTTTCAGTGTTTTACATATTTCCGACAATAAATTTACCAGATAAGTATTGAATAAATGTATCAGGTTAACAATGCTGCCACCATGCAAACACTCCTGGGTGCAGGGCAACGGCCAGCCAGACTATGATTACGGTTTCTGTTGAGGCCCATGGGAATGATTAGCTCATCGAATTTTCATCAGAGGAGCACTTACTGCATAGTGAAGTAGTCATTCTCAGGGTTAGGAACGGATAGCCCCTAAATCACCCAGGGCTTATAAGCATGTCAGAATCGCCACTAGGATTAGGAGTAGTCCTCTGACAGAGCTTGGGGAGCCGATCAAATGCTACCTTTTGTTGAGGTTTTTTTCTTTAGACACTCTCCTGAGTGAAGCTTGTAAGGTGCTAAGATCGACACGAGAAGAGGTAAATTCGTTACAATGAAAGAGCCTCAATTTAGGTATAAATGCTCTGTTTGGATTATAAGAACGTGATTATTTCCTAAGAACGTGAATTAAGAAGATCGATTGTGTATGTGTGCCTGGGCAGCATAGGCCAGAGATACGGGGTGTTTTCTAAGGGCCACACCATGCTCAGTCAGGAAAGGGCACCCGGCCCCTCCTCTGTGGTGTAACAGGAGACCCCTCCTGTGCGTGGCACCTGCTGTCATTACAATGAAAGAGCCTCAATTTAGATATAAATGCTCTGTTTGGATTATAAGAACGTGATTATTTCCGAAGAACGTGAATTAAGAAGATCGATTGTGTATGAGTGCCTGGGCAGCTTAGGCCGGGGACACGAGTGTTTTCTAAGGGCCACACCACGCTCAGTCAGGAAAGGGCACCCGGCCTCTGTGGTGCAACAGGAGACCCCTTCTGTGCGTGGCACCTGCTGTCCGCTGCTCAGGGACTTGCTGCATCTTCCCTGGCCTGTCTGAGGTGGCGCAGGGCTCCCCTGGGACTGAAGGCTGCCCCTCCTCCTCTTGGCACTGTATCCTGCCTGCAGTGACAGCTGGACTCTTTCTCTCGTGGGTCCTCACACTTCCTAACCACTGGGTCTAAGCTTTTTTTTCCTTCCTTTTTTCTTATTTAATTAGTCTGAGTCTTCTGTGTAAGGTCTCAGAGCTGGGATACTAGATCTTTATGGGCCAAAGCTATACGAAAAGCTTACAAAGTCAGGTTGCCTAGGTAATGACATCTGCTAAGGGTTTCTGCAGTAAATATTGCCACTGTTTTTTCATGCCCTAATAAAATATGCAAGCTGAAAGGACAAATGAATTCTATGGCTTATGATTAATAACACTGTAAAGCATCATGCTACTTCCTTCTTTCAGCTGACCTACCTACCTAAATGGATGGGTCCTCTTTATTGTGCCCTTTCTGCAATAAAAGAAGTGAATACCTCACAAAATCTCCCATTGACATGTTAAAAAATGTTGTGAAAGTGTTTCTGTATTATGCACAATATGCAAAACTGAGAAACATTATCAATGTAAGATGGAATAAAAGAAAGAAAGCATTCTATTGATTATTCTGCCTTGCTTGTGATATGGCAAATATGAATTCATTTATATCTCTTGGTAATTAAAATAACTGTATTTTCCATATTGTGATTTTTAGCAGGATTTTATAGAAACATGCTTTGGAGTTCTGGGACCTTTGCTGAAATTATTGCATTGATGATTTCCTAACTTCCGTTACCTTTTTCTTTTACTCGTCTCTTTATTTGAAAACTAGGTAATCCAGGGACCATTTTGTACTTTACTTTTACTACAGTTATGCATGCAGAGATTTGTTATAAACATCACAAGTCTCGCCCTAGCTGGTTTGGCTCAGTAGATAGAGCGTCAGCTTGCAGATTGAAGGGCCCGGGTTTGATTCTGGATTGCGGGCTCAGTCCCCAGTAGGGGTGTGCAGGAGGTAGCCAATCAATGATTCTCTCTCATTATTGATGTTTCTATCTCTCTCTCTCCCTTCCTTTCTGAAATCAATACAAATATATTTTAAAAAATCACAAGTCTCATCACCCCAGTCCTCTTTCCCCACAGTCAACCATTCATTTCTAGTAGCTGATTATTTTGGTTCTCCGTGGTAATTGGTCTTCAAAGAGAGTTTCCAAGGGACTCTATGTCCCAGTATTCACATTCTTGGTATTCCCCCAGAAGTGACACTGCCATTTACAGACTTAAGCCTAAGGGAAGTCTGACAGCTCCTGCTTTTGCCTCCTCCACCTGGTGCACAACTGTCACCTTGAGCCTCTCCTTCCTCATCATCCAGGGATTTCCAACACCTCTCTCCTATGTCGGAGCTCATGTTTCGTATGTTCCATGTTTTCTGTTTTGTTTTGTTTCCTCTTTCATTTTGGTGGGACCCATGCTCCAGTAATTTCCAAAGAAGTGGTTCATGGGAATTGAAGTTTTTGACGACTCATGTCTGGCAATGTCTTTATTCTACCTTCCCAAGTGACTGGTAGATTATATATAGAACTTTAGATTGCAAGTAAATCTTCTTCCAAAATTTTAACTCATTTCACGATAGCATTCTGTATTGTTGTTTAGAAGTTTAAAACATTTGGGCTCCTGGTCCTTTGCATGTGACTTGTTTTTCTGGTTGGAAGCAATTAGAATATATTTGGTCTTACGTGTTCTGCAATATCATGATTATATGACTTAATGTGGATTTACTTTCACCTATTGTGCTGGTCCCTCAGTGGGTTCTTATGATCTGAAAATGTATTCTGGAGTTCAGGGACATTTTCTGGAATTGTTGCATTGATAATTTCCTTGACACCAGCTTAGTGTTCAGTTGCTTATTTTTTCCAACCTCTTTGCAAGGGAGGCTAGTATGCAAGAACACAAAATACTGTTCCTGCTCTAATGATTTTTAATAAATAATCCTTTACTTTTGTTTTAGAGGGATTTATGTGTTCAGTGAACTATATATATCAAGGAGTCACTATATATTTTTTTCTGTACCAAGGAAAGTTTAGTTATCATTGATTGTTCAGAAACATGTGAAAAATAAGGGCAGTCTTTAGTATCTGATCCTAACCATAGGTATGTCCAGGATGCACAGCAAGTGTCTTGGTTTCAGATAACCTGGGTTCATGTCCAGACGCCATCAATTTCTACCTGTGTGACTCTGACCAAGGTACTTAGCTTCTCTGTGCTTCCGTTTCCTAAAACTATTAAACCATTAAGTGGTTGATACTGATAGCACTTGCCCCACTGTAGCATTGTGAGGATTAGATGAGTTAATACTTGTACTATTATTCTGGAGTTCAGGGACATTTTCTGGAATTGTTGCACTGATAATTTCCTTGACACCAGCTTAGTGTTCAGTTGTTTATTTTTTTTTTTGACCTCTCTGCAAGGGAGGCTAGCATGCAAGAACACAAAATACTGTTCCTGCTCTAATGTTTTTTAATAAATAGTCCTTTACTTTTGTTTTAGAGGGATTTATCAGAGAATAAGTAAATTTGTGTGTTCAGTGAACTATATATATCAAGGAATCACTATATATTTTTTTCTGTACCAAGGAAAGTTTAGTCATCATTGATTGTTCAGAAACATGTGAAAAATAAGGGCTGTCTTTAGTATCTGTCCTAACCATAGGTATGTCCAGGATGCACAGCAAGTGTCTTGGGTTCAGATAACCTGGGTTCATGTCCAGGCACCATCAATTTCCACCTGTGTGACTCTGACTAAGATACTTAGCTTCTCTGTGCCTCAGTTTCCTAAACTATTAAATGGTTGATACTGATAGTACTTGCCCCACTGTAGTATTGTGAGGATTAGATGAGTTAATACTTGTACTACAGTAAGTGCCATATTAGTTGCTATTATTATATGTTACTTTTACTGTTGTTATCACTATTATTTGTATTATTAATGTAAACTGCATTTCACAAATCATGCTGCTGTCATTTTGCATGAACATGTAATTTAGAATATGCAACGATTAAATTAATGAGTGAGGCTGATTCATTGCTCTCAAGTAGTCAAGGAAGAAAAGGTATGATTGTATAGCTCTACTGGGCAGCCAGCAGTGCTGACTTCTTCACCAGCTGAGAATCACTCACAAGCCTTGTGTTTGCAATTAGCTTAATGTGCAGATCACGGAGCCCACTGGCATTGTGCCCGTCCTGAGGCATGAGCAAGCCGCAGAGAGAAAGGGTGTTCAGTTTCCGTGTAACCAGGCCGGAGACGACCACCTCTGTCATCAGAACTAGCTGCACGGTGCAGAGAAGGAATAATGCGCCCGGCATCTGCAGACTGGATTCCAGTTTCCCTTCATCCAAACATCAGCCGTGGCATAGCAGTGGCCTAGATCTTCATAGCTCTCTCCAGCTTTAAAATTCTACAGTGAGACAATCTGATGGACATGATCATAACTTTGGAACTATGCTGGGAATGGCCTAAGGCCCTATGGTTCATGGTCCTTGCAAACACTTGAACCTACATGTTGCACCTCTCCTGCTGGTGATTATGGACTTCGAGCAAAGAACATTATACACTCATTCTCAGATGAGAAATTTGAATTGCAAGCTCCACCCTCATAGTTACTACCTATATGAAAGGAGCTGAAGAAATCACTCTCTCTTATGGGTTGGCACCAGGATTAGAGAAGGGACGGTCTTTGTTTGCAAAATACCTTGCAAAGCTGCTTAGGGCAGATGAGCCCTTCAGGGCTGGGGACCAAATAGCGGAGAACAGAGATGGACCACTCTGAAAGGAGGAGAGGACTTTGCTTCACTCTTTTCTAAAAAAATTATTATTATTTGTAAAATATATTTTTATTGGTTTCAGAGAGGAAGAAAGAAGGAGAGAGAGATAAAAACATCAATGATGAGAATCATTGATCGGTTGCCTCCTGCACGCCTCACACTGGGATTGAGCCTCAATCTGGGCATGTGCCCTGACCGGAATCAAAGAGTGATCTCCTGGTTCATAAGTCAGTGCTCCATCACTGAGGCGTGTCAGAGGGCTGCTTTACTCTTAAAGAGGAAGCATGAGGAAGAAGCAAATAGTGGGAGAACTGGGAGGGGAAGCATGCAGGATACTGGGGAAGTCATGGGTGAAAGATCCATGGAAAGTCCTCTGCATGAAATAGCCAAAGAATAGCAACATTGGAGATGCCTGCTGTTCAGTTAGAAGTGTTCAGAAGTAAACCTCTCTTCCAGCCGTACCTATATTTTTAGGAAAGTCTACTATGTCTATTAAATGCCTTTGTGTTAAGTGAATTGTATTTTTGTTTTGAAACTGGAAGGGCTCAGTTTTATATTTTGACTTCTATGATGAGGAACAGAAATAACACACATGGATCAGAAACCAGAAGGCAGGGGTGACAGGGCAAATTTAAGGATTTTAGGAATTTGTGGAACTCTTGGGGATGATGCAGGATTTGCATTTCTGTGGATTATTGAGTTGAGAGGTTAGAGTCCACATTAATGAAATTTCAAGGCCTAAGGAGGCCCAGCTTATGTCTGGATTGTTTATGTGACTTTGGCTAGTGGTTGATTGAGCCAGACTCCACTTCTTTCTCATCAATGGATATTTATGAATGTTACCATATGTTAAGAATTTTTCTGGGTGTTAGGATATAAAGGCAAAGAAGACATAATCCTTTTCCTCTGAAAACTTTCTAATTAGAAGGTGGAATTTGTAACCAGGGTGTTAACACTTTTGAGCTTGCCTGGATATTCTTGGTTTATTCCAGTTGTTCTGGTATAATGATCAATACTGGCCACTTTCATGCCTAAGACAGTCTCAGTTTAGAGATAAATTACCTGGTAACCAAAGCACAGAGCTGTAAAGATTAGATAGGTGATTAAAATTTATGTGAAATGCTTTGTGAATTGTAAAACATTACACAGATAAAGGGATTAAAAGATTTAAGTTCTTTTATTGCATTCTGCTATTAGAGACAGACAGAAATGTCTAAAATTGCTGTCTACTTGGTTTCTGTTATTGCTTTGAGATCGACTTGGATTTGCAAGGAAATAAATTTTCTTCATCATCATCATCATCACAAAATTTATGTGAAATGCTTTGTGAATTGTAAAACATTACACAGATAAAGGGATTAAAAGATTTAAGTTCTTTTATTGCATTCTGCTATTAGAGACAGACAGAAATGTCTAAAATTGCTGTCTACTTGGTTTCTGTTATTGCTTTGAGATCGACTTGGATTTGCAAGGAAATAAATTTTCTTCTTCATCATCATCATCATCATCATTCAGATCATCATTTACTAATGGGATTTTTCCAGGTAAGTACTTTACTTTTTATTTTTTATTTTTACTTTTGTTATCAATTAAGATTGTTACAATGACTATGAAGGAGGTATGATACTTATCTCAACTTTACAGATTAGGAAACAGAGTCTCAATGAGGTGAAGCAATTTGTTCAATCAGGGAGTAGTGATGCTTCCAGTATGGCCGTCATTGTCTCTGTTAGAAGGCCCTTTGTAAGATGGTCTCATTGTGCTAAGCCCATACTGAGGATTTGGGGCAGCAGTGGAGGATAGGATGGAAGGACTTTGTGGGGAAAGCCTGGGGCAATTTGGCCTTTACAGAATCTAAGGAATAGATTTTTGGTCTTGGTGAAAAAGTGGTAAGAATGTTAATTGCTTTAAAAATTCTGGCAGAGACTGGCCGGTGTTGTTCAGTGGTTGAGCATCGAACTATGAACCAGGAGGTTGAGGTTCAATTCTCCGTCAGGGCATATGCCCGGGTTTCGGGCTCAATCCCCAGTGTGGGGCGTGCAGGAGGCAGCCGATCAATGATTCTCTCTCATCACTGATGTTTCTAGCTCTCTCTCCCTTTCCCTTCCTCTCTGAAATCAATAAAAAATATATTTAAAAATTCTGCAGAATTATTCAAGTATAGGCCATTACAAATGGAATAGGTCATAGTGGCTTTGGGAAAAGGTAGTAATAAGCCAGTGGCAGACATAAGCTTTTGGGACCCATGTCTGGACTCTAACTGCTGATGGCCAATCTGCTCTGTGTCACTGAAGTTAAAGATTTGACTAAAAGAGTAAAGTAAACCATCAGGAAACAAATGCATTCGGGGAAGTGGCCACATGCAGAGAAGGGCTTAATAAATACTTTGGTAAAGAATCTACGATGTAATAATTACATGATGAGCTTCATTTCCAACTGAAATATTTTACTGTTCAACCACAGTTTACCCCCATCCCATTTCAAATCTAAAATAAAGTGAATATGCCACACATTTTAACTCTGCAGATCTCTTTTGGTAAAAATTTATCTACTTCCATCTGTATAACATTTAATAACTATGATAAGTTTGCATATCATGAGTGATGAAAGTGTTAACATCAGTGCCTCTTTTTTTGGCCTATTAAGCTATTCAAACAGTTGCAGGTTAAAAAAAAAAGATATTAAAAGGAAAGCAATCATGCAAGTGTTGTATTAAGCTGCCTACACACAAGAAAGAGGGATGTGAAAGATGGAACACATAATTAGAAATGCATTTTTCTTTTCAAAGTTGGGTCATAATTAATTCCCATAAAACCTATTCAAGAGTCATCTGAGCTTAAGCAAGGTAGCTTCTCAGCAAATACTCCAGGATGTTAGCTGCTTACGAGATCTATTTGGTGCATAGAATCTTTGGACATAAACTACTTCAGAACGTATTCTAACATTTTTATGTCACTAGGGACCAAGTCATTTAACAAATAAGATGAATTATTTAGCAAGACGAATTGCCTACTGATGTTAGTACTAGTTTGTGATAATAACTCTGCAGTTTGTAGTTCATAGAGTTGGAGGAGTATGCATTCAGAAGTAGTTTTGAAATATTAAAAAATATTTTTAAAGACTTTATCCACTTTAATTTTAGTTTTCTTAAAAGATATAATTTTAAAGGAAAATGGTTGAACATACTGATTTTCATTGTTTTGCATGATCTAAATTAAACAATGACATTCTTTTTTTAAATTTTGTTTTATTGCTTAAAGTATTACAAAGAGTATTACATATGTCTCCTTTTTTTTCCGCATGCATACAAGTCCTTCGGTTGATCTCTTACCACCCCCCCCCAATCCTCCCCAGCCTTCCCGCTCTAGTTTGATAGTCTGTTCGATGCTGCTCTGCCTCTGTATCTATTTTTGTTCATCAGTTTATGATGGTCTTTATTATCCATAAATGAGTGAGATCATGTGGTATTTTTCTTTCATTGACTGGCTTATTTCACTTAGCGTAATGCTCTCCAGTTCCATCCATGCTGTGGCAAATGGTAAGAATTCCTTCTTTTTTACAGCAGCATAGTATTCCTTTGTGTAGATGTACCACAGTTTTCTAATCCATTCATCTGCTGATGGGCACTTAGGCTGTTTCCAAATCTTAGCTATGGTAAATTGTGCTGCTATGAACATGGAGATACATATATCCTTTCTGATTGGTGTTTCTGTTTTTTTGAAATATATTCCTAGAAGTGGGATCACTGGGTCAAATGGGAACAATGGCATTCTTGAAATTTTCCTAAAGTTAGAATATATTGGCTATTCTTTTGGCATTTGACATTTTTAAATTTGATTTCTCAATTACAGCTTACATTCACTGTTATTTTGTATTAGTTTCAGATTGGCATTTGAATTTTTATTTCAAACTTTTTTCTTAATGGTTTGAACAAACTTACAAATGCATATCTTAAAAAGAAGTGTCTTCCCCTACTTAAGTACCTTTCAGTAATTAATTAGTTTATCAGTATTGATTAGCATTAATTATGTCTGAAGGACTAACACATGTGAAATAAAATGGTAGAAACTAGGTAATTTTCTCTGAACTGACTATATAAGATCATAGGGAAATTTGATTTCCTACAAATTATTTGTTGTTAATTCTTAATTCATATATCTCTTGCTTAGATTTTCCAATGGTATTTCTAATCATTTCTTCAATCAACAGTGATCAGCTATTGTCCATGCTTATGTGATTTATACAGATGCTTTATGCTAATATTGCCTGTACATGGTATAGTAGTTTGATCACATATGTACTTGACTTTTATAGTTAACT
The DNA here is from genome assembly GCF_000412655.1 of Myotis brandtii. Taxonomy (NCBI): domain Eukaryota; kingdom Metazoa; phylum Chordata; class Mammalia; order Chiroptera; family Vespertilionidae; genus Myotis; species Myotis brandtii. The sequence goes on along the minus strand of NW_005360124.1, from coordinate 11,700,246 downwards.
AGAGGCCCAGTGCATGACATTCATGCACTGGGGGGTGGGGGATTCCCTCAGCCCAGCCTGTACTCTCTTGCAGCACTGGGGAATGTCCAACTGCCGGCTTAGGCCCACCATTGCACTCACCAGCTGTGAGCCCAGCTTCTGCCTGAGTAGTGCTCCCCTGTGGGTGCACACTGACCACCAGGGGGCAGCTCCTGCATTGAGCGCTTGCCCTCTGGTGGTCAGTGTGTGTCATAGCTACTGGTTGTTTTGCCATTCGGTCAATTTGCATATTAGGGTTTTATTATATAGGATTCCATAAGATGCTTTCTCCTTTCCTATCAGATTTTCTTAGTGTTTTAACTTAATACTTTCCTTTTTCTGCTCAAGGATCACATCTAAGAAACCACATTACATTTAGTTGTCATATCTCCTCAGGCTGTGACTATTTCTCAGAATTTCCTTGTTTTGATGATCTGGACAGTTAGGAGCATATTGTTTTGAACTTTCTTTTAGCTCTTTTAAATTGTTTTCCAGAAAAAGAAGTAAGCAGTAAAGGTTACTTTCTCCCCGTGCTGCAGATGAACTTCTTTACCAATGAAGATTAAACTCAAAGAAAAAGAATTTCTCATTTAGGAAGGACAGAAATCAACACATATTATACTTTAGTGCATGTATAGGTATGAGAGTGTACACCCACATTATTTGATTTCCAAGGTCAAATCCAAGGTATACAAGAAAAAAAAAAAAGAAAAAATCGGGAGTAATTTTATCCACAGAAAGGGTCAAATACTACTTACAACTTCTGCTATGAGCAGATGTTTTCTGGCTTCATTGAGCCTGGATCAAGAGATTTATGCTGCTGTATGAGAGACACAGATAGTATGAGGTGACTGAGAGAGCTGTTGGCAACATCTGATAGTTTAGGATAAGTTTAGGGTCTTTTCCAGTGGAAGTTTTTTTTCTGGTTGCTATTATGTAGGCAGGGCCTGGCAGACAGAGAAACTAGGTGACCTTCCTAGATTCTTTTTTTTTTTTAAATTGAGTTTATTGGGGGGACATTGGTTTGCAAAACCATACAGGTTTCAAATGTACAACTCAACAAAACATCATCTACACACTGTGCCACACCTACCACCCCAAGCAAAGTCTCTTTCCACCCCATTTCCCCCTCTTTGCCCAACTCCACTAAGCCCCCACCTCCTTTCCCTCTGGCTAGCACCACACTATTGTCTATATCAATGTGTTATGTATATATGTTTTTTGGTTAATCTCTTTACCCTCCGTAGATTCTTGAATACATTTCCCATAGAAACTCTCAAGGTGTCACACCTCCTCTGAGTAGGGTAGCCTGAGTTAGCAAGTAAGAATACAGGACTCTCGGTTAAGTCTGAATTTCAGATAAATAATGAACAATTTTTTTTAGTGTAACTATGCCCCATGCAATATTTGAGACATGATTATGCTCAAAATTTGTTTTTTTATCTGGATGTTCATTGTGCTGTGTTTTTTCTGGCAACTGTACCCTGCGCCATCTCCTCAGATTTCCCTGGGTGTGTGTGGCTGGGGAGGGGAGAAGGGAAAAGGAGAAGAAGGGTGTACAGTCTCCAGCCTCAGACCACAACTCTCGGAGAATGGTTACTTAATGTGAATGACATGTGTGATGTCACCTATTCTCAAAGCTACCTCAGGCTATCATTTGCAGAAGGTATGGGCCTCAGATCTCTGTGACAGTATTCATTTTGTTCTCTTTCTCTCTTCATTTTTGAACAGATACTCAATAAGTCTGTATCATAAACAGTATCCTTTAATACATACAGATTCGGAAGAAAATCAAACCCAATGGGATCAGAAACAAGGGGGAGCAAAGGTAGACTTTCCCCAAAGCCACCTGGTTTCCTATCTTCCCTCCCCACATGCCCCACGGGCTCTGGATTTATGGACCAACCAGTGGTTAGTTTCACAGCTCTTTCCTGCTTCTCCTACCTAACTTCTGGTTTTCTCCAATGATGGAGAGAATAAGAAGTGTGCTATACAAAGATTCCTCATGCATTAGATAATTGAAAACTAAATATTATTGTAGAACAATTAAGTTTAAACAACATTACATGCTCAGGCATAATAAAAAATACATAGGAAGAATAATTTAACAAACTAAAGAATCTGCAACTCATATAAGTATGCTCTTGGCCTCTAAGAAAGTCAGCAAAAGTATATGCTTGATATACTTCACAAACCAACTGGGTCAAAATCAGCTCCTGCACATCTCCTACTGGGGATGTGCCCGCAACCCAGGTACATGCCCTTGACTGGAATCGAACCTGGGACCTTTCAGTCCGCAGGCCAATGCTCTATCCACTGAGCCAAACCGGTTTCGGCCACCATAATCTTTTAACAGCATAAATTCCCATTAGCATCAATTGCTACATAAATAAGGTTCTTTATAGTGATTAAAATGTTAATTTTTAGAGCAATCATAATGTCCTTTAATCTTCTATGGCAGTGTTTTGTAAACTTCAGGTTATGACCTATTAGTGGGTCATGAAATCCATTCAGTGGGATATAATCACATTAAAGATAATAAAAAATATAGAATTTCATTATCCAAAGTCTATGTAAACATTATCTTATATACCTTAATTTCAGTTTTCTAAATACGTATGTGTAAATACTTGGTTATAATATAAAATATATTCCTATGCTCTGTTATGAACAAAACAATCAGAAAACATTACAACAAATAAATTCTAAGACTGATTTAAAGAAGTGCAATTTTAAATCACAAAATATTGAAAGAGGAAGAAAATATTTTCAATGGACGATATTATGATGGCTAATATATATAAAATCCTCACCTGAGGATATTTTTCCATTGCTTTTTAGAGAGAGTAGATGGGAGAGATTTAGGGGGAGGGAAAGAGAGAGAGAGAAGGAGAAAGAGAGAGAGAGAGAGAAAAAAGAGAGAGAAACATCGATGTGAAAGACACAGATTGGTTGACTCCTGCTCACACCCCAACTGGGACCAGGAGATCGAACCTGCAACCCAGGTATGTGTCCATGACCAGGAATCAAACCTGAGACCCTTTGGTGCATGGAGCTCATGCTCTAACCACTGAGTCCACTGGCCAGGGCAATAACTAATATCTCTATATATAATACCCTAATATGCAAATAGGCCAAACGGCGGAACAACCGAACAACTGGTCGCTATGACATGCACTGACCACCAGGGGATGTGCGTGGAACATGGCGGGTGTTGGCAGCAGATGGCAGAGCACAGAACATGTTGGGCATCGGCCACGGTGGGATGGTGGAGCAGGGGAGTGGGGGCGCCAGACCCAGGTGGGGCATCGGTCGCTGTCATCTGGGCGAGCCTCTGGTGGTTACTGAAAATTCTTTGCTCCTATGAGCCGCAGTCCCATCGGGCACTCGCACCAGAGCCAGCCCTGCTTGCACCCGCTTTAGGCGCTGGAGCCACCACCTGCACCTGCTGCCGGCACCAGGCGCCAGCCCTGATCGCTTGGCTGTGTCAGCTGGTGTGAGCATTGGCTGCCGGCTCCGATCTCCCCTGAGGGCTTCTCCACCTCCCCCTGCTCCTGAGGGGCAATTGGGGCAGCAGCTACTGCTCACACCTGCTGCTGGTGCTGGCCCCAATCGCCTCACACCCTCAGTGGCTGCAAGCGGGGCCGGCGCCATCAGTGCGTGGGAGCAGGGCCGCTGGCAGAGAGGGGACCAGGGGCCATGGCGGGAGGGGCCTGTCGGGGTCATGGAGGATGGGCTGAGACCCGCCCCTGTGCCCACTGCAGCCTTGCGGCCCACAGTTCCTTTCAAGGTGCACGAATTTGTGCACTGGGCCCCTAGTGTTTAAATAATTGGGCCACTTCCTCATTTTGGTTCAAGGTGATAAATATGATGTTCCACATCTTATTACCAATGGGATTGGAATGCCTTGGAGGTATATGTAAGTGAGGTCTATGAGGTCAGGCTGTCTAACCTTAGGCATGTTACTAAATCTGTGCCTCAATTTCTCTATTTATAAAATGGACCTTGTAATGAACTGGTCAGATTAAATGAATTTATACATCGAATGCATCTAACACAGTATTGGGCACTTAACAAATCCTAAGTGTTAGCTATCAGTTTTATTATGTTTTCTTAGTTTTATATAAGACTAGAGGCATGGTGCACAAAATTTGTGCACTCAGGGGCATCCCTCAGCCGGGCCTGTGCCCTCTCACAGTCTGGGAGCCCTTGGGGGATGTCTGACTGATGGCTTAGGCCCGCCTAAGCCACCAGCTGTGAGCCTAGCTCAGGGCTTCTGGCTGAGTGGCACTCCCCCAGTAGGAGTGCACTGACCACCAGGGGCCAGCTCCTGCATTGAGCGTCTGCCCCCTGGTGGTCAGTGCATGTCACAGTGACTGGTCGTTCCATTTGGTCAATTTGCATATTAGCCTTTTATTATATAGGGTTAGCAGTTATCAGAGAGTTAATTGCATCAAACTTTTAATTTTGTCTCATAAATGGAGAAGGGGGCCCAGGGTTTGCTTTGTGGTTCAAGCCATGCATGGTCCCTTAATTCTTCTGCATGTATATATTTTTTAGTTCACTGGTATCAAATGCTTTAGAGCAGAGGTTCTCAACCTGGGACACATGATACACTTTATAATGTTCAATTATAAAAAGTACAGTAGCCTATTTTTTTGATTTCTTTCTCTCTTGCTCTAAATGGTTTTAGAAATTTTCCATTTTAATATATTATGATATCTCTATGTCTATCATCTATCTACCTATCTATGCCATATTAAGTGATTTTTAAAAGTAGATAGGGCAATAATTATTAAATAGCTTCAGTAACTCAGTTTCTTACATATTACAGTAGCCTGTTACTTTATGTAGTTTTATGACTCAGTGGACATGACTGAATTGTAGTATACTTAAATTTTATGAACTTGAGTCATTCTATAACAGCTGCATTATAGAAAAATTTAATAGCAGTAACAGTGTCTTACAGGAGAGGTCCTCATGTTATCCACGATAGGATGTGTCACGGTATCATATGGATTTATAGCCACTATTAGGGTACATAAAGCTGCTATGTTAATTGATTTAAATTACTTTTGCACTCTCTGGACGCAGAAACTCTTACCTTTGAGCAAAGCTGTCAGGATAGCTAAATCAATGTCCTGGTGTCCTTCTGATCCCATCCGAAATACTGTAATCTGCAATGTGAGACGTGGCCATTAGCAACGCATTTTTCCTCCCAAGAGAAATTAAATCATCGAGACCATATCTGAACGCAGACTATTTCAACATCTTTAAGGCAGATTCTTAACCACAGGGAAAGCATACACAGAAAGTTCACTGAGAGGGAGGTGCCTCAGCAGCCTCCTAGCAGAGACCATGTTAGGTAATTGCATTGATTACAGTGACAATGAGGAGAAACCAGAAACCAAGGAAAATGTCCTCTTCTAACCTTTCAGTTGTAAAGTGAAAACTTGCTGTATTTACAGAAATGTGTAAGCCATAATGTAAATGATGAGATGAATAATTAAGTGTTTAAAAATAGTGAGTTAGTATGCCCTTCAGTAAATGGCCCTGTTATGTGTCTATATGCATGCGTGTGTATGTATGTGTGCAATAGAGCCATCCCTACACTTACTTCTCAGCAATTGTTACTCGAGGGTTTTAATGTTGTGATGCCTCTGTTCTTTCAATAACCTTGAAACATCTTGAGAATAATTTAGTAGAGAAAATTATTTTCTGGGGAAGGATTAATACATGATAGATTAACACAAAGTCCCCAAATAATGCTTAAGAACAATAAAGACTTCTTTTCCAAGTCAGAGGGAAGCTAATTTAAGGAAGCCAAAAGATTTTTAAAATAGCTACATTGAATTACTATTGTATTCAACTACTTTAGGCATTGAGTTTCCTGTCTGTAAATGGGAAAATAATAGTGCTTGCCTATTTCCAACTACATAGGGAGTAAACTTCATAGAATCTGTTAATATATAATTCTAAGTTTTTCTACTATGGTGGATAAAACGGACACAGAACCATAAACTGTTAAACTATTAGTTGCCTTAGTAATTTTCTGGTCTAATGCCCAGAGAAAAAGACCCAATGATTAAGGTCAACAACTAGATAGAAGGACAGCTGTGGTTGAAACTCAATAGATCTCACCTTTTTGTCTTGTGCCTTAATCTTTGGGAAAAAGTGAGGGGAAGGAAAAAGACCATATGAGCAATGTGTGTTGTCTAATTCTTTTGTATCAGTTTATGTCCTGGGATGATTATAGGGCAGAGATTTCGAGATGAAGTGCCTTCACAGGCACTTGAACTAAAAAATGTAAAAAATATAGAGAGCCAGACAAGATCCATTTATGTACTGTGTTTGGCTCATGGGTCACAGTTGAGACTTCTGGTAAGACCCATTCAGTGGAGATGTGCCCCAAGTCCATAAGATTTCCACAGAAATCTGCTTCTGTGCAACCATAGTTTGGCCAAAGTGCCATTGGACATTGCCTCAAATAGCTCTTGATGCTCCTGGGAGGTGAGAGGCACCTCTTATCTGCTCTGCACTCATGGGAAGAAAACTTGAGGTGCCCTGGATTAAAAACCTGGGATCAGAAATGAATTTTTGGTTAACTTTAAAAAATGTTGTTATTGTTTTTTTTTAATTGATTTCTGAGAGGAAGGTAGAGGGAGAGAGAGATAGAAACATCAATGATGAGAGAGAATCATTGATCAGCGAACCGTGATTTTCTGGTTCATAGGTTAATGTTCAACCACTGAGCCATGCTGGCTGGGCTTGGCTAACTTTTTTACTCTTTAAGCCAGGGATGGTTATAGTCTGAAAGACATTATTATATACCAAGCTGTTAGCAGGCTGAAGAATCAGGATAACATCTGAGCCGTGTTAGAAGAATTCAGAAATCAGGCATCAACTGGAATTCCTTACACATCTGACCTATTTGTCTTGCATATGCCTAAATTTCACTGCCTAATTAGAGGTCACATGTCAGATGAAATTCTTCGGAGGCAGCAAATACATTTATCCTCAAATATAAGATTACCAGGCTATCCTAGAAACACATTTGAGGAGAGGGAAAGGAAGGTGTATAGTAAAATCTAAAGGATTTTAGGGTGGGAAGGTGGAGACATGGGTATATATGATGTTGTTTGTCAAAGAGCCTGAAATGAAATTGTGTGCCAGAACTTTGCAGTTTTTTTGGGATAACTGATGGGAGGAAATGGCTGCCCACCTGTCCATATCCCAATCCTTGTGTGCTCAGCTTGAAGAATTAAAGGACTCTAGAAAGAGGGAAAGGAAGCACCAATAAATGGCTGGAGGATCCAAAGATGAAATTTATTTCATAATTTTGCCTTGAACTGACCTGAGATATTATGAGTTCATTACTACTCTAAAACTTTTTTATTTGACATTTAAACATTTGAAGTACTAATGACACATTTGTATGTCTGCCTCAGGAAAAAACAACAACACAATCAAACAAGAGAAACAGAGTTTTCTGCTACCACTCCCCTGTGTTGGCAGAGATGCAGAAAATCAGGTGGCGATGTGAAGCAAAATGGTAGTTTTGATATAAAATTCCTTGGTTTCGATTTGTTATTCTTTAACAGCACTGGGTTTATTTGCTACTATTTTATTTAGGGTCTTTGCAGCTATGTTTGCAAGTGAGGTTGTCACAATCTTGACTGATATTGGTACTAGAGTTGCACTAATTTTCACTATGAATTGGGAAGCTCTACATATATAGTTATGTCCCAGAACAGTTTACATATCAAAGAATTTGGCTTCTGGCAGATGTAGTAGGGCAGTTATAAACTATCTAGCACTGAAGCATTTTTAGGGATGGATAGATAGATCACTTATATGAATTTTTCAAGTTATTGATCAATTTAAATTTTCTGCTTCTCCTTGAATCAATTTCATATATTTTCTTAGATAATCAAACAATGCATGTTGATTTTAAAATTTATTGATATGTAGTTGTACTGAGAACTCTCTTATTATTTAAATAATCTCCTCTATAATTAGAATTATATGGCAGATTGTTCATTCATTTTTACTTTTCACTTGATCGAAATCATGGTCATTTCCAAGAATCAGGTTTTCATTTTGTTGCTCAATAGCATTTGCAGCTTTGCAGGCTAATCATAAGCAGTCACTGTCATATTATACCAACTGACAATGAACCTTACTTGGAAAAGTTTTCTATTCTTTCAAGCTTAGAGGGAATTGATTCAAAGAAAAAAAATGATTCAGTTTATCAAGTCTATTGTTTTTCCCGATAGCCCAGTAATCCCTCTCTCCTTCTTGGACTCATTCAGGCACACAGCCGTGTATCTTCCCATTGAATAGTTGACCATGTTCTCATTGTTGTCCACTGCACAAACAAGTGTTGCTAACTGCTCCGGGGTTAACATCCTTCAAAAAATTGTAAAATTTTGGGATTATTAACTTTTTTTTTAAATTAAGAAGAGGAATAGCTTTTCTCCAAAACAAAACAATTCTTTTCTCTCTCTCTGATGATTAATTTACACATATGTCCATGTGTCCGGGGGGAAAACATCTGGGGAGAAAGAGATTGAAACATGATCAAAATGAGAGAGCTGAGATGAAGGCCACAAGAAAACGACCACTCGGGAAAGACTGTAGGTCACTTCTGCCTGGTGTGACACAAGGACTTCATTGAGAAATCCAGGATTTGATCTGGGCTTTGTGAGGTATTAGAGTTTCAATAGGGAAGTATGGTGTGAGGTGGAGGAGGAAGAAGAAAATGATAACAGAAAATAAGAGATAAGTGAACACCAAAAACATTACATACAAATATTCAACTTGGCTGGAGCATTGGGTAAAGGGAAGGTGACTTATGAAGGAAGATTGGGGCCAAGCTGTGAATGATTTTTAGTGTTAAGGAATCTGGACATAATTCACTATATACTAGGGCATGTATCAAGCATTTTATAGCTATTAATCCTCACATCAACGCTATGAGGCTCAGAGGCTCCATGAGTTACCCAGAAGCATTTAGCTGGCAAACAACAGAGGTAAGATTGAATCTCAGATCTGTGCAACTCTTAAAGACTCTGCTCAGAGCCTTTCCAGGTCATAGGTGGGTTGATTTTCAGGGGTCAAGAGACAGGGAGGAATTAAAGGTGACTCTTATTAGTTTTCTAGCCTCAGTGCTGAGAGCATGGGACCACTCGTGACAGAAATAGGGAAGCTGGAATAATTTGGGGGAAGGTGAAGAGTTTATCCATAACTTACATCCTTTTTGACTCAAAAGTAGAACATAGGCCCAGGGCAGCACCCTGGAGGGTAGCAGGTGAATCAGATAGTGCTCTATGCTCTACCAAACTGGATAGAGTCTCTGCTGCACATGCTCTCTCAAAACCTCTGCACTGATGAGCAAAAAGAACAAGCTCTTTGTTGAAATGTCTTTGAATAGAGCTACACCATGGCCCTGGGGAGATTCCTATGAGGCTCAGAGGCTCCATGAGTTACCCAGAAGCATTTAGCTGGCAAACAACAGAGGTAAGATTGAATCTCAGATCTGTGCAACTCTTAAAGACTCTGCTCAGAGCCTTTCCAGGTCATAGGTGGGTTGATTTTCAGGGGTCAAGAGACAGGGAGGAATCAAAGGGGACTCTTATTAGTTTTCCAGCCTCAGTGCTGAGAGCATGGGACCACTTGTGACAGAAATAGGGAGGCTGGAATAATTTGGGGGAAGGTGAAGAGTTTATTCATAACTTATATCCTTTTTGACTCAAAAGTAGAACATAGGCCCAGGGCAGCACCCTGGAGGGTAGCAGGTGAATCAGATAGTGCTCTATGCTCTACCAAACTGGATAGAGTCTCTGCTGCTCACATGCTCTCAAAACCTCTGCACTGATGAGCAAAAAGAACAAGCTCTTTGTTGAAATGCCTTTGAATAGAGCTACACCATGGCCCTGGGGAGATTCTGAAAGTGGGGAAAGGGAGGTCTTTATAACTTTTGAGATTATAACTGCCACAGAGCAATGTGTATGTACGGGGAGAACCCCAAGACTAAGAACAGAAGCTCTTCAAATTGCTCTCTGTGGAGAGCAAAAGAGGAGGGAGGTTTTACACTTATTCATTTGCCTATCACAATCATAAGGAGATATGTGCATGTGCACACACACACCTACATTCAGTGAGTGGTCTCATGAGTCATGTGACTGGGCAATGTTAAATACGTAATTATTGTTCCAGAAAGCAACTCTATATGCAATTTGAGTGTGGTTCTGTTGTGTGGCAGAATGTCATTTCAACCAGCATTGCTTTTCCCACAAAGAACCGTCAGAAAAATGTTTGACTCTATATACCACTTCCGTCAAATGCTAGCATTTTTTCACATATCCCCTATTGCCTCGATTGTGCAGTTATACAATGATGTCTGTTTTATCTGGAGATATTAAAGAATGAAGTGCTGTATAGAAGTGATGTTTCCAGGTAAGTACGGGTTATCCCTTAATGCCAATTAAAAACAAGTCAATTCTTTTTGATGAAAATTTTTTGAAAATGTAATGGACACATTTGTCATCTTAGACAACATATACAAAATGAAAATCCGTTGCTTTCTTTTGTGACCAGTGTTGTTATCATTGACTCAGGAAAAGTAGAGTGATCTGGCTCTCTTTAACTGGTCCCAGACTGCTCATGTTTACAGCTATTTGTCTGCTACTTAAAGGGTCCTGACTATACATTCTGACTAACTCTTCTAACAATCCTCATTCATTTTGCCTCCCAGCTTTCTAACTGCAATGGGCAGGAATACCAACACTGAGCAGAATAGCGGTGGTTTCTATGGCATTTAATGCCCATGACTGTGTGGAATTTAGTGCACAGATTGTCTGATATTGATATTGGCATCGAAATAAGTCTTTTTTTAAAAAAAAATGTCTTATTTCCTGGTTCTGAGTAGTTGAAGTTTCTACATAAGAGATCTTTAGGTAAAATTAAGTATTATATTTAGGCAGGACAATTTTCTAGTTAATCTTTTTTTTGAGCTCTTTCTGCTACTAGAAAGTTAAAGGTTGAACATCGGTAGGCTCTTAGGGAGAGCGGTTGCTAAGTGAAATAAACACGTCTGCCTCAGTTGAGAAGAGAAGCGAGCCCTTATAATCATAATGGCAGCCATGGTGTGCCAGCGCTCCTCAACATTGTACCTGTATAACTCTCACTTAGCCTTCCCAATGACCCTCATTAGAAAGTATATTCTTGTTTTCTAGTAGTGATACCTGAGGCTTAAAGGTAAAGCAGTTTATTCAAAGACACATAGCTAAATTTCCCTTCCTGCGCTGTTTTTTATTCAAAGACACATAGCTAAATTTCCCTTCCTGCGCTGTCCTCTAAAACACTCCCCCGCTGAAGGCCTCCCGCTCATTCTACTGATGACTCAGTTTCCTGCAGTCAATCGGAGGGCAGGAGAATGAACGGAAGCCACACTGAGGTTACAGGGAGTGTTCCTTATTCAATGTCCCTGGCCACTGCTTCCAAGCCAATGAGGAGCCTGCGGAGAGAACAGGCGGAGCAGCAGCAGAGCCCTGTTGGTCGCCCTGGAGGTCAGACAGGTCTCAGGCCATGCTGACCACATGCTCTGCCGCTGAAGCCTCATTTCCCCTTATTTTGTGCAGACTATTCCTCTACTCAATGGACTCAAAGGCAAAGAAAAACCTACCAGAAGAAGAGAATTATGACAGTTAGCCATTCTTCCTTTTGCTCTCTAACGTTCAGAATTCATTTCCTGTTATTTCCTATAAAACCATCAACTTGCAGAGAAGGATAACAGACAAACAAGCAAACAAAAGCCGGATACAAAGGAAGAGTCAGGGTTACTAACCAGTCTGGAGTGTCCTCTCTTTTGGCTTTGGCAAGGGGACCTACTGATTGGTCAGATTCAATCAGGCTTTACCATTGATCATCAGCTCCTTTGGACTTTTCAAGTAGAGAATTCCTTAGATGCCCAGAGTAAAACTAGCACAGAATAAAGCAAGTTGCTAAAGAAAGTCAAGTTCCAAAGAAAAGAGGCATAGGATAATGGCATGAAAAGGTGAATATTTTTAGCTAGCAATTATAAAGCTACTGCGTTTAACTGCGGCAACACAGTAGAATGTAATTATTTTCTGTCCAGCACCTGTCTTTGAGTCTGTCACCTTGTTATTCATTTCTGGACATCGGTGAGAGATGTTTCTTTCCTTTTCACCACTTCCTTATCGGTCCACTGCAGCAAAACATCACTTAGCTTGAAACTTATGTGTGGGCAGATGCATGGGAACATTCAAGAAACACTCAAATACTGTCTCTCTCATACAAACACTGTGTTTCTTTTGGTTATATTTTCAACCTTCCCTTCTCTTTCCCTCTTCATTCCTTCCCTCCCTTCCAGCTTTCCTTCCTGCAAAAAATATTAACTAGGAGCTTTTAAAGAGCCAGTAAGACCAAGTTCAAACGTACTGGAACTTCATGGATCTATGACTTGATAGAAGTGAAACAGTTCCTGAAATAAATTAGACAATGGAAAGAATTTTTTTCCAAAAGAAGAAATATTATCTGAATGACAACTTCTTTCATTATTCAAGACACTATCTAATCAAGGATCTCATCATCTTTTTGCAAAGACCACCTAAACATGACCAGTCTGCCACCGGGAACTAACGAGGAAGACAGCCCAGGCATGGCCACTAGCACCCCTGATTATGTGAAGGAAGGGAAAACTCAGGAACATTTCCCAGGTTACTTGGTTTTTGAGTCTATCTGTCAGGCTAGTTCAATTCCTCTAAGAATTCCCAGATATGACAGACAGTCAACAGCTTTGCTGGGCATGACAAGTTTCATTTCAAAGAGTCCAGGTTGTAATTTCAAGTATACTGGCTACTTTTATAGGCCCATTCAAGCTGAGCTTTCAATTACCTTCAAGCACTCTTCATTGATCACACTCAGCAATCACAGACCCAGAACCAGCCGGGCCCCATGTGACAAAGGCTGAGAAAGAACTAGAAAGGCCCTTAAAAGAAGAGCACATTTTAACAGCTTTCTGAATAAAGCATCGTATACATACCTTTTTATAGTGATTTATCCTATATTTTGATATGGATGAGGAAAAGAGGCATTTCTAGATTTAAAATGAAATTCAGGGACGAGACTTCCTCTTTGTCACTGGTAACTTACTTTTTACTGACTCATGAAAAATACTGGATACCCTGCTTTTTGATTCAAATTTTTATTGGGCTTTACCTACAGTTTCTAAAATGGCCAAGTTTTAAAATTTTGTAAAATAACTTTTCAAAAGAAGTTAAGAATGTTAGTCTGTTAGAATTTTACACTGATGCATACCAAATATACACAATACGCACACACATTAAACACATATAGAATCATCCCTAGTTCAAATATTCTGTCCGGTTGTCAGCTAACATCCATCTAGTCTCTGGACCCATAAAAGCCACTGTTTTCAGATTTTGATTCAATAGATATTTTGGAACATTTTCTCCAGATGCAAGGTTGGTGTTTTAATTCAATATCTAGTGAAATTAGAGGACCTTTACTCTATGGGATATGGCATATTATTTTTTCTTGCTTTTCCTTATCAAGATATGATAGACTTATTAAAACACTCGTGAAAGAAATACTTGATGTATAGAAACCTTTAGAAGAATGGATTTTTATAATTTTCAATAATATTTATTATTACATAAAATAATTTATGTGATATGCATTATCACATAAATAAATGTTATAAATAATAAAATGATATGTAACCATATAATAGGCCAGTTAATTGGTTCTGTTAGCATGAACAAGTCATCTTTTTGTTTTATAGATAAGGACAGTAATGATATCTCCCTCATAAGTTGCTATGAGAAAAGTGAATTAATATGTGTAAAATAGTCAGAAAGGAGCTTGGCATATTCTTGGAGAAATTTAACTAGCTTGACATATAAGCTCAAAAAAAACCAAGCCACCTGGAAAATGGCAGGTGTTCAATAAATGCTGTTGCTATTATTGTTATTAAAGTCCTAGTTTCCTCATCTGTAAAATGAACAGGTGAATTTAATCTTGACAATCCCTACTGTTTCTTTCTTTTGGGGACCCTCTGCTGCTCTGTCCTTTAACTTTCAATGAAGTGACCAATATCTTAGATGAGTGGATCAGGTTAACATTGAACACAAAGGAAAATTCACCCCGAAGAATTAAGAACCGTGGCCGCAAATAGAAGCAGATGAGTAACTATTTTGTCTTGATCCATGTGAGTAACTTCTGTGTTTGCTTTTTTATAGCGCCAGAATGATGAGATGATAATCAGCAGGTAATTTCCCTGAGGGGCTTAAGAACTTGGCCTAGTTTTGAATGCTTTGGATCCAGAAGGACGGAGACCCAGCTCAGCCCTAACAGGGAGCAGAGCAGCTTGTGAATTGGTTGTTTTAGCTCCCAGGAGGCGCATTCTGATACATTAATTTTACGTTATGAATCTGGGAGAATGTTTGGACAGGCTGGGAGCCAGTTGTTCCAGCAACTGCTATGCAAATCCTTCACTCCCCAAATAGTTGCTCTCTTTCTCAAATATCTTCCTATCAAAATATAGGCCCGTCATGGGGCTGTAAACTGCTTAAAATTAGCCTATGAGGTGGTGAATAAGCTCTCTCTTGAAAAAGACATTTCCCCCCTAACACTTCCCAGTATTTCAGCTCCACCAAAATCCAAGTGTTACAGTAGGCAGCTAGTTAGATATTAACAAAAAAGAGACATCTAATTAAGCCAGATTAACTAGGAAGTGGTAGCTTCACAGACTCCAGGGAACAGCTATATCCCCTGCCAAACAAATGCTAATCCCAGAGCAGGCTTTCCAATCTCCCCAGGGAATAACGGCTGGGCGAGCCCCCAGGTTAACAGGGGGAAGGATAAAGTGAGGGGAAAATATCTCTGCTGAGGCATGTGTGGTAGAACGCAAAATGGCAACCATAAAGTGAGGAGTCTAGCCTGGAAAAATCCTGGAGAAGAATTGGATAGGATAAGGACATGAAACCTCAGAAGACCCAGAAAAGGGATTGTATAGGGAGAGGCACCAGCACAGGACTGGATTCTTTGAAAGAAAGCCTGCTCTTGCCCAAGCCCAAGGACATATAATCAAAGCTTAACACAGGCCCGAGGTCTCTTCAGCAGACTATAGGCTGAAGCACAGCGCCCCTAGCGGACTGGATGGGAATAGAGAATGTGCTGGGCTACTGGAGCCTCGGATGCCAGGATAATGGCATGGCAGCTCTGGGTCCTGGCCCTCCTGGGCTTGGTGGGAACAAATGTGAGCCTGCGGTCCCAGAGGCTGGATTTCTTCCGCAATGAGACAGAGCAGAGCCATCTGGTTGTGGATGAGACCGGGGCCTGGTGTACCTGGGGGCAGGCCTTTGTTTTCACTCCAATAAATTTTGCCTCTATGCCTCCAACCCTCCTATGTGTGCATCCCTGAAATGCATTTCCTGAAAAACTGTGGAAGAATTCTATCTCCTCCTGCAACACAAGGCCTCTATTTCTTGTTTCCAAATGCATTAAAAAAGTATTTAAAAAATATACATGCAGCCAAGAAGATAAAATTTTTCTAGGGAACAATAGTCCAGAAAAGAAAACAAATATAATTCATCAGTAGTTAACTTCAGTGATATTTTACAAAATGAACCACTCCTGATCAGACATAGATGTATTGGTAATACTGCTTGCAAAACAATTCCAAAGAAAAAGAAAGACAAAAAGAAATTAAATAAATAAAAAAGTAGAGCATGCATGAGAGAAAGAATAAAAGGGGGTTTTCATTTGTGGTTCTAATTGGTTTCTAACATTGTCCCTGACAAAGCTTTTGTTGCCTGTGAAGAATATGCTGCATATTTTGTTAATCAGCAGCTGGCATGTAAGTAACCTTGCTGGTTGTATTATTCTGAGGAAACAGGAGCCTTACAATGAACTTTCAGCAGGGCCAGCGTGGTAGCCACATTCATGGAGAATGCAAATCAAACAAGGCAGGACTGGCAGCAGTACATCAGTGAAAGGCTGCATTCACCACGATGTCAAGTACAAGCTGGGTCTTCATATTTCTTTGCCCTGCAATTTCTTTTGATCTCATGGCCCCCTCACTTGGAACTGTGTATTCAGGGGACACAGGTTCTCTAGGAGGCACTGACTCCCTCACATTCCAGGATGTCTAAGAATCCACGATACTCACCAACTCAGCGAATTTCCCAACAAAATGTTTGGACATTAAATGAATTCAAACTAATTGTATTATATAAGCTTCATGGGTAAAAAGGGTCAAGTAGTCAGGGTCACCTCTGCATTATAATATTTAACAATGATCTTCTGTCCAAATGTTAGAATATTATACAGTCCTCAGTAGATGCTACAAACAGCATCCACACGCATTTTTAATGGTTAGGGAAGGCTTTGTTAGGCAGATGTGTGGTTGGCATACTTCTAAATCCAAAGTTTTTTTTCAAGTATTCTCAATAGGGTCATAACATTGATAATAGGATGACCCCAAAGTGTATACTTGCCAAGGTAGCTCCCTTATGAAAAGCAGTTTTGAGAACTATGGTATAAATGTGGGAAGAAAGTGTTAGGAGCACTGACCTGGGTGTTATAACCAGACACCTACTCTTTTCTAAAAGCATGGCTGGGAGGGCTGAGGTACACTGAGCTTAACAACCTCAATGTTTTCAGTGGGGGAATTTCACTATGAAGCAATGAATCGTTTAACCCTAAAAATGTATGTTTATAAATAGTATGAAAAAAAGGCAAGGGTAGGATAAGTATTTCAGGTCAATGTTTCAGGATAAATATTTCAGGAAAGAGTTATTGTGGTATCATCTCTTGATCTCTGGTCTCCTCCAGCTTCTTTCCCATTTTTGGTGTTCCTTTAGTGCAAAATTCACCAAGATCATTTTCTACTCTGTCTCCACTTCTTGCAGTCTCATTCTCTCTGGAATGCACACCATTCAGGATTTTACCCACACCACCACTGTACTTCTCAAGGTCCCCAATGAACTCCTTGCTAAATCTTAAGGTCATCAATGAACTCCTTGCTAAATCTGGTGGCAAATTTTTAATCCTTGTAGTCCTAGATTTATTAGCACAAGATCATTCCCTCTTCCCTTCCATATGTTTATTTTGTATTTCTTTATCACCAATTCCCCACTGGAATGTAGGCTGACTGAGGTTAGGTACTGCTATATCCCCAGTCCCTAGAATAGAGTCTGGCACATGGCAGGCTCTCAAGAAATGTGAAATGAATGATGGCAGTAGTTTGGTGAACAATTGCAGGTAACAGGCAGACTTTACCTTACGCTGTGTGGCTTAGAAGTGGACCCTAAGGGGAATGTGAATGGATATTATAAGCTGGAGCCCACCTTGTGGATGCCACTGGCAGTTCTTGGACTTGTGTTCAATGCTTACAATTTGGTGGCTTATGTGATGATTTGGATTTCAAAAGAGATGCATTTCCTACTTGGCTTTTTCTGCCGTGAGCTTTGGCTGCTTATGCTCGTGTTTATTTGTGTACGAGGTGTGCTGTGCCTGGCATCTGCTCTGCTTCCCGCCCTCTGTGTGCCCGTGCCCACAGGGTGTCTGGGAGTGTGTCGGCATGTGAGGAGGTTTAGAAATTTCTCTCTGAGCCCTCTGGCTTATCCTGTTGGGGCTGAGAAAGCTACCAAGTCTGCTAAGCTGGCAGAGCGACAGAATCCACCCCCACAAAGGAGATGAAACAGCTGCAGTGGGGATGGAGGGCTTCCGAGGACCAATGAAAGAGGAAGACAAAGAGATTATGGCTCATGGACGGCAGATGGTTGAGGTCTGGTTGGAAATCGGGTTGTCGAGAAACATTTTATCGTCAGCAGAGTTGGAACATGGGCATTTAAAGCCACAGATAAGCCAGTGACAAGTCTGAGCAATTTCAAGTTCTATCCGTGTTACGTTGGGGTCCTCTCCTCTATCACCCTGCCCTCATTTGCCCTCATAATGGAGCTTGCAAGTTAGTTCTTGTGCGGCCTGAGTTTTGGGGCTGTTGGTAGGGGCATTATCTGGCCTTTTTCTGGAGCTCCCAGCCACTCAGGGGCATCTCTCTGAAGGTGCAAGGGTTGAGAATGGTCCACTGAGGTCTGCGGCATCGAGGCTCTGAAATAGGCATGATGAGAGGAGATTTCTGTGAGAGCCATGGAAAAAGAGCCTGCATTCAGAGTGGCTTTCTGACTTCAGTGTTTCAGAAAGTGCTATCTGTGACAGGGATTATTTTCCCCATTTCCTGCCGGCAAACGTGCATGTTTTTTGCAATGTGAAATGGGGGCCTGGGGCGCTGAAATGAACAAATAAGAGGGGAGGAAGAAAAATAAGAGAAACACAGTTGTTGAGTTGTTGGAAAGATTATCTATTCTCCCCAGTATGCTCTCTTTTTCCCTTAGAAATAGTGTCACAGAGTGAAAAGAGCAAATGTGTTGGAATTAGACACACCTGTGCTTGAATCCTGGCCTTTTCAGTTATCATGTTGATTTAGGTAAGAAACCAGATTTCTTAATCTGTGAAATTGGAGAAATAACACCTATCACACAGCATTGTTTTGAGTCTTACTAGTAAGATGAAATAAAGCTCATCCTAATAGTAGTTATAAAAAAGGGTGTGGGGAGAAAATACAGCATCAGACATGGTAGACCTGGGCTTCATTTGCTCAGTTATTCAGCAATATTTAAATTGAGGATCTACTTTGTATCTAGAAATGTGTGATGTGCTGGACAATACAGATATGCCAGCTAAAGGTGCAGATAGACATAAAACACATGCAAAAATAATAAATAAGAAAATTGCAGTGTGGTAAGGGCTATCAGTAAATAAATAGTGGGATGAAAGGGGAAACTGCTTTATATTGGGTAGTCAGGGAGGGCTTCTGGAGGAGGTTGACATGCTGCCAGAAAAACTCAACCTCTATTTCTTGGGTCCCAAGTCAGCTTGCCCCCACCAGGAGGGCTGAAAACTGTAATCTTCCTCTCCCCTGGGTAGGACTGCCCCTTCTTCCCACTGGGACAGGTTGGTAGGAAGCAGTGAGGGAACTTTATTTCATTCATAACTGGAGGGTCTATGTTCTCTGCCCTTCAAAACTAGGGCGGTAGTTCTTTGAATGGAGGATGATAATGGGGGAGTGGTAGGAGGGAGCCCAATTATGCCACTGACTAGCAGAGTGACCTCAAGCAAGTGATTACCTTCTCTTAACACATTTTTTTTTTGTCTGTAAAAATAGGGATAATATTATCTCTCACTACTTTGGGGAAGATAAAATTAGAAGAAGAAACTGGCAACCTAGATATTAATTTACTCTTTCTTTTCTTCTCTTCTGTTCCCTTCTTCTCTTCCCTTCCCTCCACCACTCAGTGATGACTCTTGTCTGTCTTTTATCAAAGCAAGTGATTACCTTCTCTTAACACATTTTTTTTTTTTTTTGGTCTGTAAAAATAGGGATACTATTATCTCTCTCTTACTACTTTGGAGAAGATAAAATTAGAAGAAACTGGCAACCTAGATATTAATATACTCTTTCTTCTCACCTTCTCTTCTGTTCCCTCCTTATCTTCCCTTCCCTCCACTACTCAGTGATGACTCTTGTCTGTCTTTCATCATTTAACTAGAGGCCGCTAGAGGCCTGATGCACAAAATTTGTGCAAGGGGCTCGACCCTCGCAGCCCCTTGCAGCCCTGCCCAGCTCTCGCAGCCCCAGCTTCATCCGGAAGGTCATTCCACAAAATTCGTGCAAGTGGCTCGGCCCTCACAGCCCCTTGCAGCCCCAGCCAGCTCTCGCAGCCCCAGCTTCGTCTGGAAGTTCGTTTGCTATTCGGTCTAATTAGCATATTAGCTCTTTATTATATAGGATGGCTCATCGTTGGCATGTGCAGAGAGCCCACAATGTGGTAGTGAGAAGCCCCAGCAGTCATTCTCATCACTTGTTAAAAGTCATGGCCAAGTGCTTGGAGAAGAATGTGATCACAATGTTTGAAACCAAGTCATTTGGGACTAGTTTCACTTCATTATGCTCTTTCTCTGCTCAAGCCCCCACCAGGCCTGCTCTCAATGTATAATGATGCTTCAGTCAGTATCTTTGGAAAATGAAAAGTTTCATAAATGACATTTTAATATATTTTTCCAGAAAAATCATGCCCATTTCCTGTGGCAAATTATGCCAGATCTTCTCTAGGCCCAAAGGCACAGAACCAAATAGAAGGTGTCAGAAGTAATGGTGCAGAAGCACGAAGGTCCTTATCTCGGGAAGTCCACGTCTTTCCCACTTAGACCACAGCTCGGGGCAAGTATGTCAGAATCTCTGGGGGGTGGGGATGGGAAGGAGGGGGTGGAATCCAGGCATCAGTAGTTTTTAAGGCTCCCCAGTTAATTCCAATGTGCAGCCAAGGTTGAGAACCACTGCTGTGTTTCTTAACACCCCAAACCTCTATACTTTTGTGGATTATGTGTCTACATTTCTATGGACTAAAAGGAAGGAAGAGGCAGAGGAGAAGAAGAAAACTAAAATCATGTGGCCGCCACAGGCCAATGTGATGACAGGGGTGAATAAAGTGTGAGTCATATCATTATGGAAATGAAGATGACAACCCAGTCTCATTATAAAGCCTGAGCACCAGTTCTTATAACCGATAACTGTGTGCTGATAACAGGTAGTGGAACTGGGCAGCAGAATAAATAAAATACAAGAGAGAAAGGGCCAGATGAGATGGGAAAAAAGGAAAATAATTCTTAAAATAAAGGAGGAGATTAGCAGGTAAAACATTTAAATTCCATTTGAGGGCGAAGATGGCCCAAAGCAATGATAGAGATAATGGTAGCAACGCTAATCTTTTATGCGGTGCATGTTTGTTTTCCCTGATTAGGATAATTTTCTCAGGGCAAGGTTTGAGTTTGGCGAAGGGAGATAATAAACAGGGAAAATGATATATTGGGCGACATGTAATCAACATCGAGCTAATGGCCTTGGCTGAAATCTTGGAATTTGATGAATGTATTCATTTACTGAGCCTCGCATCTAATAAGAAGAAACATAAATACGAATATAGAAGGAATGTGGGTAAATGAGTTTAAATGATAGGAGGTATTTTATACACTTTGATTAGCATGGAAGAGAAAGCAGACAATACCTGGTTTCAGACATCTGGTTTACAAATAACTCATGCATATAAATAGCCCTGACAGCTCCTTCCCATTTATTTGCCCCCTCAACTCTCCACCCCGCTTCCTTCTGCAAACACTATGGGTCAAAAACACAACAAAGCTGAACAGGTTTGAGTACATGTTGTGGAATCAGGAGTGGAGGAAGGGGATAAGATGGGAAACATCTATTTTGGAGCAGTGATTTTCAAACTTTAGTCCTACAACCTTAGTCAAAGAACTATTACTGGGGAAGGGTTAGGGAACTAAGATACATTTAAAACAGAGAAAGGGTAGCCCAGTGTGTGCAATGTTCAGCATTCTCTTCTCCTTGCCTTTACCCATCATGAAGATGCTGTAGGAGGCAGAGTTGGAAATAATTTGAGTGTGAGAGTTGACATGGGAAAGAGATTTCTAAACAAAATTCAAGTGGTAGCCGACCCCATCCTCACCCTTCCCACCTGTATTTCCCCTTCAGTTGTTAGACTTCCTAAAAGTCCCCCAATTGATCATTCCTTTGGGTCAGCATGTGTTCTCTATTGGAAGTTCAAGTATGTCATGGAGGTCAATGAGCTATCAGTCCCATGTACATGAATGTGAATTCAATAACACTACTGGCCTCCAGGTTCCCAGACCAGCTCCTCTTCAGGGAGGGCATGGGATTAATTGTAGGAGGTGAGAGATGGGTAATGCTGGAGGGAGAAGACGGGGTGGGGGGGGAGTCCTATTAGGATGCTAAAGAGGGTTTTGGGGTGTTTCTGGGGGCAATGCTGCAGAGAAGGAGGGAGCAGTTATTCAAATGTTAATATATGAACAACCTTGTCTAGGGTCAGTCTGTCCCAAAGAAAGGGATGATAACCTTTTTCTCCTTTCCTACTGCATTTCTGGGTTTCTTGTTCGCAGACTTTCTATAGCAAAGCAGAATTTTGCTAAATTATTTATATTGCTTTATGAGAAAATTGATTCTGGGATCGATCCTTGGCTCATAGCCTGTTCATAAGCTGATGACTTCATGAAATACATGACTGACTATTTAGCATGTGAGGGATTACCTGCATAAAAACTGCTAATGAGAAACAGGGAGGTTTGCATATTTAAAAACTGCTCAGAAGTTAAATATGTATCCAGATGTGGTGTCTCTGAGAAACTAGAAGGAATGTAAAACGATGTATATGGCTCCTATGAGTTTAACTTAGTTGCTGCCATGGAGTGACCTCTAACACAATGGTTCTTAACTATGAGTTATTCATACCTTGGGGAATCTAAGAATTGAATGCATTCTTCCCATAATATGCTTATGTTCACAAAATCTTGCATATATTTTTAAGGGTTTGCAGAACTCTCTAAAGACTTCTAATTGTTCTCAAACACTAGGCTAAGAATTTGTGCTCTCCGGAATCCAGGGAAAACACTAGCCTGAATATTCCTATTTGGAATAGAAAAATTCATATTTGGGAATAGGCTGTAGGATAGAGGTGGAGATTCAATTCTAGTGCATTTAACATTGGAGAAAGGGTTCAAGAGCTTGCACAAAATAAAGAAAAATATGAGGCATAGATTTTTCCTCAAGGAAAATTAGATTTGGTTAGACTAGAGTATAAGATCAGGGTAGTAGTCCTAGTAACTGGCAGGCTAGATCTGGATCACAGAGGGTCTCTAATGCCAGGCTAAGGAACTGAAACATCATTCTGAAGGCCATTTTTGTACAATCTTCATCTTTTTGCTATATTTATATATCAACACTACAGTTATATTTTTTCTCCAGAATTTCCTTTAAAATTTGTATTTATTTAGGTTTAATACCCATGGTTTTATGTTATTGTAATTATTTATTTTATCTATATATGAAAATAAAAAACACCTCTTAAAAATATTAATTTGCATTTCACCTGAAACGATCTCATTTGCAATTAGCATTTTTCACTTTGGGAAACACTAGTGAGGGTAAGAGGGGTTTCATTATGAGAGCTGCTCCTTAAAAGGAGTCATACAGCAGTTGTTGGTTAGTTACAATGGAGAGGATGGGGGCTGTGAGACCAAGCAAAGACCAATGGTTTAGATGGTCATGGTAAGACCATGGATTCAAGAGGCAGAGTGGGAATACAGTGTGGAATCACCCCAGTATGTAGGGATATCTTCTTAGAGTTGGAACTCAAAACAATTGTCATGTAAATTATATAATAAGTAAGATCTTAAAGTGAATACAATACAATAATATGTTAGTTTTTGTGTATTATTATATTTTGGTTATTGTATTATTTTTATTTATTTTCCCCCCAAAAAAGATAGTACAGTACTTTCTATATTTTTCTATTTTTTAATCTACTGGTTATGGCTGAAAAAGGTCAGGGGCATTGAAATTTTATGCAGTTTTGTTGATCTTGAGAGAGAATCTGACATCTGGATAGTGAAGTTGAAAATCAAATGGGCATTTTCTGTATAGTTCTCTGGTCTTCTCCAATTTGTTTAATTTTTCTGGTTAGCAGAGAAATAGATGTAATTCTTGCCCCATTGTTTGCAGTTCAAGTGGCACAAGGAATGCAACAGAACTCTGTCCATATAAGGAGTTATAATACCTTATAATACTTTATCTCTATACAGAAAAGCCTAAGCAACCATTATGACTGGACGACTGGCCGGTAGTTATGACTTGCTCTGACCACCAGGGGACAGACACTCAATGCAGGAGTTGCCCCCTCATGGTAAGTGCACTCCCACAGCCAACCTCCTGCGGCCCCTCCTCCCCTGGCCAGCCAACCTCCCACAGTCCCTCCCCCCAGTCAGCTGGCCCCGATCGGGACTGGGCAAGATGCCCCCGATCAGCCCGATTGCCGGCCAGACCGAGGGACCCCACTCATACATGAATCCGTACACCGGGCCTCTAGTACATCTTTAATAATAAAAGCATAATATGCAAATTGACTGAACAGCCGTCCAGACATCCTTCTGGATGACCTTCTAGACGACCTTCCAGACGAAGCCAGGGCTGCAACTGCGGATCAAGGCAGCCGCCCCAGCTGCAAGGGAGAAATCGAGGCAGCTGCTGTGGCTGCAAAGGCCTACTCTTGCACGAATTTCATACATCGGGCCTCTAATCATAAAATGAAAGGTGTTATTATTAATATTAGCTGTCGTGGCAAGCAATTGTATAAATGACATTTCTTTTAAATTCCTTTTTTATTTCAATGATTATTTTTGTGAGGACATGAGTTGATGTCTAATTTTGGGCTTATAGTTAGCCTAGTTAAATATTATGCTGGAAAGATTAGTTTTCCCTTGATGTAGAAATATTAAGTGACCTGGACATTGTGCTTACACTGTCCTTGCAGAAACATAATGACTGCTACATTGGGGCAGAGGGCATTCCAGGAAAAGCAACTGACAATGTATTCTTTTTTTTCTCCAGGGACCTCAGAGTCTAATGAATACTTGTTCAGATTATTCCAGGGATGAGAGAGAAAATGGGTTTCTACTAAATTCATTTTAAACTTGGTCATACCTAATATTTAGAATATGGAATCAGCTGAAATATGAAAAAAAGAGCCCAGGACTTGCAGAAAGATGCTCTTGGTTCAAGTTACGTGGTTGCTACTAACTAGCCACTTGACCATGCGTTTGTCACTTAAGTCTTGAGTCTTGATTTTCCTCTATAAAATAGTGATACTAATACTGATGTTAGCAGGGATGGTTGTGGTATCAAAGAAGAGGACATAACATAATCTTTGGTAAACAGAAGGTGCTACATAGACATCATCATCATCATTGTTAAAATAAAAGTATTTATTGAGTGCTTTCTATGTTCTTTGCATATGTTAACTCATTTGATTCTTATAATTAACCCAATAATATAAATACAATTATTACCTCAACTTTCTTGAAGACAAAACAAAGGCCTCTAGAGATTCAAAAACTTGTTCATTGTTATGTATTAAACTGACTTCAAAGCCTGCAGCATGTTTATTCTTGGAATGGTGATAATCTAATCATCTAAAAAAGTTTCAGAACTTCCAAAACTTAATCTGTAACCCACTGTGAATTGAGAACTAATAAGAAAAACATTTTTAATGGAGCAATACTTTTTCTGTATTCTCTTTCCACGTTCTCATTTAAAATGTTTGGACTTTATTAATGTTAAGATGATAGTCAAATAAACTTAAAAGTAGCTAGGTACAATCCAGCATCTACTGCAAAGAAAATTTCTATTTCTTCATAGACATTGTGTTAGAGAGAACAGTGTTCTAAACTTGATATATGTGGAATTCAGAAATGCAGGAGCTTGGAGGAAGACAAGGCTAGGTATTTGCATTTGAGAGTTGTCTCAAAATGATAACTGAAGTCAGAATAGTGAATGAAAGGGGAAAGAGCCAATATTGATATTTGATGAATATCTGTTTATAGAATAGAGAGAAAGAAGAGGAACTAGCAATGGAAAGACAAAATGAACTGTAAGGGAAAAGGTGAGGAAATAGTGAATCTAGAGAGTCTAGTACGTATCATCGAATCCATGAGAAAGTAACTCTGGGGAGGGAAGAAGAGTGTCTCTCTACCCCCTTCTTCTTATCCCTTACATCCCCACCCCTCTAATTAATATGCTGCTGTGGATAGTTTTAATCTCTTTGAATTTTATTTTTTCCTTGATAACAATGATGGGACTTAGCTCACAGGTTGGTTTCTAGGGGGATATATGTTCTCAGAAGGCAACAGGTTTTGAGATGTTGTTTTGACCCAAAGTGGGAAATAAGCAGATAAGTGAATTTTGTCAAGGACGATATGGAATAGAAAGCATTCACACAAAACACTCATTGATGCATATTTTCCACGAGGCCACACAGCCCAGAGGCCGTGTTTTACTAGCTACATATACATTCATAGTGCAGTTCTTCATTACCCGTTACTAGGATGCTGGGATGAGAAAGATATCAGATTTGCTCCAGAAACAAATCCCTTAGCTGAACTTGGCAATGGTTAGATTGACCTCAGAATATTATGTTCCATTTAGTTTGCAAAGGGAATCAAAAGAAACTCGAAGGAGATAAAAGCCAGGAGAAACCCCACCATGCAACGTTCCTTGTTCTGTGTGCTCACTGTGCAGCGTGGTGGGCTCTGGAGCAAGGCAGTCCTAGTGCAGCGCCCCCTGCCTGCGGTGCACACATCCTGCACCTCGCCCGGCCTCAGGCAACCTCCTATTCTCTCCAGGGAAAAGTAATGCCTACCTCCTTTATCAAGCACCTAGTACTGTCCATGCACATAAATTGTCCCTCAAAAATTGAAATTATTATAACTCCATTTATGATTTTAAAATTCTAACTGCTTTCTGCCCAGATGTGGAGATAAGGACAATTCATTTCTTCTTAAGATCACATTGCCCTACCCGACAGCTAGGGGTGCCCCATATATCTTGCAATAAAGATCTCACATTAAAAGGCCGTTGACCTTTTCTGCAGGAGCCATGATTAAGTGACATGACGATTATCAGGCAGAATCCCAGGGGACAGTCCTATGAAATACCCAGAGAAGCACATTCAGCCTCATTTTGGTTTTATGACTTCCAACTGGTTCCTAGAATTTTAATCCTAATGCTTTTCTAGGAAATTTGCAGGACTGCTGAAAGATATAGTTCTGAGAAAGTTCCTCAGTCAGCATTGGGAAATCATTGGTGCTCAGTCAGGAGAAAATCCACAGTGTAGCATGTGGAAGCTCAGGGCTGCTTGTGTCTCTGCGGGAGCAGAGGAAGCAGTGAGCTGAACAGCTGTGAGCTCACTGCCTTCTTGGTGGGAGAATACCAGGGACACTCCCGGGTGGATAGAGGCTCAGCGGTCATGACTGTGAACCCCATCTGCACCCTGGCTTCTCTGTGCGGCGGGGACAGGCGTAGGCACACCATGGTGAAGCAGGCAGTTCCGGCCCAGGCCTCAAGGAGCTCACAGTCTGAAGGTAGTTAGCGCCGGCTCCTCTCCTATCACCCTGTGGTTGAGTCTTTTAGGGTCTGGCCCTGGTGCCCCTCTGGAGATGAAGTGCTCCCCAAGTGTCCCCAGAGGCAATCCTTCCAGGATTCGCACGCAGACTTGAGATCATCTAAAACCTGAGTGAGACCACTGGCTGGGTTTAAACTGCTCCTTTACCTCCCCTGTGAGCAGGTGGGCTCCAGTGCCCTTTGAGAATAGCCCCTGCCTGCCCAGGCTTCTGGAGAATGTACCGAGTGGGTGGGTTCACTACACTGGCCTCAGTGAGACAATTTCAGAATAAAGATATTTCCAACAGACATTAAACGCCACTGGTTTTGAGCCCTAGTTCCTCATTTACTTATCAATCGTCATCTGTCCAGTAAAAACAATAACCGTACCTCTCTCATTGGGATAGTAGCAAACATCGCAGGAGTTAGTACATGTGAAGATGGAGCATCCTGCCTGGCACATTGCATGGGCTCATTGCATGTTAGCCCTTTTTATTCCTGTTCACCCTCGCAGATGATTTCTGTGTTACTCACATTCTGTAAGGCACTTTGTCCAGATGCAGGAAATGTTTCAGTAGCTATTGGAGGACATTTCAGAAACGCCAGAAATGTCCACCATTCCTTGGGTACATTCCTCCGTTTTCTCCCCGTGTAGCTTAGGGTAGTAGCCTGGACCCTGTGTCACTAAGTTACTTGACAACAAGCACATCAGTGCTTCCCGACTCACAAGCACAGCGAAACCCCAAACCTCAGAGAGGATTCACTGGAGCATTTCCCAGGAGGTGACCTGTTTCATCTCGTCTACTCATTTGGTGGAGGCAGTCAGAAGCATTTGGGTGAGCTTCAATAGGAACTGATTCTAAAACCCTGTCTCACGTTAAATCAGGGCAGGAAAAGCAGTGTCTTAGCTACTGAGGGGAGGAAACTACAGAAGCCAATGGGGCCTCAGGGGAGGGGGAAACAGTGTGTGATTCAAGAAAACAGTGAAACAGACAGAGGGGCTGTGGAGAGGGCTCTGCCACTCACGGGACACTGCTTACATACCAGTTCCTTCTTCTTCATGCACTCCATGAGGACGATGAACAGATGCTGCGCTTGCGTTCGAGTGTACGTGAAGGTCTTCTGGATGGTCACCAGCAGCTGGTCCCGCAAAGATTCATTGATAAGTCTGCAATTAAAACCAGCGCCCAAACAGGTGAACCCAGCTCCTATTCAGTACATATTGCTGAGAGACATTATAGAACGTAGGAAAGTATTATGACAACTTCCTTTAGAGAGGAGTTTCCTCTTCCGGTATGCTTCTCACAACAGTTATTTTGAATGGGATAATTAAAAGAAAACCCACCGTGAAACAGCCTAAGTGCCCATCAACAGATGAATGGATTAGAAAACTGTGGTACATCTACACAATGGAATACTACGCTGCTGTAAAAAATAAGGAATTCTTACCATTTGCCACAGCATGGATGGAACTGGAGAGCATTATGCTAAGTGAAATAAGCCAGTCATGAAAGAAAAATACCACATGATCTAACATCAATCAGCTGCCTCCTGCACACTCCCTACTGGGGATGTATCCGCAACCAAGGTACATGCCCTTGACCGGGATCGAACCTGGGACCCTTGAGTCCGCAGGCTGACGCTCTATCCACTGAGACAAACCGGTTAGGGCTCACAACAGTTATTTTGAATGGGATAACTAAAAGAAAACCCACCATGCATTTAAAAACAAATTCATTTTAATGTCTCAGAACCTAAAAGAGCAAAGTATCGGAAGATTTAGTTCTTCTTTCTTTTATATGGCACGTGTTTAATACCCTCATCCTCAAGTGTTGTAATAAAAAATGTTTTCAATCAATCATTAGCATCTTCGTAAAATTTTGCTGTATTGCTTATCTAAACATTTAAATTTTAACTTCATCTCTAATTGTGAAAAAAAGGTCATATCTCAGTAATGGTTTTTTTGAGCATCAATCAGGATAAACAGAACTTACTTTAAAAAAAAATTATTTCATGTAGGCGGTAGCTTATCTGGCCTATGATTCACATCATCATTATTTATGTTGAGATTTTGCTGTGTTATAGTCAACAAGGGCCTGACCCATATGGAGGTATTATATTGACTACTTTATTAAAAGACAGTTTTTATACTATAGGAGAATTAATGCAAGCAGGAGGTGCATCATATCCAATCAATCCTCCATGATCTCTTAAACATGGAGCAATCATAACTAACTTTAACTCTTCTTACTAGCCTTATGAGAACTGGGCTATTTCTACCAGCGATCAAATGGCAGGGAATAAAAATTCACTTTATTGTTAACAGATACTGTCCAAAATGAGGAAGATCAAACTGTTCTTAAGACCAGTGACAAAATAACCATAATTTGCCTAGCATTTTAAAGTTTACAACTTTTTATCACTGAAGTATCAGCAATTCCTACGTACGATAGTAAAATATAATTATCTCATTTGATGCTTACAAGAACCCTATAGCCAAAATATTTATACAATTTAAAAGGGAAGGACATTTTATTCACAGAGAGCCAGATGCTTAAGGTCACTCAGCAAATACATGGCAGAGCCAGAACCAGAACCGAGGTCTTCTGAATCCTTGTCTAGTGCTCTTTCCACGACACCACATTGCCTTTAACATTTTTTTATTTTATTTTGGAGACAGAGAAAGAGAGAGGAAAAGAAACATCAATTGGCTGCCTCCGGCACATCCCCTACTGGTGATTGAGCCCACAACCAGGCATGTGTTCTGACAGGGAATCAAACTGGCGACTTTTTGGTGCAAGGGATGATGCTTAACTAACTGAGCCACACCGGCCAGGGCAACCACACACTGCCTTTTATTACATCAAGCACCCAACACCACTGCCTCTCTTTGTCATGGTGGCTACTTGAACAGGAAATGATGAAATTTCCTTTAACATAAAAGCATGACAAATGGTGTTGCTTAAAAGCAAGCATGATGGGAAGCTTGAGAGTATCTTCATATCAGCGGCCTGCTCTGCTCCAATATTGTGTGAGGATTTACCTGGGCCCTGTAGGTTGGATAGTATGATGGCCCATCTTCGAGGAGGCTGCATGAGGACATGATGAATCTATACCAAGGATCCTGAATGTCACTCAGCTCCGTAGTGGAATGGGTTACTCCTCTGCCCTTCGGAAGATTTATATCATGAACATATACATTTAGGAAAAGAGGATGGTCCCGATAAGGTTGAAAAGGGATACTAGATCCTTTGAAGTGTACTATGTTGGAAGACACTGTGGCCTTAGGTGTTGACCAGTCTGAAACCATTTATTCATTCATTCAACAATTCCTTAGTAATGGCTATTTAGTGCCAGACACTGTGGTGCATGCAGGGCTACAGGGACAGATGATATATATACACTTCCAGCCTTCACACCAGTGGAGAAGAAAGACATGAATCAGCAATTCAACTGTGATTGACAGTGGTAAAAAGAAGCCGCTTGTGACAGTTGAATATAATCTAATCTGGAGGGTTCAAGGAAGATTCCTCTGAGGAAGTGCTGCTTTATCTGAGACTTGAGGAATGAATGAACATTAGCGTGATCATGGGGTCTGGGCAAGAGCATTCTTGGCAGACAAAAGAGCATGAACAGGCCTAGTTTAGAGAAAATAAAAGAAGGTCAGTATTCCTGGAGCATAGAGAGCAAAAGAAAAGGTGGAACAGGATGGGGCTGCAGAGGGGATGAGCAAGGGCAAGATAACAGGGAACTTTGGACATAGTGTTAGAGAGCTCAGATTTTATTTTCTGGCAATGGGAAGCCATTGAAGGATTTAAGTTGGAAAGTGATATAATTACATTTGTGTTGCCAATTACTTTTTTTAAGGAGTCAGGTCCTGAGCACTTATACCTGGGCATGTGTCTACTTGACAAATAACCCATGTGGAAGGGTCTAGAGCAGTGGTCGGCAAACTCATTAGTCAACAGAGCCAAATATCAACAGTACAACGATTGAAATTTCTTTTGAGAGCCAAATTTTTTAAACTTAAACTACATAGGTAGGTACATTGTTATTAACTTAATTAGGGTACTCCTAAGGCTTAGGAAGAGCCACACTCAAGGGGCCAAAGAGCCGCATGTGGCTCGCAAGCCGCAGTTTGCCGACCACTGGTAGAGAATTCTGCAATATCAAATGTACATAGATGTTGTACACAATTAACAACAGAAGAAACTCTCCTGATTAGTCACTTGATAGATCCAATCATTCATCTGCAGGTGTTTAATTTTGAGAACTCAAAATTTGTTTCCCATTGCTAACCATCTGCAATAAATCCCAGTTCCCTGAGGTCATTATCTGTCTGAGGGATCTGTTACTTGTATCCAGCCTGTCATTTTGTAAATATTGAGGCATAACGTACAGCTAAGCTGATGGTGTGTTTCAGTGGTTAGGAGATATGAAAGACACTAAGAATCTTATACTTTTAGTCCAGTTTTGCAGCCGACTAAAGCTGTGGTTTTGCATAAATGACTTAGCAATAATAACCATGGAATTCTGTTTTTTGAAGTAGAAGAATTCTTTCGGTTGGTTGTTTTCCAAAGTGTGGGATGCCTATTAATGATGGAGCAGAGATGGTTTTAGGTGAAACAAAGTTGATTTGGTCCTTATAAAGCACCTAGATGCTCATTAAACATTAAATAACTGCTATTCCTGGTTTAGTTCTTTTTCCATCATCCTGATTGCATCAAGAGGAAAATCTCATTTTTGAAGCTTCTTTGCCTTTAACAACTTCTCACCACTTACAAATCTCCCACTTTTGACAAAGAAACAGCAGATATTAGGTCTCATTCCTTTGATCTAAAGAGTTTAATAACATGGTTTTGAAAAAGATCCTGTATAACATTTGACATGTTCATAGCACATCATGGTGTATGACACAGTGGGCTACAGTGATAATCTCTTTTTATCTTCATAAAAACCTGTGTCAACAGGTTTTCCATTTTGCAGAAGAGGAAACGGTGGCTCAAGAGGTTAAATGATTTGTACAAAGTCACATAGCTTGGTCATCTCAAATGCTTGAAGTCGAGTCTACTGATTTCAGCCTTCCCTCCATGGTGCCGCTTTTCCTGATTGGAACCCATCAATATGTCTTTCAGTTTCCTAATAATCTGCATTGAGGGTAAAAATGTAAGTGTATTTGTTGTAGGAAATTGGTTTTCCTTTTGTGATAAAGAGAACATTTGAAGAAAAGCAGGTGCGTTTGGAGGAGATAAGCAAATGACTGGTAAATGAGGGTGATGGAAAGGGCATTTAATATGTTGACGATTACATTTGCTTCTAATTTCACAAGTGTTTGCTGTGCTGAACCAATGTCTTATGTTTGGCACAAAGGCTTCTTGTCTTCCCCAAGAGCCCTTTCTTATTTTGTGGCCATATTCTGTAGGATATTGAGAAGCCTGCTTTCTTGAAATTATTGCTTTCCTAGCCTTTTCCATTTTTATCTCCCACCCACCCCCCTGCAAACAGTGGAATGATTTAAAAATCTGGACTGTGATATTTAATAGTCAGCAAAAATAGAAATAAGCCCATTTTAGATTTCTTTTTATGGCTTTAAAATAGTGATTGGAAATTTCTTGACATCAAAACATGGTTATAGTGTTATGTAAAATTTTTAGTTCTAGAACTGGGTCTTTGACAAAGGGTTGCCTATTTATGGAAGCTGTTAATCTGAGACTCCACACACCAATGCTATCTTTGGCATACCTAAAATTGGAAGGTTTTCTGATTTAGGAAGTGTAGTCATTGAAGTGAGGGAAATCTTTATACTATGGCATTTATGTTTCCATGTAAATGCTGTACTTGTGACCTGGAGCTTTTTAGATGAATTGCAGAGTTATTTGAAATAGGTCAAGGTTCATCCAATGCTCAGAGGAACCAACAAAATTTCCCACTGTTTGCTATTAGTATTCTGTTCGAATGCAATACCACCCGCATATACACACTTTTCTCAGAATGAATTTAATTACCTGCAATGACAGAGTTTTGTTCCTAGATTAAAAAATTAGAAAATGCATTTAAAATTCAATGGGACTCAAAGAGCTAGACTTAGGTTAATGGCTTTTGAGGAGAGAAGCCCTTCTAATGCCCTCCATAAACACCTTCTACTAATTTATTCAGATACAATATGATAAAATTTTATTTATGTAGATAAAAAAGATTGCTAATATCAACCTGGTATTTAAAAGACATCATTTCTCATGGAATTTCAAATACTCTAAAGAAAAATGAAATTTTATTATTTTCTTGAAGCCAAAGCAAATTACTAAATGTAACACTAAAGACACAGAAAAATTACATGTCCTGCCTATGGTAATGCAGAATGGTATTTTTTAAAATCTTCTTTTCCATCTTCAGTAAAAATTACCACTTCCTCCCAAATATCATGGCCATAAGTAACTTCCCAAAGTTAAACTGTCACTTGCTAGCTGTGCAATCTTGTCTAAGTTATGTAGTCTTTCCGTGTTATATTTTTCATATATGTAAAATGAGAATTATAATAGCACTAATCGAATCGATTTGTAAATATTAAATAAATTAATAATTGCAAAGGGATTAGAGAAGCGCCTGAAAAATCCTATGTAAGCGTTTATTATTATGAAAACACTGTCTTTCAATGTCCCGTAGGAAAGAGTCACTTCTTATTAAGTAGCACGACCAGTAGCTGGGGCCTCTGTGTGCAATGCAGAGCTCTGTCCTGGGATCACCAGTGCTCTGCTCACCTGGGGAGCCCAATGGTACAAGGCCACTCCCAGTCCAGGCTGCAGAAATAACTTCCCCACTTCAGAGAGATGAGAGATCACCAGTTCTTTCTTACATTTGAGAAATAGAGACACTAAGCAGATTTGTAAAGAGGAACCTTACAAACACGCCATGTGGACATCTGCACATCTATTTATTTTTTCAACAAACAATATGAGTGCCTACTATGTGCCTGGAACTAAGCTAGGAGTAGAGAGATGAAGACTATTCAGTCCTAGTCTCAATTAACTCATAGAGTTGTATGTCATATATTCTGATAATCTTTTAATTGGCAAGACA
Organism: Myotis brandtii; assembly: GCF_000412655.1. Lineage (NCBI taxonomy): Eukaryota > Metazoa > Chordata > Mammalia > Chiroptera > Vespertilionidae > Myotis > Myotis brandtii. Next base: position 11,666,015 of record NW_005360124.1, on the reverse strand, counting down.
TCCCAAAACTTAGTGATCTAAAACAGTATTTATTGTTTTGGTGGTTTTGAGGGTCAGGAATTCAGGCTGAGCATAGTAGGGATGACTTATCTCTGCTCCATGATATCTAGGGAGAAGCTGGAGAAGATGGAATGACTGAAGATGGCTATCAATGCTCAACTGGGACTCTATGTCTGGGGCCTCAATTCTCCACATGGCATCTCCTGGGGCTGGACTATCCAATATGGCTTCTTTACTTCCAAGTGTGGCCCCAGGCCTGGGATGGCCGAGGGAACTGAGGAATGGTGGTGGCAGGATAGATAGACTTCTTACATGGCAGTTGGCTTCTCTCAGTGAGAATTCCAAGAAAGAGTTTTCAAAGAGGCCCAGGTAGAGACAACAGGGCTTTTTATGACTTGACTTCAGAATTCCCAAAATGTCACTCCCTTATTTTCAATTAATCAAGTCACTAAGAGCAGCCCAGATTCAAGAGGAGGGAAGGAATAGACTCCATCTCTTGATGGAAGAGAAGCATAAATATATAGAGAGAAGGAATATATTAACGGTGATCATCTTGGAGGCAAGCAACTCCATTAAGAGATTCTGTTCATGCCGAAACTGGTTTGGCTCAGTGGATAGAGCGTCGGAGAGAAGCATAAATATATAGAGAGAAGGAATATATTAATGGTGATCATCTTGGAGGCAAGCAACTCCATTAACATTGTTTGCGGGTAGTTTTTATCCCGCACTCTACTACACTGGTAGAACATATAAATACGTAAAACGTATAAATACGTTTCCTGCATACAATGTGTTAAGAGATTCTGTTCAGATGAGACGTTGTAAAGCATTGATTTTTTCCACATTTAAGCATAAAGAGCCTCAACTTTTTACTTTAAATTCCATCTTTTAACAGATGATTAGAATGAGAACCACAATTTTTCTTTAAAATGAGTCTAATCACTGACAAATATTTTCAAAACGTTATTACTTGCTCAAAGCATAGGACCTGCAAATGTTTTCTTTTGATTCAGTGGCCTATTTACATTTATTCAGTACCTACTACATACGAGGTGTTTCTTTTAGGCCTTGGGCACCTGGCTGGACCCTTTTCTCCATGGATACTATCAGACCTTGTCTCTGTTGAGTGCTATATGTAAGGGACATCTGTAAAATGTGTCATGCTTGGATTAACATGTAATGTGTCCCTGCTGTCACCTGCAAAAACAGCGGGGTGTTTTCTTGGTGTCCTCATCTCACGTTGGGATCTGTTTGGAGAGGAAAAACAACAGCACCTTCCACAAACTAACTGAGAAATCTGAGTTTCTAAAGTACTGTTCCACTCAATCTTATTCTCGATATACCTTGGTTTGGGCCTTCGTCACATCTTACCCAGGTGGTACCAACATACCACTAATTGGTTTGTTCTTTATCCCCCTCTAATCCATTTTCCATCGGGTTGATGAAATTGTGCTTCTACAAAGCAAACATGATTCTATCACATCCTTCTTAAAGTCGTGCAATAGCATCCCATCACTAGCAATATAACATATCGGCTCTTGATATTTTTGGGATCTGTACTTTTTTGGGAAAGCATTAATCTAAAAATGTTGCTGAGGGATTTGAACTTTAGGACAAAGGAATGATACAAGTTTAGAGCAAACATTTTACAGATGAAGAATCTGATGCCTACAGAGGTAAACTAACTTACTAAAAATTATATTACAGCTGACAGCATCAGAGTAGGGTCTAAGGACAAGAGAATCAAGGAGGAAGACTCTCTGCAAATAAATTATATGAACCTAAATACATAGTTCAACTTAGTGTAGTCACACAAAGTTAGTGATTTGTTGTTGAAATGACTGGATACAAGTGGAGATTTCATCTGTCTTTTTCCTGAAACTGGATGTTATAAGTCTTATGTGAGAGAAGACTGAGTCATGTGATTTCAAGGATCACTACTCCCCTAGCTTACCAGATGCCCAAAGTTCCATTTAATTCATTAAAAGGAAAATACATATTTTGTTCAACAATTAGAAGCCCTAAGAGCAACTCCGGATAAGTGATGCTTCATGTTAACCTCATGCTTAATTGTAACCAACTAATGTTGATGGTTTTCAGAAAGCACTAGTTGACTAGAAAGTTGGGAACCATGTGAATGGAACGCACAAAAATGACGAATAGAGGGGATGCGGTGAGTAAACTGGTTTGTCCAACTTTTTACTAAGGATCAACTTCAGATACAAAGGGCCTCTGTAAGCTAAGGCCTGTGAGAAACAGTACCTCTGATCTTGCTTTAGTATCTAGCCTAGAGAAATTGTTCACCTGGGCTTTTCCTGCGGGCTCCCATTCAGTAATGCAAGGCAGTTAGAATGATCTAAGAGAAGCTGCCTATAATTGGGCAGAATGCACACACTTTGATGCTACAATCTGTTCAATAAAATTCATTTACAACTACTCATAGAGTGTTTCTTCTTTGTGTTCACATTTTTTTGTTCTATTTTTTAAACCTACTCTAGAATCCCAAGGTA
>NW_005360124.1:11657228-11662762 GCF_000412655.1 Myotis brandtii | reverse complement strand
ATATATGCACATACATACACACACACAAAAGGAAATAGAAGGTGGGTAATTTCGTAGGATTGAGGGTGGTAAAAGGCACTTAGTACCTATTGTAAGAGAAGCTTTGTGCTATACATTTTATACATGGCATTTCATAAAGAAATATTAATTTTTAAGAAAGTCCCAATGAGACTCTAACTCCTTGGCTGCAGGGACTGCACATGATGTGACTATGTAGTCTCATCCAGGTGCTGAAGACAGAGGCTTTTCCATACCTCCTTACCTTCATTCCCCCACCATTTTCTTAATCACCTAATATTGTAAGGGGTGTTTATTATGTTTATTACTTATTCTCTATCTAATTCTGCTAAACTGAAAGTTCCACAACAGCAGGAATTTTTGTCTATTTGGTTCACAGGTGTGTTTTGGCCAGTGCCTAGAACAGTGCCTGGAACATAGTAGGTGTTAAAAAAATATTGTTTGAATGACTGGATGTATAATGTTGGCTAAATGCAAAAAATGTAATTGAAATAAAGGGAACCATGGAAATCTGTTGGCAGCCAAGGGTTCCCAGTTTTGGGGAAATGCTGGAGCTGTGCAATCCTATATGGAAGCCATTAGTCATGGGGTAATTTAAACTCCAATTTATTACAGTTAAATAAAATGTAAAATTTAATTCGTAGTCACTCTACCCACAATTCAAGTGCTTAGCTGATTGGACAGCAGAGATACAGAACATTTCTATGCTCACAGGAAGTTCTATTGGAGAGCACTGCTCTTGAGGCAGACATGCTGCCAAATTCTTCACATAAGGCCGGGACGAACAGGACATTTAGGTGACAAATCCTGATCAGTATCTCTGTAATTTCTCTGCTGTCCTTTGCCTTTGGTTATGAATATGCCCAAGAGTAGAAATTGAAGTGTTGCCAAAGAATACAGGGACTGCCACATGGTCAGGTAGATTTTTTGCTGCCAAAATTGTAAGAGAAACACATCCTCAGAGTTCATTCCAAATGAGATTCCATCATCGACTATTGCCCAGAGCCAGGCAAAAGGAATAGTCAAGCTTTTCATTGGGTTAGGCTCTGTAGAAAACACAGACTCAGCGCTGACTGAAATGGGCAGGCAGAAACACTGGCGCCTCTTCAACTGACATGCTTCTAAAGTTGGTCCAATATTTATTTAGAGGAGAAGTTTTTTAAAAAGCAGATAACTTTCTTTAGGACTATAAGATTTTGTCTTTATTTTATTTCATTATTTTTTTAAATTTTGTCTTCATTTAGAGTAAGAGTAGACATTCATGGCACATTAACTGTACATTTCCTTCTTTGCATATTATTAATCTATCACAGTAATCTTTTCTCTGAGCCCAAATGTGGTCTCAGAATCATTCTCAACACATCATGGCAGGAAGCCAGTGCTAGCTGAGTACTGTTGACACTCAGATGAAAATGATTTGTCATTCCTACACTAGAGATAATAAAATATCAAATATACTGTCAAATGGGGAAAACCAAGGAGATTATAGGGTTAAAGAACTCCACTTTTTAGGTCTGTCTCTAAGACACTAAACTGTGGCTTCCATGAGTTTAGCGAAACCTATTCTTTACTCCTTACTCAAGACCTTTAGGGGTCACTGCTCATGGATGGACAGTTAACTTGCATTGAATATCCCCAGCAAACACAATAAATGTGTCTATCAATTCCAGGACAGTTGTCCAACAATTAGGACAATAAAGGAAAGACTTTATTAAAACTGAATGAAGACTTTTCTAGACAACAGTAATCCAGACCTGGGCTGATCTTGGAATGCTACTTTAATGCATCCTCAGTGTTTTTCTAGTTGAAGAAGTTTTATAGCAGATGATCACTATTATATTTAGTTTTTATAAATCCTGTGGTCCACAATCAATATCTGAGATTTGCATGGGAAATCTGGAGGAAACCCATTAAGTACATTGCAAACATTATTTATCATTCATGATACCATTGGGTGAGATGTTAATCTACTCTGTTTCTAGCAGCTGCAGATTCTAATGTCAGCCAAGTCGAGCCAGAATTCATCTCCTCTAAGGTAGAGGCATTGAATACAGGGCATTTTATCATCTGTGCCTCACTCAGATACCTTTGAAATGCATTTGTGGTTTTAAAAGCCCTCACTACTTCTTTTCATGAGAGAAAGGCTATGTTTGTAGAACTTCAGACATTTTTTTCCTACCAATGAAGTGGGTAAAGAAATGTATATGCCATATTGCATATTTCAAAGTGGCTAAGAGACTAGATCTTAAAACTTCTCATTGCAAGACAAAAAAAATTTTGTAACTCTGTAAGGTGACCAATGTTACTAGATTTATGATGACAATAATTTCTCAATGTATACAAATATTCAATCATTATGTTGCATACCTGAAACTAATATAATGTTATATGTCAAATAAACCTCAATTAAAAAATTTAAAAATAACACTAAGAAGAAAATGCATATGTACACCTCGTGTAAAGGCAGAGGTGCCTGTGGCAGCCTTTTGTGCTTGGAGAGCAGTGGAGAGGACAGGTCAGTTGGGTTGCTAGGTGAATGCGAGGCTCATTGAGATGGCTCTAGCGAGAAGCTGAGGCCAGAATTCAGAGACTTGAGTCCAAGCAAAGAAAAGTGGATTTGACCTGTAAATTAATGGTCTTCACCTGGGTTCTACAAAGAAGCCCCTGGTGTTTTGAAGAGCTCCAGAGCTGCCTCAGAGTTGCCTCAGTGGATGAGAGCCAGGCAGAGGGAGGGCTGCTCTAGGACAGAGGTTCTCAAAGTATGGTCCCTGGACCAAAAGACCAGCATCTCCTGGGTACTTCTCTGAAATGCAAACCACGTGGCCTTAACCAGATGTACCGAATTAGAAAATCCGAGATGGGTGTCAGCAATATGATTTTTTTCCTTTTTCATATTTCTTTTCAAATCTCACCTGAGGATATGTTCACCAAATTTTTTAGATAGAGGGGAAGGGAGAGAAAGAGAGAGAAACATTGATCAGAGGCCTCCCGTACAAGCCTTGGCCAAGAATCGAACCTGCAACCTTCGGTGTAAGGGAGGACGCTTCAACCAACTGAGCCACACTGGCCAGGGCTCAGCAATATAATTTAAAAAAATTTGTTTTTTAAATCCTCACTCAAAGATATTTTTTCCATTGATTTTTAGAAAGAGTGGAAGAGAGAGAGAAAGACAAAGAGAAATATCAATGTGAAAGAAACACATCAGTTGGTTGCCTTCCAGATGAGCCTGGCCAGGGCCCGGGCCAGGGAGGAGCCTGCAGCAGAGGTACATGCCCCCAATCGCAATTGGACCCAGGACCCTTCAGTCTACAGGCCAATGCCCTATCCTCTGAGTCAAACTGGCCAGGGCAGCAATATAATTTTAAATAAGCCCCTGGGTAACTCAGATGCAAGATAAAATTGAGAACCAGTGGTCTAGGCCTTCCATTCCAGCTTCACCAGAGTAAACCTTTACTAATATCTTGTCTGTTTTATATATTGTACTTCTAGGTGAGATTTCATTTGAGAAGGGGTTTAAGGGCTTTAAAAAAGTGAAAATCAATACTACAGAGAAGTGGGAAATTGGGCCTCTTAAATGGTTGTCCATTGAAATTGTAAAGTCAAAGGAAAGTGAGGTAGGACCTTCTGATGCTGAACTTACTGGCCCTAATGACTATCAATGGCCTCTCAAATTTACATCATTTACATTCAACTATCACCCGTTCACTTTTAAATATTTTTGCTTTTCTCAACTTTTTTTCTTTCTCTTTTTTAATTAGTCATATATTTTGAACCAGTCAGAAATTAATTTTCAAAAGAAATAAGTAAATGAATGAAATGGCTTTAAGAAACCCATGAAAATAAAAATACTAATAGAGAAGTCTACTATGAGTATTTTGTGGCATAGCTTTCTTTTCAAAGGAGAAATTTTCAAGTCTGACAAATGTTTGGAAGCAAGAAAAACTGTGATAAAGAAAGAAGGTGATTTATGCTAAATAAACTTTTCAAGTGAACTGGGTTCTAAAGACAAAATTTGGCAAAGGGTACAAAGCACTCCTGGTAGTAACGCATTGACTTGTGTGAGGAGAATGCCCATGAGGCATAGAAAGAGAAGAAGCTATTTTTGAACACACAGAGAAGTAAAAAAAAAAAATCTAATGTTTATACATTTTAAAAGAATTTCTGAAAGTGTGGTCCATAGACAACTCTCGTCTGAATCCTGGGGTTTTTGTTTCAATGCATTTTCCTGCACCCCAGCCCAGGTATACTGAACCTGGATGTTTAGGGGAATTTGTGTTTCCTTTTCCAGGTGATTATTGGATATACTGAAGTGTAAAAAGCACCTGCTTATTTTGAAAGTTTTCTGTATAATAAGTAGCCAAAAAGTTACCTAAGCAAATCTTAGAGGAACATAATAGATGCCTTTAAATCTTTGCTCGGCTTTAATGGGCTATTTAAAGTTGGGGGCAGTGATTCCTAGAAAGGATTTCATGATCATAATCAATTACTTACCTCTGTGTTTTTCTGATGTTGCTGCTTATGGCCACATTTTCCTAACTTGGAGTTGAACAATTCTAAAGTAAATTTAATCACTGTAGAGACCCAATTAGCCACTTTAGATCCATAAAATATTTTCCCTCACTTAGCACTTTCCCCCATGAACTCTAGATAATTTTTATAAAGTCAATGCTTCATTCTCCCTGTGTTGACACACATGGAGGGATCAAATACCAGATATCAAACTGTACACAAAAGTATTTATTTTATTTTGTACTTTCCTAAATAAATGAAGCTACTCTAGCTTTGTGGAACTTGGATATAATAACACAGGTATTTATATATCTATATCGTTATATATTCCACACAAGAAAAAGTTGCAATAATCACTCTATAAACTTTTACCATCTACCCAAACCTAAGCCTTTTCCTGCCTTTTTAGAACTCAGTAACTAACATCTAATTGAAAATTATTTGTTATTATATTAGTTCAAATGAGAATATAGGTCTCAAGGGAAGGACTACTTCTTGCCTAAAACAAACATTTAGAAAAATATCTGGTGATTGATTGATTGAAAATTCATGTTATCAGTCCTATCTTTAAGTTTTTACTCAAATTTTAAACACAAACACATATGCATATATCATATATACATACAATTATATGCATTACTATATATAATTAATAATACATGATTAAATGTATTTTATCTGATTAATTTACCAATTGAATTTAACTATATATGATTCAGTTTAGTAATATACTAGAGGCCCAGTGCACAAAAATTTGTGCACTCAGGGGGGCGAGGGGGTCCCTCAGCCCGGCCTGTGCCCTCTCCCAGTCTGGGACCCCTAGGGAGATAATGACCTGCTGGCTTAGGCCCACTCCCGGGTGGCAGAGGGCAGGCCCAATCCCTAGGTGCAGCCCCTGGTCGGGCTCAGAGCAGGGCCGATTGGGGAGTTGGGGCGCCGCCCCCTGTCATGCACAGAGCAGGGCGGATCGGGAGGTTGCGATGCCACCCCTAGTCACGCTCAGGGTA